>NW_028327173.1:121820809-122132140 GCF_987537825.1 Furipterus horrens | reverse complement strand
GTCTTTGAATGTTGCCATTTTAATTATGATGTGTCTTGAGGTGGGCCTGTTGGGGTTCATCTTCATTGGGACCCTCTGTGCTTCCTGGACTTGCGTGACTCTTTCTCTCGTCATGTTAGGAAAGTTTTCTGTCATTAGTTTTTCAAAGAGGTTTTCTATCCCTTGCTCTTCTTCTTCTCCTTCTGGAATTCCTATGATACGGATATTATTACGTTTCATGTTGTCCTGCAGCTGTCTTAGAACCTCTTCAGTCTTGTTCAGTCTTTTTTCATTTTGTTGCATTGTCTGGGAGTTTTTGTGTAGGTTGTCCTCCAGCTCGCTGATCCGATCTTCTGCTTCCTCTAGCCTGCTTTTAATTCCTTCTACTGTGTTCTTCAATTCAGAGATCGTATTTTTCATTTCCTCCTGGCTCTTATTGATAGCTTCTATATCCTTTTTCATGCTCACGTAATTTTCTGTGAGTTCCTTGTAGTTTTTCTGGAGTTCTTTGAAGTTTCCGCTGAGCTCATTCAGCTTCTCCATAATCCATGTTTTGAATTCCATATCTGATAGTTCGCTCCCCTCTATTTCATTTAGCACTCTTTCTGGGGATTCTACCTTTCCTTTTGATGGGAGGTTGTTTCTCTGTCTCCCCATTTTTTTGACTCCTATTGTTTGTTGGTGCTTCTTGGAATGATCTGCACTTCCTGGATCTGCCTCTGGTGGCGTCAGATCATGTACCAGTCTGGCCCTAGGCAGCCTGTTGGAGACTTCCAGGGATCTACTGCTGTTGTCTGTCTTCTTTGATTGTTAATCTATTCAATCTGTGATTAGCTGTCAGGCTTAAGGACTGTGGGTGTGGCAGCTTAATTCCTGTAGGCAGGGCTTTTGCTTCCCCTCAGGCTGACGCCACTTGGAGGGGAATGGTCTACCCGCAGTACTGGGGATGAGTCAGCACTGGGACCCAGTCAGCTGCTCCTCCAGTTCTCCCCTCAAAGCCACCGTGCCAAATTCTCCCCAAGTGTCTCCAGTCCTCTCTGCCTTCCCTCTGCTTGAGCCCAGGGTAAGTGGTGGCCAAAATATTTTCGTATGTGATCCACTTAAGAGCTCTTTTTCTCCTGCTGTTTCTCTCCGGCTAGCAAGAAAGCCTGTGGCTTTTCGCTTTTCACAGCTGATACTATTTTACTTTCCACTCTGTCGCTGTAGGCTGGGAAGCCCAGCTGGGGGTTTAGACCCTGCCCTTCTCAGGGGGAATCCCCGGCTGCTGAGCTGTTTCTCAGTCCCTTCAGCAGCCAGCCGTGGGAGCCCAGCCAGCCCTTCCGCGTCTCCGCACTCCCTACCGGTCACGTTGTGATGTAGCGGCCTTTTCTGTCTCTCCGTGGTTATAAGACTTCTTTCCAGCTAGTGTTCCATTGGTTATTCCAGATGATTTCTCCAAAATTAAGTTGTAAATCCAGACTGGTCCTGGGAGGAGGTTAGTGTAGCTTCCACTTACTCCTCCGCCATCTTGGATCCAAATCAATACATCATCTCTTTATTGCATTGTGTGCTCACCACCCAGAGTCTAGTGTCCTTCCAATGCCATACATCTGACACCCTTCACAGTCTTCATCCACCTCCCATTCCGCTTCCCCTCTGGCAACCATCAGATTATTGCCTGTGTCCATGAGTTTGGGTTTTTTGGTTTTTATTTTATTTGTTCATTTGTTGCTTTCTGTTTTATAATTAAGAACCCAGACATAAACCCACACATATACAGGAAACTAATTTTTCACAAAGGATTCAAAAACATGGAGTGAAAACAGGAAAGCGCCTTTAAAAATGGTGTTGAGAAGATTGGAAAGCCACATGCAAAACAATGAAATTAGACTCCTCTCTGACACCATACATAAATATTAACTCAAAATGGGTTAAAATCTTGAATATAGCATATCAAACAATAAAGTACATAAAAGAAAACAGGACTAAACTTATGAACTTTGGTCTGAGAGGGGTTTTTGTGAACACAACCCCAAAGGCAAGGGAAGTAAAAGCACAAACAAATGAATGAGACAACAATAAGGAAAAAAGAAAAAAGGAAACCAACAGAGTGGAAGAAGATATTTGCAAAATTATTTCCAATAAGGGTCTAATATTGAAAATATATAAATAACTTGTACAACTCAACAACAGCAAACTACCCAATTAAAAAATAGGTGGAGGACCCAAACAGACACTTTTTCCCAAGAAAACAGATGGCCAACAAATAAATGAGAAGATGCTCAAGTTCACTAGCTGTAAGAAAAATGCGATTGATTTCTAGTTTCATGGCATCGTAGTGAGAAAAGATGCTTGATATGATTTCAATCTTCTTAAATTTATTGAGATTGGTTTTGTGGCATAACATGTGGTCTATTCTAGAAAATGTTTCATATGCACTTACATGTATATTCTGCTGCTTTGGGGCAAAATGTTCTGAAGATATCATTTAAGTCCATTTGATCTAGTGTGCATTTAAGGCCACTGTCTCCTTGTTGATTTTGTATCTGGAAGATCTATCCATTGAAGTTAATGGGGTATTAAAATTCCCGACTATGACTGTATTTCTCTCAGTCTCTCCCTTTATGACAGTCAGGATTTGCTTTACCTATTTAGGTGCTCAAAATTTTGGGATGCATAAATTTTTACTAGGGTTATATCCTATTGTTGGACTGTTCCCTTTACCATTATGTATGTTCTTCTTTATCTCTAACTATAGGCTTAATTTTAAATCTTATTTTGTCAGATATAAGTATTTCTACCCCAGCTATTTTTTCCTTTTCATTTGAATGAAATATCTTTTTCCATACCTTTACTTATAGTGTGTGTGTGTCTTTTGTTATGAGAAAAGTCTCTTAGAGATAGCATATAAATGGGTCTTGTTTCCTTATTCATTCAGCCACCCTATGTCCTTTGATTGGAGCACTTAAACCATTTACATTTAAGGTGATTATTGATAGATACTTATTTATTGCCATTTAATTTTTAACTATTTTCCTCTTTGTTTTTTTCTCAAAGTTTTTGCACAGAAAAAAAAACCATCAACAAAATAAAAATACAACTCACTGAATGGGAGAACATATTTGCCAGTATATCTGATGAAGGGTTAATATCCAAAATTTATAAAGCGCTTATAAAACTCAACACCAAAAACAATCCAATTTAAAAATGGGCTAAGGACCTGAATAGACACTTCTCCAAAGAAGACATACAGATGGCCAATAGACATGAAAAAATGCTCATTGTCACTAATCATCAGAGAGATGCAAATTAAAGCTACAATGAGATCTCACCTCACACCTGTCAGAGTGTCATCAATAAATCAACAAACAACAAGTGCTGGCAAGGATGCAGAGAAACAGGAACACTTTTGAAGTGTTGGTGGGAATGTAGATTGGTGCATCTACTGTGGAAAGCAGTATGAAGAAACCTCAAAAAACTAAAAATGGAACCGCCTTATGACCTAGCAATTGCTCTTCTGGGAATTTATCCGAAGAAAGCTGAAACACTAATTTAAAAGAACGTAAGCACCCCATGTTCACTGAAGCGCTATTTACGACAGCCAAGATATAGAAGCAGCCAAAGTGTCTAGGAGACGAGTGGGTAAAACAACTATGGGACATTTACACAATGGAATACTACTTGGTTATAAAAAGAAGAAAAAATTACCTTTTATGACAGCATGGATGGATTGGAAAACATTATGCTAAGTGAAATAAGCCAGTCAGAGATAGACAAATACCATATTATTTCACCCATATGTGAAATCTAATGAACAAACTGGACTAACATGCAAAAGAGAATCAGACTCATAGATGAAGAGAAGGCTGACAGCTCCATTGTGTGTGTGTGGGGGGGGGATCAAGCAAAAGGGAAAAAAAGGACTCATGGACACAGACAGCAGTGTGGAGATTGCAGGGGGTTTAATGGGAATAAATGCTAAAAAACTGAAAGAAAAAAAAAAGGAATAGAAAAGAGAGTCCCTCCAAAAAAGAAAAATACAAATCAAAACCATGATGAGGTACCACTTTATACCTACTAAAATGGCTATTATGAACAAGACACAAAATAATGTGTTGGAGAAGATATGCAGAAAAGAGAACCCTCATACACTACTGGTGGGAATATAAATTGGAGCAGTCTTTATGGGAAATAGTATGAAGTTTTTTCAGAAAAATTAAGAATGGAGCTACCATATGACACAGCAATCTCTCTTCTGGGTATCTACCCCAAAAAATCGAAAACACTTTTTCATAAAGATATACACATCTCCATGTTCATTGAAGCATTATTTAGAATAGCCAAGACTTGGAAATAACCTAAGTGTTCCCTGATGGATGATTGGATAAAGATTCTATACATATGTACAATGGAATGCTACTCCTTATAAGAAAGAATGTAATTCTGCCATTTACAACTACATGGATGGATCCCGAGAGTATCATGTTAAAATCAGTCAGAGAGACAAGGATAAGAACCATATGATTTAACTCATATGTAGGATATAAAACAGAAAGCAACATTTTCCATTGTAAATGAATTACCACCAATTAGAGATGTGTGGAATATCAAGAATCTTTTTTATTTTACAAATCAGTATATGTATCCCTGGACTGGTTTTAGGACAGGTTTCCTCACCTACCCTCAAGAGCAGTGGTTCAAAACTTTGGTTGCACATCAGAATCTGGATGAGGGGGTCAGGCCTGTGTATGTTTAACAAACTACCCACTGATTCAACCTAGGTACAACCAGAGTCAATAACCTTGGACTGTGGGATTTTAGACCTTATTCTTACTATATAACATATTACACACATGGGATGACCTTTCATTGTTATGGTTTTCTAAAAGCAAAAGCAATAACTCCAAACACATCTCTTATACAAGAAGATTATGCATTATATTCTTTTTAACCAAAACTATGCGACAAAAGGGGCACAAATACATTGCTAAATTTTGGGTCTACTGTTTGTCAGTAGAAGCCCTGAACACCCTCATGCCATCATCACTACTACACAATATCTGGGCTCTAAGTTCCAATTCTGTGATGAATATTTCTAGTATTCTGCTAGCGAGAATGGCAGACAGATGTTTTCACCCCTGATTCTACCTATTTAATCACTTCCTTGACTTTGTTGCTGTAGTCGTTTCTATAGAACTAGGAGCTTTTATTCAAAACAGCACCAGCCACTTACTTATGGGCAAGTCTGAATTTTATATAACTACTCATTTAATCCACAGCAAACCAGAAGAGCTTGATAGAGTGGGGTCTTTGCTTCAAGTGGCAGAGAGAATCTGAGACTAAATGCTGCTGAGATAATCCTCATGGATGCCCTACCTACAGGAATGTGAAAGGCACCACATAGAGCAGAAATCACATAGAGCACAAACAAGAGCCTAGAGAAACCATACATCGCTGTCTTTACCTTCTGCTGTGCCACAGACCTTTTGCCTTTTTTGCTGTTAATCTCTACCATTTTGCAGTTATAAAAGTGTCTTCGATAGGGCAAAGGGCAGGGTGAAGAGGGCTGGAGCATTCAAAGAGGAAGCACCAATTATATGTGTGTGTGACAGTGTGAGTGTGCACACATGTTAAGTTTACAATATCATTTTTGTTTGGATCAACTGCAGTTATTTTTTAAAAGATTTTATTTATTTTTAGAGAGAGAGGAAGGGAGGGTGAAAGAGAGGGAGAGAAACATCAATGTGTGAAAGAAACTTGGATTGGTAATCTCTTGCACACCTCCAGCTGGGTACCTGGTCCACAGTCCAGGCATGTGTTCTGACTAGAAATTGAACTGGTGACCCTTTGGTTCACAGGCCAGCACTCAATCCACTGAGCCACACAAGCCAGGGCTCAACTGCAAATTTTAAAATGAGAGTTTGTTGTAGGAACAAGGAGACAGGCAATTTTACAGTATTATTGCCATGAATATCTAATCAGTATTTTGCAAGACAGATTTCATTGTAGACATTTGGATGACTGTCCCATTGTACACTCCACTATCTGATTTAGTCTTCCAACATTGGGTTTGGAAAAGGTGGCACATGGAGCCCTTTGTAGTTAAAATAAACTTCAGCATCAGGGTAGGTGATGGTATAATGGGAGGGATGGGGAGATCATGTTAAACCTTAGCCTGTGTATGCACTTTTCCATCAGATAGCTTTTACATAATAAAAGTTCCCAGAAAAGTGTTATCTGAATCAAGTATGGGATGTGTTGAGGAAGTCCAGGTTGTCTTGACAGAGGAAGAAAATTGACATGTAGTTTTCAAGGCTGAGAGCTGGACTGAATCTTCAGTCACTGAGAGAGCATGAGTCGTTCAGAGTGACTTGGGAAGAAACAGAAAGAGAAAAAATGGGAGAAGAGAATACATCAAAGATTTTCAACCGCATCATCTCTCATCTTGACTATTGTAGTATCTTCCTTTTTTATTTCATTTTTTCTGTTGCCATTTAGCCCCTTTGTACTCCCCTTACCCCAACAATCACCACACTGTTGTCAATGTCGGTGAGTCCTTTTTCCTTTTTGCTCAATCCCTCCGTCCCCTTAACTGCCACCCTTATAGCTGTCATCCTGCTCTCTCTCTATGAGTCTGTTTCTATTTTGCTTGTTATTTCAATTTGTTCATTAGATTCCACATATGAGTGAAATCATGTTGTATTTGTCTTTCTCTGATTGACTTATTTCACTTAGCATAATGTCTCCAGGTCCATCCATGCTGTAGCAAAGGGTATATATATTTTTTTCTTTTTTACACCTAAGTAGTATTCTATTCTGTAAATGCCCCATAGTTGTTTTATTTACTCATCTGTTTCTGAACACTTGGACTGCTTCCATATCTTGGCAATTGTAAATAAAACTGCAATGAACATAGGGGTGCATATGGTCTTTTGAATTAGTGTTTTTGGTTTCTTCAGATAAATTCCCAGAGTGAGATTGCTGTGTTAAAGGCAGATTCATTTTTAAAAATTTTAAATATCTCCATTCTGCTTTTCACAGTGATTACACCAATCTGCATTCCCACCAACAGTGCAAAAGGGCTCCCTTTTCTCCACATTCTCACTAGAACTTGTTGTTTGTTGATTTATTGATGATAGCCATTATGATAGGTATGAGGTAATATCTCAATGTGGTTTTAATTGGCATTTCTCTGATGATTAGTGATATTGAGCATTTTTTCATATGTCTAATGGCCATCTGTATGTCCTGTTTGGAGAAATGTCTGTTCATGTCTTTTGCCCATTTTTTAAATAGATTGTTTATTTTTTTGGTGTTGAGTTTTGTTAGTTCTTTATAAATTTTGGATATAAACATCTTATCAGATTATTGGCAAATATGTTCTTCCATTTAGTGGGTTGTCTTTTTTTTAATGGTTTCCTTTTCTGTGTAGAAACATTTTAGTTTGGTATAGTCCTATTTAATTTTCTTTTTTTCCCTTACCTTAGGAGATATATTAGTAAAAATATTGATACAAGCAATGTCTGAAATATTACTGCCTATGTTTTTATCTATGAATTTTTATGATTTGGGGTCTAATATTTGTCTTTAATTCATTTTGAATTTATCCTTGTGTGTGGTGTAAGAAGGGGGCCTAGTTTTATTTTTCTGCATGTTCTGTCCAATTTTTCAAACACTATTTATTGAATAAACAATCTTCAGCCCATTGCATGTACTTGCTTCCTTTGCTGAATATTGACTATAAAGATGTGAATTTAATATCTCTGTTGAACTTAGATGCTAAAATTCTCAATGAAATATTAGCAAAACAAATACAGCAATACATCAAAAAGGTCACACACCATGATCAATTGGGATATTTTCTGGGAATGCAAGATTGGTATAATATTCACAAATCAATAAATGTGATTCACCACATAATGAAGGATAGAAACCACATGATCATATCAATAGATACAGAAAAAGCATTTGATAAAATTCAGCACCCACATATGATAAAAACTCTTAGCAAGGTGGGAGTGGAGGGAACAACCTTAAACGTAATAAAAGCCATGTATGACAAACCCACTGCCAGCATCATACTCAATGGGCAAAATCTACAAGCATTCCCCTTAGGATTGGAAATAAGACATGCAAGTCTGCTTTTACTGCTCTCATTCAACACAGTACTGGAAGTCTTAGCCACAGAAATTAGAAAAGCAGAAAAAAATAAAAGGCATCAAAACTGGAAAGGAAGAAGTAAAAATGTCTTTATTTGCAGATGATATGATACCATACATTGAGAATCCCAAAGATTCACCAAAAAACTACTAAAACTGATAAATGAATTCAGCAAAGTAGCAGGGTACAATACTAATATTCAGAAATACGTTGTATTTTTATATGTCTATATCAAACTAACAAAAAGTGAAATTAAGAAAACAATTCTATTAACAATTGCTTCAAAAAGAATAAAATACTTAGGAATAAACCTAACCAAGGATGTAAAAGACTTGTACTCAGAAAATTATAAGACACTAAAGATGATACAAATAAGTGGAAGCTCATACTCTGTTCATGGATAGGAAAATTAACATCATTAAAATGTCTGTACTACCTAAAGCAATCTATAAATTCAACATAATTCTTATCAGGATTCCAATGATGTATTTCACAGAGCTAGAGCAACTATTTCAAAAATGTGTATGGAACCACAAAAGGCCCCACAGAGCAACAGTAATCCTGAGAAAGACACTTACTAATATCAAACTATACTATAAGGCTATAGAAATCAAATCAGCATGGTACTGTCATAAAAACAGACACATAGATCAATGGAACAGAATAGAGTGCCTGGAAATAAACCCACACCTTTATAGTCAATTTGTAGTACCCTCTTAACTATCTCTGTCTTAGTCTCATGTCCTCAAATCCAGAATGCATATTGTACACTGCAAGATATGTGCATAGCAATATGTTCTCCCAAACACATTACAAGAGAAATCTGGGGATGGCACTTGGTATTTGACCCTTTCTGATCTTCAGGCTTCATCTTCCACTTGACTTTGCTTAATGTACATCAGGGTAGTTCCCCAAACACTCCATACTGTTGCATGCTTCCATAGGATACTTTTTCTCTTTCCCAGAAATGCTCTTCCTCCACTAATCCACTTAGCAAGCTGCCCTTCATTTTTCAAGAGAATTAAAATTAGTCCACTGGGCTGAGGTCAAAGATGTCTGCAGGTCTGTGCTCCCTCCCAATGTTCTACACTCTTTCCTTTTCTAGCTGTTTTGGTGATTCCCAGAATAGAATCACGTTCACAGAGTGGGTTGCCAATGTCCATCAAAGTCATAATATCTCGTACCCACTAAAACACTACAGAGAAGTTCCATTATAAAGAATTCCACATACTATCTAGCCATTAAAAAAGGAGAAAATCCTTCCATTTGTGACAACATGGATGAAACTTGAGGGCATTATGCTAAGTGAAATAAGTCAGACAAAGAAAGAAAAATAGTGTTTACAAGGGGGGACCCCAAAATGGAATTATCTTCTTCAGGGAGGGCCCCTTGTAGTACAGGTTTTCCTCTCTAGGTGAGATTTCTGGGAACCTATCTGTATCAGTGTACCAGCTGGCATTGTAGTGAGAGGCTGTATTTGGCTCCAGTGATTTTTTTTTTTTTTTTTTTTTTGGAAGACTCTCCACACATTTGCTCATTTCATGATGGGTGATTTATGAATGCACCTGCCAACACTGCATTAAGTGTTCAGCAGTTTTTGACCAAAAAGAGCATGATCCCCATGCCCCACCCTCCCTATTCATGTGATCTCAGCCCCAGTGACTTTTATTTTTCTATTTCTCTAGGTGAAAAAGGTATTAAAAGGGAAAAGTCTTGCCAATGTGGAAGAGGTGAAACAAAAAATGGCAGGAGCACTTCTGGCCAAGATGGAGGCCTTAGACAGACACACTGCATCTCCCTCCAAAACTAAGAAGGAATACAACTACCTCAATACTAGAGACAACCAGAAGTTCCATAAAATTGAGCTGCACGAAACTTCAACAAACAAAGATATAGATAAAATACTCATCCAGACAGGTAGGAGCAATGGAACCAGGGCAGAGAGAATGTGGTGTGGCAGTGGTAGCAGTGGCAGTTAGCGGCAGGCCAATGGAAAGTGTAGTCACATATTTTAAAAAGTAGGGAAGGACACCTGAGGAGTGTTCCCAGCCCTAGACCACACCACACAGCTACAGTTCCAGTGCCAGGGAAAATAAAGCCTCATTGCTTCTGACTGTGCAAACCAGTGGGAGTTGGGGTAGAGGAAGAAACTGCTGGTCTCTCAGCAGAGTCCACTTGTTTAAAGGGTCCCCACTGTCCTACTATGTCCATAAACGCACCCACTCTGAGAACAATGGCCAGGGCAATAGCTAGAGGGGCACCAGTCCCATATGAGAAGCAGAAGAAATGCTTGGAAAAGAGGCACGTGTTGAGCAAGCACTAATGTTCTCTCTCAGACCCCTCCCCCACACACAGCGCCACAACATGGTGAAACAGGTCACTTGTACTGACCAATGCCTAAGGCTCCACCCCTTACAATGTAACAGGTCTGACAGCTCTACCTAAGACACAGAGGCAAACAAACACAGAAGCCTATCAAGATAAGGAGACAGAGAAGTATGGCCCAAAAGAGGGAATGGATCATGGTTCTAGTGATAAAACTAAGTAATGAGTAGATAACCAGCATAAGAGATGTAGAGATAGCCAACCTAAGAGGTGTACAGTTCAAAACACTTGTATTAAAGAGGCTTACAGACATGACAGATATGCTTAAGTATGACAAATGCATAAGGAAAGAAGCGGAGGCTGTTCTAAATGAAACAAAGGAAAATCCATAAAAGAACAAGTGGTGAAGGAAAGGAAACCAGGGTTCAAATCAATAATTTGAAACATAAGGAAGAAAAAAAGTCAACCAGTACAGAATGAGGAAACAAGAATTGAAAAAAATGAGAGGCTTAGGAACCTTTGGGACAACTTTAAACATGCCAACATCCAAATCATAGGGATGCCAGAAGGAGAAGAGGAAGAGCAAAATATTGAAAGCTTATGTGAAAAAATAATGGAGAATAACTTCCCAAATTTGGCAAAGGAAATAGACATATAAGTCCAGGAAGCACAGTGAGTCCCAAAGAAGCTAGACCCAAAAAGGGCCACACCAAGACACATCATAGTTAAAATGCCAAAGGTGAAAGATAAAGAGAGAATCTTAAAAGCAGCAAGAAAAAAATCAGTTACCTACAAAGGGATGCCTATAAGACTACCAGCTGATTTTTCAAAAGAAACTTTGCAGGCAAGAAGGGACTGGCAAGAAGTATTCAATGTGATGAAAAGCAAGAACCTACAAACAAGATTACTCTACCCAGCAAAGCTATCATTTAGAATGGAAGGGCAGATGAAGTGCTTCCCAGACAAAGTAAAGCTAAAGGAGTTCATGATCACCAAGCCATTATTATACAAAATGTTAGAAGGACTTATTTAAGAAAAAAAGATCAAAACTATGAACATTAAAATGACAACAAACTCACAACTATCAACAACTGAATCTAAAAAATGAAAACAAAATTTAACTAAGCAAACCAGAATAAGGACAGATTCATAGGTATGGGGATCATTCGGAGTGTTATCAGCTGGAAGGGTGAAGAAGAAATGGGGAAATGGTGCAGGGATTAAGGAGCATAACTGGTTGGTACAAAATAGACACAGAGAAGTTAAGAATGATATAGGAAAAGGTGAAGCCAAAGAACTTATATGTTCAACCCATGGATATGAACTAAGGGGGGGGGTGGGCTTGCTGGAAGAAAGAGGGGTACTTGGAAGAGGGGTGCAAAGGGGAAAGAAATTGGGACAACTGTAACAACATAATCAATAAAATATACTAAAAAATGAAAACAAAACAAAAAAAACAGAAAATAATAATAATAATAAAATAAAATCATTGATGCTCTGGCTGGTAGGTCAGTTGGTTAAAGCATTATCCTGATAGGCCAAGGTTGTAGGTTGTATCCCTGGTCAGAGCACATATAAGAATCAACCAATAAATGCATAAATAAGTGTAACAATAAATCGGTGTTTCTCTTTCTCTCAGATCAACTAAAAATGAAGTGTCTGATAACAGGCAAAAAAAAATAGAAGCACCAAAAGGCATCAAAATTGATGAGTTCAAAAATTTCTTTGAGCAGTGGAAAGAATGTCTCAACAGGTGTTTGCATCAAATGGAGAGTACTTTGAAGGTGACTGAAGTTTAAGCATGTTAGAATAAATACACATTTTTTATAAATAAGTTCCAATTTTGGAGGGTCCCTCCTCATAAACTCACGTGTGGAATCTTTTTTAAAAAATTCAGAGAATCAGAGAATATGGTAATAGTTACCAGAAGTGGGTGCAGGATGGGGGGTGAGACAAGGGGAAATTGGAGAAAGGTGCTCTCGATGAAGAAGATAAATAAGTACTAGGGATATATAATATACAGCATTATGACTATAGTTAACACTGCTATATGATATATAAGAAAGCTGTTGAGGGAGTAAATCCTAAAAGTTCTCACTGTAAGAAAAAGATTATTTTTATTTTTGCTTTCTCTTTTAATTGTACTTGTATGAGATTTTGGATACTACTAAACTTACTGCGGTAATCACTTTACAAAATGTGTAAGTCAAAGCATTATGCTGTACGCCTTAAACTTTTACAGTGATATGTTGGTTATATCTCAATAAAATTGGAAAATTTTTTAATTAAAAAGAATTTTAAATAAAATAATGAAGAATTCCACAGGAAGACAAAAACTGGTCTGTTCTGAAAAGTACGTTATGAGGACAGCAAGAGCAGAGTTTCCTAACATAGAATCTATACCAACCCAACCCTACCCCACAGAAAAATTATGGATAAAAAAACAAATGCAACTAGTGATAAGGGAAATGCAAATCAAAACCACAATGAGATACTATCTCACACCTGTTCGAATCACTATTATAAGACAAGAAATAGCAAGTGTTGGCAGGGATGTAGAGAAAAGTGAAGCCTCATTGCTGATGGGCATATAAACTGGTGGAGCCACTGAGGAAAACAGTATGGAGGTTCCTCAAAAATTAACAATAGAGCTTCCGTGTGACCCAGCAATCTCTCTTCTGGGTAGGTAAAGGAAAATTTTGGAAACATTTATTCATAAGGATATATATACTGTTATGTTCATTGAAGCATTATTCACAATAGCCAAAACATGAAAACAACCTGAGTGTCCTTCAACAGATAATTGAATAAAAAGATGTGCTGCATATACATATACAACAGATAACACTAAGTCATAAAGAAAATAAAATACTGCCATTTGTGACAATGTGGATGGATCTTGAGAGTATTATGCTAAGTGAAATAAGTCAGATAGGAAATAACAAGAACTATATGATTTCACTCATACATGTAATATAAAACAAAAAGCAACAAAAGGACAAACAAAAATACAAACTCATACAGACAACAGAATGATTATTACCAGAGAAGAAGGGTGTGGGGATAGGGTGAAGTGGGTAAAGGGGATCAAATGTATGGTGACAGAAGGAAACTAGACTTTGAGTTGTAAGCAAACAATGAAATAGACAGATTCATGGTATAAAGATGTACACCTGAAACTTATGTAATGTTATTATTAACTAATGTCACCCCAAATTAATTTTTACAATAAATGCAAAATTCAGTTAAGTTTCTGAATAATTTGAATTTTTCAGGAAACAATGCCTATGTAGAATTACCAAGTTCTCAAAGGGGTTTATGCTTCAAAAAAAAGGCCTCAAACCACTGCTATTGAGGAGTGCAGTCTTTATCTCTACCCATAAATTTCATTTCTCTCAAATAAAATTTCAACAGTCATTTGTTTACTCAATAGCCCTAGTCCCCAGCATAGATCCTGACACAATGTAGGTTTTCAATAACTATTAACAGCCTAAGTGAAAGTTGAGCAGAAGAAAGTTTTCATTCACAAAGGCTAACAGGACCTAGAAGTGATGTCATCTCTGTGGCTTTAACAGTCATCTGGCCTGAAGATAGTTGGGGACCCTGCCAAGGAAGCGATACTGACTAGAAAGTAGGTGAGAAAGTGCCCAAGGGCAAGGCCTGAACTTTCCTCAAGAAGTAATTTATAAAAAATGATCAAGGGCTCAAAGTTCCTCACCATAGATCAAGATTACCATAATTTTAGTGGTTTTTACATCGCTTGCCTACAGGAATATGTCAGCGAATTAAATTATGTTTGTGTGCTCAGTGGCAGTAGTTGGCAATATTGATATACACTTTCCTCTTAAATGAATTGATTGCTCATTTAGCTCTCATCTTGCATCTGCCACTGAAATGAGAGAAGACAAATTGACTCCATTTTCCAAATTCAGCAGAGTTATTTATTTTATTAAGCACAACATATTCATCTCTGCTAGTTTTCATATGGCAACAAGAGAGTCAAGACATCCAGTTGTAAAACTAATTAATGGAAACAACCTTTCAATTACTAAACTTGCAGGCTGACACTGCTGATTAGATTATCATGGGAATAGTGAGTTGTGGAAAATATCATTAAAATAAATCCAGATTTCTTAGGGGTGGTAAACACGTAATATAACATAGAGAGAATGTATTATAGAACTGTCCTCCAAAACCTATATACTTTTACTAACCAACAAGTTCAATAAAAAAAACAAAATAAATAAAATAAATCCAGGTTTTCATTTTATAGTAGAAAAGGAATTTAAGCAGCTTTCTAACCAAGAATTCTTTGCTGTTATTTGGCATAGCAGTGGTTGCTATATTTTTCTCTTTTAAATTTATTTTTAAGTATATTTTATTGATTAGGCTATTGCAGTTGTGCCAATTTCCCCCCTTTGCCACCCTCTGCCCAGTATCTTCCTTCCCTCCAGCAATCCCTTCCTTAATTCATGTCCATGGGTCATACAGGCAAGTTCTTTTCTTTCTCCATTTCCTATATTATTCTTAACTTCCCCCTGTCTATTTTGTTCCTACAAATTATGCTTCTTGATCCCTGCACATTTTCCCCCATTCTCTTTCTCCCTCCCAGCTGATAACCCTCCAAATGATCTCCATACCTATGATTCTGTTCCTTTTCTGGTTGTTTGCTTAGTTTGCTTTTTAAGATTCAGTTGTTGACAGTTGTAAATCTATTGCCTTTTTAATGTTCATGGTTTTGATCTTCCTTTTCTTAAATAAATCCCCTTAACATTTAATGTAATAATCGCTTGGTGATGATGAACTCCTTTAGCTTTACCTTGTGTGAGAAGCACTTTATCTGCCACTTTATCTGCCTTTAGATTCTAAATGATATGCTTTGCTGGATAGAGTAATCTTGGTTGTAGGTCCTTGCTTTTCATCACTTTGAATACTTCCAAGTCTCTTCTTGCCTGCAAAGTATCTTTAGAGAAATCTGCTGATAGTTTCATGGGAACTCCTTTGTATGTAGCTCTCCACTTTTCTCTTGCTGCTTTTAGGATTCTCTCTTCATCTTCAGCCTTTGGCATTTTAATTATGATATGTCTTAGTGTGCAGCTGTTTGGATCCAACTCATTTGGGACTCAGTGATTCCTGAACTTGTAGGTCTATTTTCTTTGCCAAATTACATAAGTTTTCTCTCATTATTTTTTCAAATAAGTTTTCAATTTCTTGCTCCTCCTATTCTCCTTCTGGCACCCCTATGATTTGGATGTTGGTACATTTAAAGTTGTCCCAGAGGTTCCTAAACCTATCCTCATTTTTTTTTTTTTGTTTGAATTCTTATTTCTTCTTTCTGTTCTGCTTGAATATTTATTTTTCCTTTATGTTCTAAATTATTGATATGATCCCCAGCTTTCTTCCCTTCACTATTGGTTCCTTGTGGATTTTTCTTTATTTCACTTAGTGTAAACTTCATTTCTTCCTTTATTTTGTTGCCATACTCAATGAGTTCTCTGAGAATCCTAATCATCAGTATTTTGAATTCTGCATTTGAGAGGTTGGTTATCTCTGGTTCATTTAGTTCTTTTTCTGGGTGTTCTATTCTTTCATTTGAACCATATTTCTTTGTCTCCTAAATTTGACAGGCTTCCTGTGTTTGTTTCTGTGTATTAGGAAGAGCTGCTTTGACTCCCTGTTTTAGCACACCTGTTAAGTTGTATACGGCAGAATTTTAGATATTTGCCAGGGCAGGGCTATCTGCTTCACTGCTTTGTGGCTCTGTGTGGGGCAAGTGTAAGAGAGGAGACAACATTGCTGCCTGGCTTCTGGAGGTTTGCCCTATTTCCAGTCATTTCACCCACTTCCTATATGCAATTGGCACCCTTCCAGCAGCTGCCCTTGTGGTGAATCCCAGAGTGGGTGGATTTATGTATGTTCTAAGTCTGTGTAGGCCCTTTAAGAAGCAAATATCCAGCAGTTTCTTCCACTGACCCAACCCTCACTGGTTTTTACAGCCAGAAATAATGGGAATTTATCTTCCTAGTGCTGAAACCCTGGGCAGTGTAGTCTGGCCTGGAGCTGGGATCACTCACTCCCAAGGTATCTCTCCCAATTTTTATCCACCATATATGCATGTGGGGCCATCCATTTCACCCTGGCCACTGCCTCTCCACACCACACCACATTCTGCCCATCTCCATGACTCTCCTCCTACCCATCAGGATCAATGTAACTTCTTTAAATCCTTGGTTGTTGGACTTCCATACAGTTCCACTTTCTGATGGTTCTGGATGTTTTTTGTTTAGAGACATGCTTGTAATGTTGTCTAGAATTGCATGAGGAGGAGAAGCATATTTTCCTATGCCTCCATTTTGACTAAAAGTCCCTGTACTTTTCACTTTTTAGTTATTCTCATCATGTAAATATGTCCCACAAAAGACAACATTTTTGGTGGTCTGCTCAGAAAATAATGAACTCTGACTAAATTACCCTGAATGGGGAGAAAGAAGTTTTGGAAAACCCTTTCTGAAACAAAGAAAAAGGGAGAGAGAGAGAAAGAAAAAATAAATAAATAAGAACAGAAAACAATTATCCCAAAAAATCTATACTGGTTCAGGAATCCATGGACACCTCCATACTGATATAACTAGGAATATTTTTCTATACAGTTCTGACCCCAAAAAAATCAAGCTAAAGACTATTCCTGAAATATGAATTCTCATCTTCTGTCATGATATTTTTTCTCCACCTTTCCACCTTCTAAATTGAAACACTGGCAATTTAGGCTCTTTTTTTTTCATTAGGAAGAAGTCATTAAAGGAGCACTATACTGATTTCTCTTTAAAGATTAGAAGCCTCTGCTACTCAAAAACTATTACACATTTACCTTATATAAGCATGAGAATTGGGGTCTATTTCATTGTCTCTGTTGAAAAGCACCAAAGAGACAGACAAAACATGACCTACCTAAGGACCACTTCATCATATACTGCTCAGTCATGTGTCCCTTTCAAAATGCTTTTTCATTTTTTTAATGTCTCTTGTTCTTTCCTTCCACAAGATATTAATTATTTTGTGCAAAGCTTTTATACAGTGAGTTGCTCATTGAAAAAAATATTTAAGGAAAAAGTACTTTATATATGCTAAAAAAATGACTAGCCAAGTCTGTTATTTCACAATATTTTTTGAAACACCTTCAGTCATCTAAAGGTAGAACTACAGAAAACTCAATGAATATCATTTTTTGTACACTTTGGTCTACCAACTGCAGAAAACTCAATGAATGTCATTTTTGGTAAACATTGTTGAGTTATATTGAGCCAAAGAATTATTCCTGTCAAGGTAAATGTGTGGATAATTTTCTTTCCTGACAGAAATAAAGTTTATTGAAAGCTCTGCTATAAATGTGAGTCATAAACACAGGATCCAGCATTCTAGTTGCATGATTTACTTCAATCACCTCACCCTTATCCCAGGCCTATCTGATCCTGTCTTTATTTGAATTTTGATTTTTTAAAATATTAACTTCATTACCGAGTTTTTTGTCCTGCCTTTAAGTTTTGTGTTCCAAATGAGGATCTTACTCACCAAATAGTCCCAGGCTCAACCATTATCTCTACAGGGCTAGCCCTAAATTTCTTTATCACAAGGAAGGATCATGTTTAATGTTAATGGTTCTTTACATTAAAAAAGTAACTTCTTTTCTCTTAGTGACTATCCTAATACACATACACTGTATTTACTTGAAAAAATAAATAATCAAAAAATTTTTAAATTTAAAATATCTCTAGTTCCACCACTTAGCAATAACCAACCACTGTTGATCACTTGCTATGTATGTTTCTAGACTTATTTATTGTTTGAGAAAAATACATTTGTGTCAGTATGGTAAGCAGATTCGTCGTCGTCGTCGTCGGCAGCCGTCCGTCTCGAGAGACGATGGTGTAGCTTCTTAAGAGTCTATCTGCACCGCCGAGAATGGCTGTGCAGTCCGACTCGGGAGTGACATGGTATCTGTCTCCTCCCGTGTTGAATCGACATCTTGCGATGACGCTGAAGCTACAGAGCCTGGGCAGGGTAATATGGAGGGTCTGCTGTTGCCCATGCAGCAGACCCCCCCTCTCTTCGCAGCTGAAGGGTCCAAGGGAAAGACGGAGTCGATACAGCTTGGCTTCAGGTGCGCCGCAGTAGTTGCCGGTGTTGACTACAACGTCAAACCGCCTTAGGGACTCCGGCTCCGGATTTTCTGTCGGGGTTTACTCCCTTAGCCTTTCCCCTGAAGAGGTATGCCGCAAGGCAGCGGAGGTTTTTTGGAGTCAGAGTTTTCCTTCTCTGATGTACCCTGACTGGAAGATCGAACCAGCGACACTTAGCTCGCAGGCCGACGCTCAATCCACTGAGCTAAACCAGCCAGGGCAAGGTAAGCAGATTACAGATTGACTATTTAAAAGTTATGGTTATTGATAATTTTCTAGACTAGCCATGACTTAAAAGAAAGAACATCACTTCTTTTATTTTTAAAAATTTACTCACATATTTATTTTTCTAAGTATACTGTCTTTGTGAGTATGAAGAATTCAGTATCAATGCACATCAGAGTTTTCCTATTACAAAAAACATTTAATGGAACTTTTAAAAATAAAAAAGAGCAATTCATAAGTCAGAAATATATGCCGTTCCCCAAACAAATGTTACAAACACTATCAATGTCCAGGACTACTTTAAAAGCATAACGATGTGTGTGTGTATGGCTTGCTATCTTGTTCTCATTCTCTCACTTTCTATATCCTTATCTCTGTCTGTATCTAATCTATCTACACATTTAACCTATCAGTGATTAAATATAAATGTTACTATTCTTATTAATATCCTCATTAATTTATCATAGTGGATAACATTATGGACTTTGATATCAGACAGCCCAGGTTTGGGTACCAAATATGTGTCCTTGGGCAAGTTACAATAGTATTTTAATCCTAAATGTTCACATCTGTCAAATAAGTGTCACAAAATACCTATACTTACAAGCTTTCTGCAAGGATTAAGTAAAACAATCTTTATAAATGCTTACATTAGTGCCTAGCACTGAGTAAGCTATTTAATGCACATGTACATTGTTATAATTAAAATAAGATTCCTATTCTCAAATGGAAGTATAATAGAATGGAAGAGAAGGCCATTAATTCAAATAATACAAATGTAATAATGTAAAATTATACAAGGTGGCTAAGAATGAGGGTAGCCAGTCTTTGGATTCAGAATTTGAAATTCATGTTATTGAATGTGCTTATTTTATAACCAATCTCTTTTTTATGGAAGAAGCCTTTAGGGTTTAAGCAATATAATAACCAAAAAGAAAATTAATACAGATGACCCCATAAAATACCTTCTTCGCTACTTTAACATTATTTTTCAAGTTTATTTTTTAATAGTGAGAAAAAAACAAAGGAAATGGAATTGTACCATAGCATATCTATGTGACAAAGTTCATACACAAACATCAAAACAAAATCAGAAAACTGTCAACAAAGCTAAGTGTTATAATAAAAACATCAACAAAATTTAGCTGATGTTCAATAAGTGAATTCTTTTTAGGCTTATATCAGAAGTGCTTTGAAAGAAGTTTATAATATATAAATATTTACTGAGTTGATTTTAAGAAACTCCATGAATATCTATATTGGAGACATATAGAACTAAAAGTCTAAATCTCCAATTTGAAGTTTAAATTTCTATCAGGGACTGCAATTAAAAGGAATCAAACTGGAATGATGAGATGGCATCTATTCCGCTGACACCATCTAAGAGGCTCTTGATCTCAGATTGAGAGTTTTCAAGAGCATCCCAAAATTAAGTCCCAGTGACATAGGGGTAAATTCAGGGAAATGTAACAAAATTGTGATTCTAGCTAAGTTTAAGCTTAATAATCATGTGGTACCATGTCTAAAGAAAGAAAGCACTATTATAAGAGGACTGGACTTCATATTATAAAATGAGAAATTAGAGGCAAAAAATTCTAGCACCATTCAGAGAAGGGAACATTCTGATTATCAAAGAAGAGTGTCTGTCTCTGTGTTAGCTGTGGATCTATAATGAGGAAACATGAGTCAGATTAATATAGCTTCTTATCTCTCATCCTCAGCCTCTTTTACCCAAATCTATCTATTATGGTTTCATGATGAATATTATGAAGTTTCCCAAAGGCTGTTAATGGCTCTCTCCTGTTAAGATCTCCAGAACTAGGGACCCTCAGACTCTGCTTTCTACCCACAATTTTAAAATACTCTTTCTATCATAAGTCTTTTCTTTTAATTTCAGTTTGTCAAGCTAAGTTTTTGCTACTTTATCCAGCTACTCCAAACCTTTACTCTAATTGTCTCTATTTCACTTTTATCCTGAGTGCTATCTTTCTGATTTCTTTTGTCCAAAAAAATTATCTATAACTGAACTATTCAGTCGAATTCATATAATTTCATTGCCTTATGATCCTCTCTGATTTGTATAATGTTCCAGCCATTTCCTATAACTTGATAGACAGTATCTACTGCTATTTTTTGAACATATAGAATAATTATTTATAAAAAGCAGTTTTGTCTACCTCCAAATTGTACTCATATGGGCAGTCCTACACTGAATAAAATTTATTAAAACTATGATTTCAGGAATCCTGGATTCTTCCAACATCTATTCTGGGTTGTGTCATGACATAAAAGTAAGGTAGTATTCAAAGACTATTAAAGATGAATCAAAATAATACAAGAGTTACAATGAAAAGCCTACCATTGTCCAGAAATGTAATCTGAGCATCCATGAAAATAATAATTTCAATATACTAAAACACATCAAAACTATTATTATGAGTTAATAATGCTTTAAAAATCTATTGGTCTCTTTTGAAAGGTGCTAGGACACAAAAATGTCATTTTGAAATCTGGAAAAGGAAAAAAATAAATCTTTTCTTTATGTAAACTGTGTTGAAAATAACCAAAGGGTTGATGAAGGGAAGTTGTTCTTGTAGAATTACTCCAGCTAATATATTAAGAAGAAATGAACTTCTCGCCAAAATGGAGGCCTAGACAGACATGCTGTATTTCCCTCCACAACTAAGAAGGAATGCAACTACCTCAAAACTAGAGACAACCAGAAGTTCCAGAAAACCGAGCTGCATGGAAGTCTAACAAACAAAGATATAAAGAAGAAATACTCATCCAGACAAGTAGGAGGGGCAGAGCTGGGGCGGAGAGGACTTGGTGTGGTGGCGGCAATGGCAGGCTGGAGGAAAGCACAGTCAGACATTTTTAAAAGTCAGGAGGGACACCTGGGGAGTGTTCCAAGCCTCAGACCAGACCATGCAGCTCACAGTCCCAGCACCGGGCAAAATAAACCTTCATTGCTTCTGACTGTGAAAACCAGTGGGGGTTGTGGTGGAGAAAGAAACTGCTGGTCTCTCAGCAGAGTTCACTTATTTAAAGTGTCCCCATGGTCCTAGAACATCAGCAGACCCACCAACTCTGGGAACAATGGCCAGAGCAAAAGCTAGAGAGGCACCAGTCCCATACAAAACTGGGAGAAGTGCCTAGAAGAGGGGCAAGTACTGAGCAAGTGACATTGGTCCCTCTCAGACCCCTCCCCCACATACAGCGCCACAATGTGGTGAAGCAGGTCGCCCTATACTGATGAATACCTAAGGCCCTACCCCTTACAACGTAACAAGTGTGAGAGCTCTTACTAAAACACAGAGGCAAACAAACACAGAAGCCTGTCAGAATGAGGAGACAGAGAAGTATGGCTCAAAAGAAGGAAAGAACCAAGGTTCCAGTGGGAGAACTAAGCGACGAGGAGACAACCAACATAACAGATGCCGAGTTCAAAACACTGGTAATAAAGATGCTCACAGGCTTCACAGATATGCTTGAGTATGGCAAACGCATAAGGGAAGAAGTGAAGGCTATGCTAAATGAAACAAAGAAAAATCCACACAAAACCAATGGTGAAGGGAAGAAAACCGGAGTTCAAATCAATGATTTGGAACATAAGGAAGAAAAAAATAGTCAACCAGTACAGAATGAGGAAACAAGAATTGAAAAAAATGAGGAAAGACTTAGGAACCTCGGGGATAACTTTAAACGTGCCAACATCTAAATCATAGGGATGCCAGAAGGAGAAAAGGAAGAGCAAGAAATTGAAAGCTTATGTGAAAAAATAATGAAGTTAAACTTCCCAAACTTGGTGAAGGAAATAGACATACAAGTCCAGGAAGCACAGAGAGTCCCAAACAAGCTAGATCCAAAAAGGACCACACCAAGACACATCATAATTAAAATGCCAAAGCTGAAAGAGAAAGAGAGAATCTTAAAAGCAGCAAGAGAAAAGCATAGAATTAGATACAAAGGGTTGCCCATAAGACTCTCAGTTGATTTCTCAAAAGAAACTTTGCAGGCAAAAAGGGAATGGCAAGAAGTATTGAAGGTGATGAAAAGCAAGGACCTACAACCAAGATTATGCTATTCAGCAAAGCTATCATTTAGAATGGAAGAGCAGAAAAGGGCTTCCCAGACAAGGTAAAGCTAAAAGAGTTCATCATCACCAAGCCATTATTATATAAAATGTTAAAGGGACTTACTTAAGAAAAAGAAGATCAAAACTATGAACGCTAAAATGACAACAAACTCACAACTATCAACAACTGAATCTAAAAAATAAAAAGAAAATCCAACTAAGCAAACCAGAATAAGAACAGAATCATAAGTAAGGGGATCATTTGGAGAGTTATCAGCTGGGAGGGGGAAGAAGGAGAAATGGGGAAATGGTGCAGGAATTAAGAAGAGTAATTTGTTGGTACAAAATAGTCAGGGGGTAGTTAAGAATAATATAGAAAAGAGTGAAGCCAAAGATCTTATACTGATGACCCATTAACATGAACTAAAATGGGTGGGATTGCTGGAGGAAAGGTGGGTACTGGGCAGAGGGGAGCAAAGCAAAAATATTTGGGACTACTGTAACAACATGATCAATAAAATATACTTAAAAGAAAAAAAAAAGAAGAAGAAATGACAGACTTTTGCTTGTAGAAATGATGACGTAAAAAGAATTTGATTGATCCTTCTAACATAAACAAGCAAAGAACCAGACTAAATAAATATATAAAACAGTTTCAGATATTGGACAGTAGGTGGAGAAGAGGAGTGGTCTATGAAAGTGAAGAACAAATGAGGTTAGTCTTAGCATTCTCCAGCTTACTGGAAGAATGTCCAGACCCTACAGGGAAGGGGAACCCAAAGAGAACACTGCACCCTTGCTGAGTTGAGGAGCTAGAGGATCAGAGGCTGGGAAGACTAAGGCAGCTAGTTTGTGAGGCACAGTAATAGAAAGAAGCTGCACAGAGAGAAAACCCCAGAAATTTTCAGAGGAACCCCCTAAATCTTTGGACAAGTACTGGCATATATATGAATAAAAGGAAAGTCCCTGGTGCTGGAAAAAGAACCAATGGAAAGTAATCAGCCAACATTCACACAGGGCTAGAATTTGTTTCTCTTGAGCCAAAGTGAAAAGACCTCTTTTTACATGGCATCAAGTAGAATTCTCAGGAGGGTAGCATCTTAGTAGTGTGGAAAAGTTAATTTTGGACTTAAAACTCCTCTGAATCCACTCTAAAAACATAAAAACAAACCACAAAAGGTACAAACTGATTCCAAATAACAACATGCCAGAATAAAAAAAAAAAAGTCCAACACAATTTAAATGAAAATATCTATCACTCCAAACTGTAAAATGCACATTTGGCATTCAGTAAAAAAATAATGAGGTAAGTAAAGAAACAATAACCAGGAAAAAAATACAACCAGTAGAAATAGAAATGACACAGATGATGGAATTAGCAGATAAAGACCTTAAAACTATATACTCCCTATCTATGTTCATATTGTTATGAAGAGACAAATGAATGATATACAGCCAAATGGAACTTTTAGAGATTAAAAAAACCTCTAAAATTAAAATAACACTGGAAGGAACCGATAATGTATTAGATATGGCAGAAGAAAAGATCAGTAAACTAAAAGATAGAAATAGGAATTATTCTAAATAAAATGCAGAGTGAAAAATAAACTCATAATTGCCATTCTACCAATAAAGGTAGAGGTGGTTACAAGCATAGAGGTTCCTCCAATGCAGCCCTTTTCACTCAACACACAATCATTAAGTTGGTGCCCTATTCTGTGTGCCAAGTTCCAGGAACCCCAAAAGTCACTTCCTTCCAGCAGAATCTCAAATGAAGCTGAAAAAACTCATATAAAAGTGGCAGCAGACTTTTACTCGTGCTCTAGAAGATAAGGATGAGATATTGTAGGAGATTAAATGCTATACTGAAGAGACTAGAACTAACTTTGGAGTAACAATAATTAATAATAATCCTTATTGTCAATTAATATTTAACTGGTGTTCCCAAGATACTTTGTTTATTTTACTATTAAGCTATATATTTAAATCCTATAAAAATTTAGATATAACAATGATTGCTTTTTTATTGTTAAATGCATGAATGCACATACAAAACTCATGCCGGGTCTGGCAGTTCCCTTCCATTGTGTCCCTTCAAACTTCATTAACTCTTTTGTAGACTGTGCATTATACACAGAATATGCCTCAATAAATATTGAAAATGGCAGTAGTTTCTTCCCTTAGCAATTCAAAATTAAACTGTACTTTCATGAAATGTATTATAATATATTGAAAAAATAGCCTCTCTTTGGTTAAAACTAAGAATTTGTATTGTCCAAGTACAAACTTGCTCTGCAAAATGAAGACTAGGTTAGGGTCTAAAACTGGGTTACAATTTATAAAATGGATAGTCAGTATTTAAAATGCTGTACTAGATTCTTAAATTTTGAAGACTGTTTACCCAGCTAGTTGATAAATCATGTAGGCCCTCTGTCTATTCTTCTGGTTGTTTTATTATCCACCGCTATCTTTAATGGGTAATGAACAAAGGAGTAAAAAAGAAATGAGACAGTTGTCAGCAGCTGAGGGTCATAGGTTAGAGCTGGCAGATACAGGATTGATGGGGTCTACAAGGACTAACAATATTCTGTGGTCAGATTTGTTTCCCATGCTTGCCCTAGCCCTATTATCATGGACAATTGAGAGTTTCTTATATAAGAAAGGAAAGGTTAACCAAAAATTTATCTGAGTCAACACAAGATATAATATTTTTAAATTTTACTTTAATTCTTATAAGAAACAAAATACCTAATTAAACAGCCTTGCTAATTATCAACCCTTAACCTCCTGTGATTTTGTTTGCTGGTTTTAGATTTCATAACCTGCCATTCCCCGTTTTTCATTCTAAGACAATAGGGCGTCTATGAGAGCATCAGTTGTGAGCACTGAACCATCTTCTCCCTCCATGATTGACCATAGCCAGTTATGATTGCGTTCTTTTGAGTCTTATTATGTTCAAAAGGATGAAGGTTTATTCTTCTGGCAAAACATACAAGACATTATATATTATTTTGTCTTTTTGCCTTAATCTTATGCACTGTCTACCACCCTTGCAGAAGATTTAAAGGTAAAACATCTCGACAACTTCATGCACTCCTGCACTCGGTTTCTTACAGACAGCCAGAGTATCTTTAATATTCAATAAAATGTTCCCCTATTTTGAAAGCTTATTCTGGTTTCTCTTATGGTGCCTTACTTTCAAATGCATCAATGTGTAAATTGTGTGTGAATGCCCTTGAAATCCAACTGGTAGAAAATACTGATTTATAAATAAAACTCATGATGCTCATTTTTATTTTCCTTTATGTGAAATCTTCTCTAAGAGAAAATAATAATCTTGTTGAGTGAATCCAAGAACAAAATGTACAAAGTTTCCTGTTCTAATGAAAGCATTTTAAATGGATAATAAGCCATGAGAAGAGAAAAAAATCATAACATGGTTTACTGAACCAAATAAGCAACTAAGGAGTTCTCGCTAAAGGAACAGTCAACACCCAGCATGCACTTAACGGTGTTGTCAAGCAACAGGGCTTTCAGCAGGATTCTTTCTCCTTAAGCAAGTGAAAATTCAATGAAACTAGTATGAAACTAAACCTGTCGGCATTCTACCATGACGCAAATAACATTTTTTCAGGAGTGAAGATCTTGTTCAGCTAAGTGGTAGTTATGGTCTCAAATTCTTGGATACTTTAATAAAATCACCTGAAGAGAAATAGGAGTCATAACTGAAATTTTTAAGAGAAATGTGTTTAAATCATACTAGATCTGAAATTATGTCTTTGTTAAATCTTATTAAGTGTGCCTTGATTTTGTAAATATTTTCATCCTCAATTTCATGGTCTAGTCTACAATTATACCATCAGTCATAAATTATATTAGCCCATAATCTGGAGTGGTATTATTTTTCTTCATTGCAGATTCCCAATTAGCCTTAAAGTATGTACTCATTGTTTCTAGGAGAGCAAGATGTTAAAAACCAGACATCTTATATGGTGGTAGCACTGATCGTTTGGAGCTGATAGAGTAACTTTGAATGTGAATGGCCTATAATTTTCCAGTAACTTCTGACTGCCTCCAAGGTAAAGAGTAAATTTTACCAAAATAAGCCATCTCAAAGCATTCAGATATATGAGTTTCTAAATTATCAGCCAGAGTACAATAAAATGTTTCTCATGACATGGCCTCTTTCATTATGATCACCCAACTAGACTATCATCTAGACTGCCTATTTTAGTATCATCTAAACTCGTATCACACCCTAACCCCTGTTACTCATAGTCCCAATGGTTTGGGCATCCTCCCTAATCAGCCTTCCCAAGGCCTCTCCATCACCACTTCATCAAAGACTGCATGTTGCCTACCCATTGTTAATTAGACACATGTTCTATCATTTTCCAGAACAGAGAGAGAATAGAAAGCCCAAAATGTCTCGGGATCCAACTCAAAAGCTTTCTTCTGACTTGACCCTCCCACTCTGATGTCCATTTAAGAAATACCTCCTGCCACAACTGATGAATAAACTAATACCTTCTTTCTAAGAAATGGAACAAAAATAATTTCTAATTTTCATTTTTTGAGCTGCAGAAACTGGATCCAATATATTTATCTAAAACTACACCAGAGATTAGCAACCATTTTCTGTAAAGGGCCAAGTAATAAATATTTTAGACTTTTTGGGCCATATCTAGTATCTGTCACATATTACTCTTTGGGTTTTTTGTTTGTTTATAATCCTTTAGAAATAAAAAAAGAAAAATTCTAGCTCATGGACTGTGCAAAAGTGGTCTGCTGGCTGGATTTGACCCATGGGCTATAGTTTGCTTACCTCTGTTTTAAGCACTCTTTTCCAATGCTTACAGACTTTATCATTGGATTTGTGTCCTTCCAATATTTATATGTTGAAGCTCTAACCTACAATGTCACTGCATTTGGAAATTGAATCTTTAGGAGTTAAAGTTAAATGGGATCATACTGGTGGAGTTCCCAATAGGACTAGTGGCTTTATAAGAAGAGAGAGACAGCCTTCTCTCTCTCTCCCTCTCTCTCTCCCTCACTCTCCCGCCCCCCACTTCCCTCTCTCTCTCTCCACCCCATACACCCATGCACCCACTTTGAGGAAAAGCCATGTGAGCAAGATAAAGTGGCTACCTACAAGTCAAGAGAAGAGACCTCAGAATGAAAACTACCTTGCCCAACACCTTAACCTTGGATTCCCCAGCCTCCACACTATAAGAAATAGGTTCATGTTGCTTAAACCACTCAAACTATGGTACTTTGTCATGGCAGCCAGACAGACTAAAATGCTTGCTAATCCCAGTAGAAATGAACCACATACTCTTAGGTACCTACAACAAGCAGGATCCTTCATTCAGTTTGAACAG
This sequence comes from Furipterus horrens, assembly GCF_987537825.1. NCBI lineage: Eukaryota > Metazoa > Chordata > Mammalia > Chiroptera > Furipteridae > Furipterus > Furipterus horrens. Next base: position 122,103,836 of record NW_028327173.1, on the reverse strand, counting down.
ACACCTATTCCCAATATATCTGTCAAGAGATTAAAGTAATAGGCTATTATTGGTCTTAATTATAAAGCAGACTTAATAAAGCTCAAGTTTCTTGAGGTCACTTCCTACCTTAGATGCAAAATTTACACAAAAATTCTAATGTTCTGCTATTGTTTATAAATATTCTTGAAGACTCTATCATTTTTTATAGTTAGAGATACTGTGTGCAGGTCCCCTTCAAAAGGAAGACTTGATGCCTGATTGTGGGAAATACAGTCAGTATATAGCAACAAGATGGCAGTTTCTTCAGAATCTGCCTCAGCTGGAGAGAGCCGCTTCTCCCCAGATCACCGTCACCCAGGGCAGCTTACATCCTATAACTAAGCAAGGCATGTGTATAAATGACAGGCAAAAAAAAAAAAAAAAAAAAAAATTAGTCCATTTTGTCCCAACACGAATAATCCTGCTAATTTCCTGTTTCATTCACATCTTGCATCCAAACGCATTCTCAGCCTCTGTTTCTAGGGAGTCCAACCTGTGACACAGACTCAGTCTATCCATAACAGCTGAATTATTCAATATGCCATACCAAATTAATGAATATCCTTTTTCAAACTGCCAACCAAAGGGTCATTTCCAATTTCATAACTGTGTGGAACTTTCTTTAAAGTATATTTTATTGATTATGCTATTACAGTTGTCCCAATTTTTTTTCTTTCCTTCCCTCTTCTTGGTACCCCCATTCCCTCCAGCAATCATCCCCTCCCCTTTATTTCATGTCCATGGATCATGCAGATAAGTTCTTTGGTTTCTCCATTTCCTATATTATTCTTAACTTCCTCATCTATTTTATACCTCACAATTATGCTTCTTAATCCCTGTACCTTTTCCCCTATTCTCTCCCTCCCCCTTCCCTGCTAATAACACTCCATATAATCTCCATATCTATAATCCTGTTCCTATTCTAGCTGTTTGCTTAGTTGGTTTTGGTTTTGGTTTTTGGTTTTTATATTCAGGTGTTGATAGCTATGAGTTTGTTGTCATTTTAATGTTCATAGTTTTGATCTTCTCTTTGTTAAATAAGTCCTTTTAACATTTCCTACAATAAGGGCTTGGTGATAATGAACTCCTTTAGCTTTACCTTGTCTGGGAAGGACTTTATCTGCCCTTCCATTCTAAATGATAGCTTCACTGGAGAGAGTAATCTTTGCTGTAAGTCCTTGCTTTTCATCACTTTGAATACTTCTTCCCAAACTCTTCTTGACTACAAAGTTTCTTCTGAAAGATCAGCTGATACACAGGGGAACAATTTTTAACATAATTCCTGTTGAGTTCGATTTTTCAGCTGTTTTGCACTTAAATAGACATGCTGATTTCAAAACTGCAGTTAGTTTTCTTCTATCACATCAAGGTTTTTCTATACAGCTTATCTTAATGCTAGGCTGGATTGAGCTTGGATCGAGGGAAGAACTAGTGCTCTCCTATTGGCTGAGAGCAAACCTCCCTCGAGTGGAGAGGGGTGGGGGATGACCTTGGAGATCAGCGACAGGTTCATACTTGTCTGGCTATTCAGTTGCACATGAGACAGTGTGGTGAGAGGTTGTGTGCCGCTCTATAGAGTGAATTGTATTCCAGAGTGTAGTCCGAGTTCTTGTCTGTATACAAGGAGTTAGCAGAATTTATTTTTTTAATTACATCTGTACTTACTTCCTTTCCTTCAGGTCATGTCTGCCTCTACTATTTCTCGTCATAAGTGCCTAAACAACCCTGATTTGTTTTGTTCTATCTGTGGCAGTTTCACCATTCCCAGTCAAAAGACAAACAGCATATTTGCCAGGCAAGCCTCTTTTGTGTATTTTAAAGTAAAACTTGGTGATATAAGATAAATATTGGGTCCCTCACAAGGCATGCAAGCAGTGTGTTGAGAGTTTACAGATGTGGACAAAGGGAACACATGATAAATTGCCTTTTGGTATACCTATGGTTTGGCGAGAGCCCAGAGATCATTCAAGTGACTGTTACTTTTGTATAGTGAAAACATCAGGATATAACAAGAAAAATAAATGTAAAATAGAGTATCCTAGTCTACCATCTGCTATATGCCCAGTGCCTCATTCAGCTGAAATCCCAGTGCCAGTTTTCACTGAACTACCCTCTTTCAAAAAACAGGAGTATGGTGAAGAACTAAGTGACAGCAATGATGAAGATTTTTAAATTGAAGATGACTCAATTCATAAGAAGTTTGATCAGCATGAGTTGAATGATTTGGCATGAGATTTGGGACTATCCAAAAAGGTTTCAGAACTCCTAGCATCAAGATGGCATGAGAAAAACTTGCTTGAAAAAAGAGCGAAGGTATCCTACTTTTGATCAAGAGAAAGTGCATTTCTGCAGTACTTTTGAAGTGACGGTGTCTTTGTGTATTGCCATAACATACATGGTTTAATGGAGGAATTGGGAATTCCAATCTATAATGCAACTGAATGGCAACTGTTCATCGATAGCTCAAAGTGGAACTTGATGTGTGTCCTCCTCCACAATGGCAATTTACTTGGTACAGTTCCAGTTGGCCATTCAGTTTGTTCTCATGAATGATATGAAGACATAAAGAGAGTCATTGATCTGCTGCAATATCACAAACACAATCGGATCATCTGTGTTGACCTTAAAATAGTCTGCTTCCTTTTTGGTCAGCAACACAGATACACCAAGTATCCCTATTTTCTGTGTATGTGGTACAGCAAGCTCGTGAGAAGCATTGAGTGGAGTTGAATTAGCCTCCAAGATCTGACCTCAAACCAGGTGATCCAAACATTCTACATGAGCCACTTACTGACAGAAAGAATATTATATTCCCACATCTGCACATAAAACTGGGTCTCATGAAGCAATTTGTTAAAACTTTGCCAACTAAAGAAGACTGTTTCAAGTATATCATTTGGCATTTCCTAGCCTGTCATTTGAAAAGATAAAATACCTTTATATGTATGTTTGGTAGCAGAACTTTACTACTTGTACACAATTTGACTTACAGTAACAATATATAGCCTTTATATGAATAAAATTACTAAATAAACAGTATATTCAGGTAATTTTTTCTTTATTTTCCTTTGTATGTATATTTTGTATAATTTTGGGGACAAAGGGAGGGTATCCAATACCTTAAAAAGTTGATGGGCTAGAGAGAAACTGGGGTAATTTTTGGATTCAGATGCTAAAAGTTAGTCAGAAACAAGTGTCAGATCTAACTCACCAAAAATTGTGTTCCCCAATGAATTTTATGGGAACTCCTTTGTAGGAAACTCTCTGCTTTTCTCTTGCTGCTTTTAAGATTCTTTCTTAATATTTAACCTTTGACATTTTAATTATGATATGTCTTGGTATGGTCCTCTTTGGGTCCAACTTGTTTGGGGCTCTGTGTGCTTCCTGGACTTGTATGTCTATTTCATTTGCCAAATTAGGGAAGTTTTCTTTCATTATATTTTCAAATAAATTTTTGATTTCTTACTTTTCCTCTTCTCCTTCCAGCATCCCTATGATTTGGATGTTGGTCATTTTTGGAGATGTCCCAGAGTATTCTTATTCTCTCCTGGGTTTTTGAATTCTTGTTTCTTCTTTATGTTCTGGTTGAATGTTTATTTCTTTCTTATGTTCCAAATCATTGATGTGAACCCTGGTTTTCTTCCTTTCAATATTAGTTTCCTGTGGATTTTTCTTTATGTCACTTAGTGTAGCCTTAATTTCTTCCCTTATGCTCAATGAGTTCTCTGAAAACCCTCAATTCCAGTGTTTTGAACTATGCACCTGATAGGTTGGCTATCTTCATTTTGTATATTTCTTTTTCTGAGATTTTGATCTGCTCTTTCATTTTGGGCCATATTTCTTTGTCTCCTCAATTTGGCAGCCTCCCTGTCATTGTTTCTGTTTATTAGGTAGAGCTGCTTTGACTTCCTGTCATGGTACACCTGTTACATTGTAAGGGGCAGAACCTTAGGTATTCATCAGTGCAGGGTGACTGGTTTCACTGCTTTGTGGTGCTGTATGTAGGGGAGGGGTCTGAGGGGGTACAATGTCACTTGCTCAGCACTTGCCCCTTTTCTACTCACTTCACCCACTTCCCAAATGCAACTGGTATCCCCTCTAGCTGTTGCCCTGGTGGTGGTTCCCAGAGTGGGTGAATTTGCATATGTTTTAGGACCATGGGGGCCCTCTGAATGGACTCTCCTGAAAGACAGGCTGCTTCTCCAGTCATGCCAACCCCCACTTGTTTTCTCAGCCAAAAACTATGAGGCTTTATTTTCCTAGTGCTGGACCCCTGGGCTGCATGGTCTGGTCTGCGTTGTCTGGCCTGCAGCTGGGAGTGCCCCAGATGTCTCTCTCAGCTTTTATTTGCCACACATTAAAGTAGGACCACCTTCTAGGCCAATCACCACCACTGCCTTGCCACTGCCACACTGTGTCCTCTCTACCCCATCTTCCCATCTCCGCCCCTCATACCCATCTAGATGAATATTTCCTCTTTAAATCCTTGGTTGTAGGACTTCCATACAGTTTGATTTCCTGGCAGTTCTGGTCACTTTTTGCTTTGAGGTTAATTGTGATCCTTGTGGTTATGCCAGGAGGTTAAGCACGTCTACCTATGCCTCCATCTTGAATAGAAGTCCTTGGAACTCTTGATAACTTATTCCAGGCAACATTTAACATTTTGAAATTTTTTCAGATAAATAATTTTAAAGAATGATAGAAACTAATGATCTTATTCCTGTGTTTTATAGATTTCTTACCCTTTTAGCCCTGTTTGTTTCAAGTTTGTGTCAAAGTTCCCAAATTTCTTTGATACCTCTAAGTTATTTTAAGGATTTTTCAGTACAAAAGATAATTATTTTAAAGATTTTTCAGTGTACCAGTGTCCCTGCATCAATTCAGTCCACTCTTCACTTATGGGTTATTCTCAGACATAAAGGCTTTTAATGAATTTTGCTTTAATGCAAGGCTATAGATTCCCAAGAGGGACACTATAATAAGCAGTACTATGAAATTTGTCATTATGCCTGCCATGAGGACATTGTTGAAGATTTTCATCATTAAATTAAGCAGTTTTATCTTCATGAAGCTATCCAGGAGAAACGTGTTTCTTGTCTCAGCATCAAAAATTGTTGTGCTTAGTCTAAAATTTTTATTTGCTTTTATCTTACATGAATCATGTAGAGTTCATTATGTGAGAAGGTAGTCTAGCATACAGTTAGACTGATCCAGGCACCTGCATAGCCCAGATCTTTCTCTTACTAGCTCTACGACCATGGAGAAATTATTTAAACTTTCTGTATCTCAGTTATGTTATCTGTAAAATGATGGTAATAATAGCACCTTTCTCATGGAATGACACCAAGAACTAAATGAACTATAAATATACACAAAGAAGTCAGTAAATATTATATTATCATTTCCTTTAAACTGGACTACTTAAGGCTTACTTCACTGAGTATACTTTGTGTGCCCTGTTCATTTTCAAACTTGTCTTATACTTGGTTTTCAATTTGCCTCAACTTTCTGGAATTCCACTTTTTAAAATGTATAATTATTTATTATGTTTTCTCTGATTGTTGAATTAATAAATCTGCAATGTCTAAAAGCAACAATATGGTTGGAACTTGAGGGTATTATGCTTAGGTAAGCCAGGAAAAGGTAAATACTATAAGATATCACTTATATGTGGAATCTAAACCAAAGTTGTAGAAACAGAAAGTAAAATGGTGGTTACGAGGGTCTGTAGCAGAGAATTGGAGAGATGTTGAAGAGTACAAATTTGCAGCTGTGTAATGAATGAGTTCTGGGGATCTAATGCAAAGCATTGTGATTACAGTCAACCATACTATGTTACATACTTCAAAGTTGATAAGAAACTAGATCTTAAATGTTCTCACCACAACATGAAATGATAATTATATGATGTGACGGAAGAGTTATCTAATGCTACAGTAGTAATCATATTGTAATACATAAATGTATCAAATCAATACATTTTACACCTCAAATTTACAAAATTTTTTGTGTAAATTATATCTCAATCAAATAAAATTGAAAACATAGACATCCATAACATCAATTATTGATAATAAATACCACTTATTGAACACTTGGTAATGCTTAACTACATGCTTTGCATATATTAGCTCATTTAATCCTCACAGAAAATTTATTGCTAGTTTCTTCATTTTGCATATGAGGAAATTAAGACCATGCAAATTAAGTGCCATTTAACCGAGGATCTCACAGCTGAAAGTGGTATTTGAACCCAAACCTACTTTACAATTTCACCATCCTGAGATAACTATTGGAAACATTTTGATATATTTTTTCACCTACACATGTTTTTTGCATATGTGTGTGCATGTGTCTTTTAATGGAGTCCCTTTACATAATTTTACATTTATTTGTTTTCTGTGTCATTAATTAGTATTCAAAATAGAAGTTTTAATAGCTACATAACACTTTCCTTCATGTTTATACTAAATTGTACTTAAGCTAATTACCCATTGTTTTTGCCAATTCTGCCATTTTTAATAAAACTTTGACAAACATTCTTACACATGGATTTTATCATTATCTTCAATTACTTATCCATTATAAAATCTTATAAGTCAAATTACTGATTTAACATTTGAATAATGAACATTTTAAGGTCATTATTCATATTTCCAAAATATCTTCAAGAAGCACTGATTATTTTATTTTTTTACTAAAGTCCAAGGAGATTGTATATCATGTCCAAGATCAAAATTAAAAGAAATAGTTTAATTCTATGGATTTTTATTGGAATTGCATTAGATTTATAGGCTCATCAGAGGAAAGAAATACCTTTTCAACCAAAATTACATATGTCCCATCATTTATTCAAGTCTCATTTTGTAATTCAGTTTTAGTTTTTCTTCAAATAGATCATATGCATTTGGGATAAAATTTACTACGAGGTATTTTCTAGTTTGGGTTTTGTTTTGATATTTTTGTATAAAGCAACAATTTTCAACCTTTTCCACCTCATGGCACAAATTAACTAATTATTAAAATTCTGCAACACACCAAGAAATATATTTTTTGTTGATATGACAAAAATAGGTATAATTTTTACTCATGCATGCTAGATGGTTATTCTATTGGAGGTTGTCATTTTTTATTTGACCATCTAAGGAAAAAGAGATCAGTGACCCTGACTAAATAATCAGGCATTGCATGTTTTAAAAGATCTTGTGGCACACCAGTATGCTTCAACATACCACTTGAAAATCATTGATATAAAGGAAAACCACTTAGTTAACTATTTTACCCTTTTTAATTAACATTTAACTTTTAAAATCTTACTTATTTCTCTTATTAGTACTATTCACTATTCTGTGTGCCAGTCTGAAGATCAGTAGAGAAGCAAGTGTTATTATCTAGGTGAAGCTTCCTACCTTTCTTTCCCTCTTCCCTGCTCTTAGATTGTTCATAGTTCCCTGGAACACAGTATACCAAGTTGGAGGGAGCCAGTGCAGCAAGAAGTACTTTATCACTGACATGGTTTATAACTGCAGGCTAATAGCAATAACAGAAAACAGTTACACTTCTCCCTGTGTCCTGGGCAGACCTCTCCAACCACTGCCCCTCGGCATGTCATAACTCTGGTGGTGCCCTGAGTGGGCTTCACACAGAAATACACTAGTAGAAGACCATTCTTGGTTCTCTTAGGAAAGGGAGATCTACATGGCCAACCAAGAGTGGATGAGGACATAATGAATTTGTGAAATGACCCTTTTTATTTTAATGTAAAATCCATTTGTAAGGTATATTTTAGTCTTTAAAAAGACTGGTTAAGTCAAAAAGAATGACAATAGGTATCACCTTATCAAGTGTTGTTTTATTCTTTTAAGAACAATATTAGGATCTTATTCATATATTATCCCAATATTGTATCATTATTGACTTATTTTTGCTTCATAAACTGTGTACACCCTAAGTTTTGTGTTTTCTGGCATGTGTGTTCTTTACAAATTAGATATTGTATTTGATAGTTTATGCTCTTTGTCTTAAGATACCCTAAAACTCAATGTTCCACAAACATATATGCCTGACCACACTGCAGAGAGGACTGCCTGAGAATCAGGAATGCTAGTTCCCTCTCTGTTGCTACCAGCTTGATATATGACCTTGGGAAATTCACTTGCTATCAGCCTTGCTTTTCAACCTTAAAGGGAAAAGTCAGGTTACATTACTTCTAATACTCCTCCTATAGTCCATGATAATCAAAATTCTGAATGGCCAACTTTTAGCTTCTCATAGACACAGTTATCCAGCTTTTGGTTTACTCTTGTTTTATCAACCATGACAGTTGTTAGCACCTAGACACAAAGGGAAAGCCCTGGAACTTAGGAACCCCTTTTTTATTCTTTTCTGAGTTCCTCATCAGACACTCCAGCTATGTGGAGACTTCTGAATTTTTTGGTGTAATGACATATGGCCCTGTGCCTGCTGCAGTCCCTGCTACAGCATCATCACCTATAGAACAGCAATGACACATCCATGGGTGTGGTGTCTATATTAGGAAATGTATGTGGCATAAGTAGAAAATTAAATTTAAATTGTAATAAATATTTTTGTTTATAGTCATTTATCATTTAAAGTTTAAAATTTATCCATAGCAAAATTAAACTACTCTGAGTAATGACAACAACAAAATCACATAAAATTCCATTTCTTTGAATCTCACCATGACTTTGAAAATTTTGCTGCATAGTTGTCCTGTCTTAGAAAATACAAAGGCGGTAGGTCTCATTGTGTTGTAACAGTTACACATCTTCAAGAAATTATAGAAGAGATATGTTAATATCATGGTCAGAAATTGAGACCTGATTCTTCCACACTAAGATGTGAAAATATTTTATAGTTATTTTCTTCCACACATAACCCCTCATGGAGAATTCTTGGGAAATGACAACATGACTATGCATTTTGAGAGTTTACTTACCAGAACTATAAATTGTCTTGTAATCTAGTAAACTATTATTATTTTACTTCACTGTTATTTTTACTCAATTAAGTCAGTTAACCTCCTGTTCTTTCAAACAGCAATTAAAATTTGAAGCCACATCTTATTACATTGAAAGAGAGGAAACTCAAGTTACCAACCTGTGTGATCTGCCACATCCTAACCCCTGTAACCCCTAACCCCGAGAAACAATGTGGGCAGTGATGAAAACTTCCTACATTTAAATCCTCTCTACATATGAAACTCTCTGCAACTTGTTTACCCTCTCCTGGCCTCTGACCTATGAAATGAGGTTAATAGTGGCATGGACTGTAGAAGGTTGTAGTACAGACTTAACGAGTTAAGGGCACTACAGCTCTTGGTGCCACGCTTGCTACATTGTGCGCCATATACAAGCATTTACCAACATCATCCTCACTGGGCCTGTACACAGCAGCACTCCATTTCTTTAATTCCTCAAATGTGACTAGCACTCTCCTGCCCTAGAACTCTTCACAGGGATTCTCTTTCATAGCAGTTACTATAGTAAATAATCAAATATGCATTTGTGTGTCTGCTTGCTTTATGTCTGCCTTCCCCCCAGGTGTAACTCCCATGAGATCAGGAACTCTTTTTTGTCCCTCATTGGATACCTGGATATCATGTTGGTGCTAACAGTGAATGCCCAATAGATTTATGTCAAGCACTGAATAGATAAATAATAAGCCTGAGAAGAAAAATTATCTAAGTATTTCTTAAAAGCATCGCAGGAATTTAGGATTAAGTATACGTGTTTCAAGTCCATTCTTTATCTGATACATCATATTACAAAATCAAATCTCAATTTAGCTTAAAACATTAGATGCATGTTGTACATATTTCCTTTCAAAATGCTTCTTCAGAATCCATATTGCAGAAGTTAATCATGTTTTTTAGAGAACTACATAAGTGTATGATAGAATCTCTGCAATTCCTTCATTTCTTTCTTTTTTGACATTGTAAATACTATGAATGAAAATCTAATCAAATTGAATCAGTCAGTAGTAAATACAATGCTCTCAGAATGAAACCTCTTAGCAGATGATGCAGGGTTTTGAAATCTAATGTTTATCCCTTTAGGAGGAAAAGACAAAACTGCAATAGGCTCAGTGTACCCTAATGATACTGTTACTTTGGTTTAGGGTATGCAGTTTGTAATGAGGATGTACTTACAGAGCAAGAAAATGATGTTCTGTGGGGAGTGTGCATTTGGTTTTTCACATTATTAGTCTATTACTATTTTTCTATATGGAAATTAGTACCTTCAGAAAGCAATGACCAGATGGCCATAGGAAAAGGTTTTATATAATGACATTATTCAACCCATCATTCAAAACACACTTAGAGGGTAAGTTTGTCAAAGGCTCTGCTGAGTGAGCAGCTTCAAGGTGAATTGCCACACCTGCTTTTTTAAAATCCTCACCTGAAGATATGTTTATTGATTTTAAAGAGAGGGCAAGGGAGGGCGAGAAAGAGAGAGAGAGAAAGAGAAACAATGACATGAGAAAGAAACATCAATCAGTTGCCTCCTGTATGTGCCTGACCAGAGATTGAACCCACAACCCTAGGTATGTCCTCTGACCAGGTACCAAAACTGCTACCCTTTGGCACACAACTAATTGAGGCTACCAGGCCACACCTGTTTTATTCAATTTATTCTAGCATACAAGCCTGTTATGCCTTTTTTTTTTTTTTTCACCTTGTGATCTTGCTACTGAAAGTGTGCTCTGCAGACCAGCAGCAACTGCATCACCTGGGAGCTTGTTAGAAATGCAGACCAGAAGACCACGCCTCCATGTAGATGCACTGAATCTAAATCTACAATTAACAAGATCCCTAGGTAGTTTGTATGCACATTACATTTTGAGAAGCATTGTTGTAAACAATTTTGCTAAAAGCAATGAAAAATAAATGAAGAATTGCAGTGCAAAGGAGAAATACAATGTTTATGAAAAAGATGTATTTGTTAACCAAAGTGCAGGGGGTGGTGATATAGCAGTTATGGGCAGCAGAGTCAGAAAGACTTAAGCACCAGCTCTGTCCCTCACTAGCTGTGTCTATCCAACTCTTGCCCTCCAGTTCTCATTCCACCTTTTTACTGCAGCCATTGCTGCAGCACTGCACATATGTAATCTGATAACATCTCAGCTGCTCCATGTAGCTAGCACTTTCTGCCCTGGGCTTCTCTGCTGCTCCCAGGAGAGATGCCTTTGGGAACCTTGTAAGTCATTCTAAAACGTCCATGATCATTGAAGTGAGACATCTCCCAACATGGGGCAACTTTTGACCTACCCTGAACCACAGCTGCAGTCAAATCTGAGGTGGATTCTCCAGACCTCTCAGTGTTCCCAGCAGGATAAGCCCCAGTATCAACAGCTGACTAGCTGCTTCCTTACATGGAAATACTCTACAGACACTCTACAGAGAGTATCTTGCCACACATGACTGATGTTTTAATTTGTAGTTTGATTGCCAAACTCCTTCATTCAAGCATTTTATTGATTTTACTATTATTACATTGCTTCACATATTAATATTTAATAGTTACTGTCATCAGGGCGCTGCACACTTTAACCAGCTCTCTCCTATAACAACATTCCTGAGAGGCAGATAACTTTATTATCTTGTTACAGATAATCAAGCCAGAATAGTACAGTTAAATAGTTTTCCCAGTGTGGCAATGAAGGCTGATACCAATGTTAACTGATGACATCCTAGAATCATCAAAACATACCTTTCTCCTTTTGAAAGTTAGCAGTGTTTCCAGTTTGTTGGTTTAGGGAATGACTTAGTATTGTCAACTAATACAAACTATTTGCATAAGATCTGAAAAACAAATAGTTTTGAACAAAAATCCTCATCAAGCCTGAAACTTGATGTCTCAAATTTAGGTTATTAAATCCACACAAACTACCTCTATTTTGCCCTAAAAAAGTTACCTATTGATATCACTTCCATTGTCATTGCTGGAACTGTCATTATCTAATTTATGCTTCAAGATCAGAGTGGCCCCTAGTGGTGCACTCGTCTCCTCAGCTTCAAATTTTCAACAGGTGGAAGTTGAAATTCACTGATGATTCATCATGATGACAACCTCACGAACAAAAAAGCCGACTACCACTACCTCCCTAAACCTATTAGGTTTAAGAAAGCAATTTTTTTAGGATTAGAAATCTCATACTTTGAAAGTGTATAACAAAAATCTTTTTGACAGAACAGAAAGTTGTTTTAACATTTACTAACAAAGGAAGTTCTAAAATGAGACATAAAGGAGAGATGCTTCCTCCTAAAGCACCAGGAAATGTAAAAGCCATGCTAAGAACATGATAATAACCACCCCAAGACAATAACTCAGGAATTGACTATCAGCAAATAATCTGTACAAGCAGCACCTTGACTTCCAGGTTCTTAAAAATGCAAGCATGGAGACAAGGGAGCTAATCATACTAATTAACTCACTGTAGCTTGTCACAAATTAATTTTAAATAAAGGAACAGGCAACTAGAGAAAAAGGCCAAATCTCAATTACTTAATCCAAATAGGACATGAATACTCTCAGAACTCATTTGCCCTTTAGAATGGAAGGGTTAGAATTGGGATGGTTCACTCATATGGACAGCCTAGACTTGTCATTTATGGCATTGTTTTTAACATCAGTGTTCCTGTAGGAGTGTTTACTATACTTGGTCAGCAGAATGTGACAAATTGATGTAAACTCTTTATAACCAGACCCACCCTCAGATAATTAATATAATCTAAGATCTTAACAAGTTCTTTCTATTAGCTTAGATTCTGCTATAAAAATGTTTCTGGATTTCCGGCCAAGATGGAGGCCTAGATAGACATGCTGCATCTCCCTCCACAACTAAGAAGGAATGCAATTACCTCAAAAACTAGAGACAACCAGAAATTCCAGAAAATAGAGCTGTATGGAAGTCCAACAAACAAAGATATAAAGAAGAAATACTCATCCAGACAGGTAGGAGGAGCAAAACTGGGGAAGAAAGGACTTGGTGTGCTGGCGGCAGCAGTAGTGGCAGCGGCAGGCTGCCAGAAAGCACAGTCACACATTTTTTAAAGTCAGGATGGACACCTGGGGAGAACTCTCAGGACCAGACTCGACCATGGTCCCAGTGCCGGGAAAAATACATAAAGCCTCACTGCTTCTGACTCTGCAAACCAGTGGGGATTGGGGTGGAAGAAGAAACTCCCAGGCTCTCAGCAGAATCCGCTTGTTTAAAGGGCCCCCATGGTCCTAGAACATCTGCAGACCCACCCACTCTGGGAACGACAACCAGGGCAACAACTAGAGAGTTGCCAGACCCATACAAAGTGGGAGAAGTGCCTGGAAAGGGGGCGAGTGCTAAGCAATTGACATTGTTTCCTCTTAGACCCCTCCCACACATAAAGTGACACAATGTGGTAAAACAGGTCCCCCTCTACTGATGAGAACCCTAAGGCTCCACTCCTTAAACATAACAGGAGTGACAGCTCTACCTAAAACACAGAGGCAAAGAAACACAGGAGCATGTCAAGATGAGGAGACAGAGAGGTACGGCCCAAAAGGGGAACGAATCAAGGTTCCAGTGGGAGAACTAAGCAAGGAGGAGATAACCAACTTAAAAGATGCAGAGTTCAAAACACTGATGATAAAGATACAGGCTTGACAGATATGCTTAAGTACGGCAAACGCATAAGGGAAGAAGTGAAGGCTATGCTAAATGAAATGAAAAATCCACACAAAACCAATTGTGAAGGGAAGAAGAAGAGCAAGAAATTGAAAACTTATGTGAGAAAATAATGAAGGAAAACTCCCCATATCTGGCGAAGGAAATAGATATATAATCCAGGAAGTACAGGGAGTCCCAAACAAGCTAGATCCAAAAAGGACCACACCAAGAACCATCATAATTAAAATGTCGAAGGTTAAAGACAAAGAGAGAATCTTAAAAGTAGCAAGAGAAAAGCAGAAAGTTACCTACAAAGGGGTGTCTTTAAGACTCCTAGCTGATTTCTCAAAAGAAACTTTGCAGGCAAGAAGAGACTGGCAAGAAGTATTCAAGGTGATGAAAATCAAGGACTTACAACCAAGACTACTCTATCCAGCAAAGGTATCATTTAGAATGGAAGGGCAGAAAAAGTGCTTCCCAGACAAGGTAAAGCTTAAGGAGCTCATAATCACCAAGCCATTATTATATGAAATGTCAAAGGGACTTACTTAAGGAAAAAAAGATCAAAATTATGAACATTAAAATGGCAACAAACTCACAACTATCAACAACTGAATCTAAAAAATAAAAACAAAATCCAACTAAGCAAACCAGAATGGGAACAGAATCATAGGTATGAGGGCAATTTGAAGGGTTATCAGCTGGGAGGGGGAAGAAGGAGAAATGGGGAAATGGTGCAGAGATTAAGAAGCATAATTGGTAGGTACAAAATAGACAAGGGGAAGTTAAGAATAATATAGGAAAGGGTGAAGCCGAAGAACGTATATGCATGACCCATTGACATGAACTAAGGGCGGCAAGATTGCTGGAAGAAAGGTGGGTACTGGGCAGAGGGGAGCAAATGGGGAAAAAATTGAAACTACTGTAACAACATAATAAAATACACTTAAAAAAGAAAAAATAATGTTTCTGACAAGAAAGCTTTGTGAGATAGGTCATACTCAGGACTGTCACCATTAATTCTAGTCATGAGCTGTGGATTAGAGTCCTCTGCATACTGGACATCATTTTACAAAGCCTGCATCACCATTCCAATAAATGCTAATACTACTTTTAATGTTTAATAGTAAAGTATAAAATAAGTTTCATTTCTTACTCCTAGAGGATCTAGTTCTTATATCTATTCATTCCCTTCTCAGAATCTGCAACCTCTTCTTCCATAGGTTTGAGCCTTTATGTCTTCAGATACCCAGGCGAGACTGGCTTAAAGAATGTGTTTCCTTGATGCTACAACTGATTTTCCCAGCAGCCATCCTCGATGTTGCCTTCTTTTCACAAAGTTCTTTAAAGGATATTCTAAATCCAGTGCTTCTGTTCTCACTTGCACACTTTAAATTCCCAATTTCAACCAGCCATTATCATCCAACATTCATTTAAAAAAAAAATCAGGCCCTGGCCAGGAAGCTCGGGTTAGAGCGTCATCCCGCTACACCAAGGTTGTGGGTTCAATCTCTGGTCAGGACACATAAAAGAAACAACTAATAAAGGCATAAATAAGTGGAGCAACAAATCTATATTTCTCTCTGTCCTTTCTCTATCTCTGTCTCTGTCTCTGTCTCTGTCTCTCTCTTCTCCCCACCCCACCCCTTCCTCTGTTCACAGCACACTGAAGGTTCTGTTAAGGGTTGTTTTGTTATGTTTTGCTTTGTGGTAACAGGGGTCCATTAAGCCTTAAAATTAAAATCTTAAAGAATTCCCATTGGAGGCCCAGAAGAGGTGACATGTCAACTGAATGGGAAGAGCTCTATTGGCCTTCTAGAATAAGGGGAAAAAGGAAAGTAGTTTATATCCTAAACCTACCTATGTGGTTGCCTGAGTTCCCTCCTCTTCTGATCTTCTTTTAAGTTTGCTAGTTGATACCACTAACTTCCTGTATTTTTGTATATGGGTTTATTATTTTCCCTGTAAAACTTCATTATCCTTTGACTTAAACTTTTACAATCTCATTTGGAAAATGGAGTACAAGTAGATAATAAAAATTAAAATTCTTCCTCTTCTACAAGTGTGCTATGTAATTATAATAATTACTATCCCTTCTGAACATTAGTTCATATCAAGCATTGTGTAAAGCATGCTGAGGCACAATCCCATGTGATCCTCACAACTACTCTCTATGATATTATTATCCTTAATTGATTGACAAGAAAACTGAGACTTGGGGAAGAAACTTCCCTAGGAAATAGCAGAAACAAGAGTCCCTCCCACCCTCATCTTTTTTACTCTAAAAGAACATTTTTTCACAACCAAATTCATTTAGTTTTCACCATATCTTTGAAGTCTGAATGCTTGAAATTGAAGTGAATATTTATTCTTAATGTACTAATCCAGATAGGAAGTTTTTAATGCTCACCAGTCCATATTTGTGTATCTCAGCATGTTCAGAAGCCAGAGAGCAAGTTAGGACCATTGAAAAAGACAACTGAGGACAACGTGTAGCTTACTTCTCTCCTTCTATGCATAGTGGCCACCACTGTGTATTATAAGATGTGAGTTGCCGTTGTAATTGGAGAAGGCCAAACTGGGAGAGAATGGGAAACAGTGTAATACTGTGGAGAGACATTTTATCTATGTAACAGTCTGTTAAAGCCTATTCCTACAAGCAGGGCTCCAAATGCTTTGCCAAATCCTATAATGTTCTCAATACCACAAGACAAATACACCTTTTATAATAATCAAGACCTAATCAGCCCCCATCTTCAACTCTAAAGAGTCCCATTAATGCCAGCAAGAAAAAATAAGTTATTTCACATCTTGTTTAGGTCAAGCTTGTTTCTCAATGAGTCTCTTCAAGTAAATCTCTAGTTAATAAATAAATAAATATTAAATATATAAAAATTTTAAAAGCATAATGAGGTTATCTTTCCTCAAATGTGCATGTCTCTGTTACAAGCAAATCTACCAGAAGCCCCTTGAGAACCTAGCTTAGTAGATTATACAATTATTAAAGGTGACCTTTTCTATGAAGTTGAGTGAAATGGAAATTGCATTTTTAACCTTGGCTGATGTGCTATCAGGTGTTAGTCATCATTTATTTACTCTGTCTCAACCAGGCTATAAATTAAAGTGGGTCCAAAATCTAATTTATGAGACCAGCAGAGGAGTGACAAAAAGCCAGTGGTCATAGAGAAAAACTTTAAGGAAGACCTGAACTGAAGTCATCTTAAGAAGATGGTAGTGACAATAAGAATGACAACTAATTTACAGCCAAGTTCATGAAAACTGTTGGGGAGTAGGAATTCTTATAGTGGGGGTTTGAATTTGTTGTAACTTGAACGTAGTGTAACAGGTACTCAAAGCCTGGTGAAGACTACCACACACCAGGCAAAATGCCAACAGGCATAATTTTTAAGCCAAATTATACCTTAAACAAGTTCACCCTTAAGCTTAAAACTTATTTTTTTAAATTTACTGTTATTGAATTTTACAATTTCAAAGTAAAAATTCTTTACATGTCTCCCTTAATCAATTAACTGTTTCTATTTTAAATGTAATCTACTCACTGCATAAAATTTTATATGCTAGAAAAGTAAATAACCCCAGCAATTTTATGTAAATAAGCATCTCTATAATACCTCCTTTGTTTTACCCACACCATTTTTTCTTACTATTTTCCCAATTAAGAACATTATTCTGCTTTTAAAAATTTTCCTAGTGTATAAACTTCTGACCTCTGCATTTCTCACGAGTTTTCTAAGACATCACAGGTGACACATTTGCATAGACTGAAGCTATGCAATGTCAGAACAATGACTAAGTTCATCAGTTCTGTAAAATAGCTGCTCTGTTCTAAGAGCAGGAAAATTGTCATTAAAAATTTGAACACACATTTTGCTCCAGACATGTGTAAGTTGTTTCATTGATTCAAGAACAAACAGACAGAGGCCAACCCCTGTCTTCCAGGAGCTTAGAGTCCTGGGGTAGGAACAAAACATGTGTGCAAACAACTGTAAGTCGTGCCTTCTGATGGTGAGCCAAGTAGGTAAACTTTTGTCAGAAAGATTATAAAACACATTTATGCAAATAAAGTTATTTTTATTGGTTGATTTTAAAGGAAATTAATAAGTTTATATACCTATGTCTGTCTATATTTATATTTTATAGCTTGTCAAGATGAGTTTTTTTTTAAAGCACCTCATTCTCTTTACACACGTGAAAGTGATGAGCATGCCTTCTTTCCCCCTCCCTGGCACTTAGGCAACCCAGTGACATACAGGGTCCACACAAGGAGAGGGTCAGAGCAGAATGGCAGGACATCAAGTTCAGAAGTTTGAGAAATGGAGTAAATATGTAAATATATGGAGGATGATGAGGATATGTTTTTCACAGTCAGAGAAGGAAGGTACAAATATGAAAAGGGGGAAGCAGGGATGACCCCTGTAGTGTTAGACTGGAATTGAAGGTATGGGGGTAAATCACAGTTTTAAAGATATATCTAGAAAGATAGATAAATATATAGAAATGCATATATGTACATATACATAAGTAAGATATATATACATATGCAGACATATATGTATTATATCTATGTACATACTTATATAGATTTCCTGCTCTGTCCACCAAGGGCCTAGGAGCAGCAACATCTGAGTAGCATTAAAATGCACCTAGCACAGATCTTGACTTTTAAATGACATTCCTCAATTAAAACAAACAAAACAGGACTTGGACAACTGGCTGATTTCAAGGTGGCTAGGACAAGAAGAGAAGATGTGCCTGTAACCTTTTGATACACCAACCTCAGGAAGCTGCCATTGGCCAAATCTGGAACAATTTAAGCATCAAAATAAATAACAATTGTAATGAATTGTAACTAACTGGATAAAATGTAAGTCTCTGAGTACACACTGATATAAATACACACATGCATACTTACCTGCTATAGAATGCTAACTAGTAAACAGTAGAATTAGAAAAATTCCCCTTCGGCAATCATTAGATTAATAATGAATTCAGTCAGGAAACATCAATGGATGCTAAAAACTGTAGATCAACAGAGGATAAGTAACTAGATTTTACACAGTCCTCAAGTATCTCTCCACAAAATATCTATTAATACAAAAGGGAAGAAAAGTTACGGAAGCTAAACCTAGAAGATATTGTCTTAACTAATGGATCAACATTAATACCACCAGCAATGAGACAATTAGAGCACAGCTGCCACCGGATAGGATGACATGAGGACACTGCAACACCTGTTAAATTCTGGCCCCAAATTCTGGCTCTTATTGTAAGGAAACATCAAACAAACCCCAAATGACCTACAATCTTGTAAACTCTTCAAGGTCATGGAAAGTCAAAGAAAGACAGAAGAATCATTCCACGTTGGAGATTTGAGCAACTAATAGTGAGGTGTTAAGTATGGTCCTAGATTGTATCCCACGCTATAAGAAAAACTAAAAGAGTCTCCAGGTGAAGAATATATGTGAGATATTTATATTATTTAACTTTTCTATAAATTTGAAATTGTTTCAAAACAAAAATTATAAAATGAGGCAATGAATAAAAGCACTTGCTATGAGAGCAGAATAAACAAAGTGAAACAGAGTTGAGAAGAGAGAGAATCCCATCTCTGTGGAAACAGACTAGTCTGTCTTCATTATTGCTGTATTATGAGGGCCCAACCTAGTCTTTCACACAACAAGCATTCAATTGACATGTGTTGATTGAGTTCATTGGTTAATTTAGCAACAAGAAGGGGAGGTGTCAGTCAGAAAAAGCTTAATAGAAGAGACAGATAAAAATAGAAAGCATTCTAATTTTGAAGAACAACATGAGAAAGGTCATAAATGTGAGAAAAACATTACCATATTGAGCGGCAGGTAGCTGGAGGAGAGAGGATGTTCAGAAACATAGGAGGAGTGATGGTTGGAAAGATAGTACAACAGGATAGATAGCCTACAAGGTCAAAGTGAGGTAAAAAAATGAATCCTGAATTTAGAAGATAATTTAAAAACTTGTCAGACCTTTCTAACACAGTCAGTTTAACCTTTCTCCTTCTAGCTTTCCTTTTACAGAGGAGCAAATACCCAGTCATGGATCCAAAAAGGAAAGAACAGACATACCAATTATGGTTAATCTACCAGTTAACTGACAAAATATCTTGGTTCTTCAGCTACATTTCCCAGAGAATCCTGAAGATTATGTTTCACGGAACCCTATGTTAATAAGTGTTTCATAGTGGAATAACTGTGGGTGAAGGTAAAGTATCCATATGTGTCTCCTAAATGACTCTTATTGGGATGCTCCAAAGGAAGAGAATATGCAGTGTGTCCCAGCACTCAGTATCTTTCCCCAGGCAGCCCACCCCCACCCCCACATCAGGAGAGCCTAAAGGAACCGTGAGGTCATACTCTAGGATGTGCTGCTTTCATTGATGAGCAGACAGGAAGAGACTAACATCCCAGCGCTTGTGAAAAGCCAGCTGAACCCTGCAAGGCATGGGAATTTGGAGTGAAACTACAGATATGACTAAACTCAAATGATGGCAAAGGAGGTGGCCCCTGTACATCATAACCTGCCTACTTCTTTCCTTCTGACTCTGGCAGTTTCTGTGTAAACAGCCACACAGAGAGATTATAAGAATGTAGAAAGTCAAGTCTTTCCAAGGGCTCTCATGCGCTGACCTCTTTGTGGCACTTGTTTTAGCTGCAGCCTGGTTACCATGGATATCAGAAGAGTTAGAGGAAGCATACAAGAAAGAAGTTATTCATGAATGAGTAAAGATATAGCGTATGGATGTTGGGAGTTAAAGAAGGGCAAAACAATGAAATGAGAAGAGAAATACCAAGAGGCCAATTTGACGGAGGCTCTAAGTGTTGCAGACCTGTACTCCATCTGGCAACACTGACAGGAACACCTTTTCCCTTGAATGTTCACATTCAAGGTCTGGTGACTCTCACTGACAGAGATGCAAACATCCAGCCCAGAAGGGGGAGTGACTGATGGTTTCTGTGGAATTGAAATGCAGTGGTGTGTGAAGCATCCACAGCACCTCTTTGATGACCATATTGAACAATTACCAAGTTGAAAGATACATAAGTGCTGTGTAAACTTTGCAAATAGTCACAGAGCAAATAGCTCTCTTCTGTATAACTGTGTTTCTTCCTAATATGAGAGGCAGAAATGTAGGAGCAAGAAGTGGTGGCAGCAGAAAACAAGAGATAAATGGAGAAATTGGGAAGAAACCTCTTAACATTTCCCCTCTAGATAGAAAAGAGGAAATATGTGACGTGAAGGAGAAGGAAGAGAGTATGCACCATGCATGCAATTAATTTTTTGAAAAAGTATATATTGCTAGTGATTTTTAAGCTTTTGTGTGCTCAGGAGTCCTCTGGGCAGATTGTTAAGAATGCAGAGTCCCAGGTTCCACCTCACCAAAGGTTATGACACATTAGATTGAAGTGTAGTGCTCCGACCACATGGTTAGAAATGGTGCTGTCATGAACTAGTAATAGTCATTTGGTTTTAGGATTTTCTGAGATTATAATGAGTCCATTTTTGAGTGAGTCAAAACTAAAAGCAGGTTAATAGAAGGCTCCTGCTTCAGGTGACTATGAGAAGAATGAAATATAATTTTATCATCTCAGCATGGGTTCATGTCTAGGTCTTGCCTATCAATGGGATACAGTAAAAATGTGGTAGGGATGCAGAGGCCCACTTTAGTTGCAAAAAGTATTGAAGAGAGAAAAAGGCATCATTTTGATGATGTAGAGTCAAAGCCATGTAAATTTATGCATAATCCATCCTGTGAAGAAAGTGAGCTTAAATGAACTTGTAGAATGAAAGCCTCTTTGTTAAGGGTCAGTCACAGTGACCTCTCCCAGCTATGCCCTGGAGACAATGAGGTACTGTGATGAAAATCCCTGCATGTCAATCAGTCTATCTGGCTTCAACATGGTTCTGAAACTTATTTACTATGTAACTTGGGGCAAATCTGGTCATACAACTATCAGAACTGCAAAACTTCTATGAAATAAACATATAATCCCAACTCCTCAGGACTGTTGAAATGATTTACTCAGTAACAAATGAGAGATGCTTAGCACAGGGTAGGATAACAGCAAGCACTCAATTAATATTAAAGGAACAAAAAATTGGGACTGACATTTTCACTTCCAGGCTTTTGCTGAAAAAGTAACATTAATTCTTCAGGAGAAAAAAATATTAAATGAAGGCTGATCTAAAAACCAGGAATCACCCTCTGGTTGAACTATCAATGTTCCATGACTACTTCTGAAGTTCTTTACAATTGTGACCAGTTTGTGGCTTTATTCATGCCACTTTCACTCTTTATTAATATTTTTAAAATTTAGAGATGATGTGGCTTAACTTCTAACATAATTAATCAAGAAATTCAGGTCTTGGAAATCCACAGAGTTTGTGATTTCTTCAAAATCATACAGGAGATTCTAGTCCAGTTCTCCCAATTCAGGGATCTTTGTACTGTTCACTTTTGCACTTTCTTCTATAGACAGGCCTCAATCCAAATGTCTATTAATAGTAGTGTTACCCTTGAACCCTCAGTGGAGGTGGGGAGGCTACTCCCATTGGCCAAAATGGCGGCAGAGGAAGCCTTTTACACTGAGCACAGAAAAGCCTTTCCCCACCCCACCCTTCCAGTACCAATTGGGGGTGAGACCAGGGGAAGGAAGACACATGCGCCATAGAAGTCAAAATGGTGCAGGGGGCGCGCTAGACCAAAGAAGCCTGTCAGTCTAGCCTGGGGAAGAAAGGATTGATTGAGAGGTTGACCCACTCAGAGCACATGAAAGTTTGGGAGGTTAATTGGTCATTTTGGAAAAGCACCTGGTCCATCCCACATGCAAAACTAAAAGAGTCTCAGGGGAACAAACACACACACACACACACACACACACACACACACACATATACTCTCTCTCTATCTTGCTCATGGTTCACTGGTAAGGATTCATGCTTGGACAGTGCACTGGCCTGTCCTCTCCATGGGCCACATTGCCTTGACCATGAGCTTCAGGAGAGAGTCTCTCTCTCCCTCTTTCTCTCTCCCTCTCACTGACCTGGTGAAGCATTGGCCAGTGTATTCATGTGCTCTCTCCTGGGAGCATGTGACCTTGCAGCCTGAGCAACTGCATGGCCCATGGCCTCCAAGAGGGAGCCTGAAATGAGCAGCAGCCAGGAACAAGCTAAACTACTTGGATGACTGCTTAGCAGACACCTGCAGGCTCCAAATGACTACCTTAAAATGGAGCAGGCACTCTGGGCACTGGTTTTTGTTCTGGTCTTGCTGAGGATGGTTGGACCCTGTCTAATTTTGCAGCAGAGATGTGCTTTGAGATGGGGGGTCTGTCATTCTCCCAGATTGCACAGCATCTGAATAAAACCTCTTCCCTTTTACATCAGCAACTGCCTCATGAGTTTGGTTTTTGTGGCAGCAGCCAGATGTAACTCCATTTTTTGTTGAACAACAGTAAAAATCACACTGGGCTGGAAACCAGAAAATCCAGGTTCACGAATATTCCTTTCACTTACTAGCTAACAACCTTGAGAAAGCCATCTCACCTCTTTGAGCACCTATTCAACTCCTACAAGTCAGAGATAACATTAACCCCTCTCAAAGGCACTTATGCAGATCATATGAGAACACAGATGTCCAAGTTTCTGTAGACTATGACACACAGACATTTAAGGTGCCATATTCATTATTGTTATTGCTATTACAATTATTAACAGTAGTTAAAATTCTGGTGGAGGTGGGTTTTTGAAAGCTGACCGGAGGATATATTCATACTCAAAATTACATTCAACCTCAGCTTGGCTACAACACGGCTACAACTCATTTGTCCAAGTTCATTTAGGAAGATTAATTTTTTGTCACACATGAAAAATTTCATCCATACATTTGCTCAACTAAACAATTTTTTAATTGTATGGACAAAACAGGGACTCTGAACAGAGTAAAACCATAGCCCAGACAGCCATTTTACTCTGCTTACAACACAGAACACTTATGTGCCTGCTGTACAGAAAAGAGCCTTGCTCAAGCTTTGTGGCATCACTTGAGTGGAACATGTGGGCAGAAGTAAGAGTGTCAGACCAGTGAACAAGAACATGGAGTGGCCTTTTGGGAGCAAGCTGCCCACAGCCTTGGCTGACCAGCAGAACAGAGTCAGGACAGCAGCCAGCTACAAATCACTCACAGTCCACCAGAAATTGCTGGGTCTGGCGGAAGCTGGCAGCTGCAGCAACAGTCAGGATCAAAGCTGGCAGGCTGCTGCTCACCGAAGCAGAGAGCAGCAAGGAGTCAGAGGCCTGGGGGAAAGGAACCGAATTCTCTGATGGCAAGAGTGTGACCTTTTCAAATCACTCTCTTTTCTGCACCACTAAGACTTAGAAACAAGAGCATTCCCAAGGGAACAGACGCAAGGCACTTGAAATTATGTGGGAAAGGAGCACAGAGCAACTTTGAAACTAGACAGTATTCATTGTCGTGGTGCCCAAGAACAAACTGGGGTCCTTTTTTTCTAACTGGTATTTTTAATAATCCCTGTACCCACAAGCAACGCGGAAATGATATTAGGTTTTCTGTGTTTCCAGGGGTTGCTAAGCAACGTTTCTAGGCAGCTGGTGAAATTTCCATAGTAAGCAAGTCATGTTCTACCACAAAGGCCATGGTTTAAAAAATATATTTTTCATCTATCATCTATAAGCCCATTGTTTTAATACTAGGGGCCTTTTATCATAGCTAAAATGAGATTCAGTATTTGATAATCATAACTACAGAGTGCTTTCATCTCAGGTTCTGATATAATTCTGCTCTGGGGACACATGGACACAAAAGCATGCATCAGTTTTTCTAGGTGCTGTAAGTCAAGCATGGTCAACAACATAAATCAAAGAAAATTCAGCTAAGCAGATAATTTCTAATAAATAAAAGGGCATTTTTAAAGAGCTTTAGAGGTTGGTGTTTTTGTTTTTAATTTCAAACTGAAGAGAACATGTTCCTTTCCCTAATATTCTCTATTGTTATTTCAAAAAAATGTAGAGTATCCTGTGATATCCTGAAGTTTCCTTGGGATGTGGGAATCGATATTTTAAAACTAACATTTAAAATATGCCAGTGGTCTGTATACTTTTTCTTCTAAATTCTAATTTTGATTCTCTTTAATTGGATGCTTATGAATATCCTCACTGTGTGGGATGCTTTTAAAAATTTAAATGTTGAGTGTGCCTGGGGGTTTATATATAGATATATAGATATATAGATATATAGATATATATATATCCAGAAACCCTAAGCTGAATCTCTGGTGTTACAGAAAATCAGTTTTAACTATACATATGTTAATCAATAATAAATGAAATTATTTCTCCTTCTGGCTCACTTCAGAACCAAAACTAATACTTTATAGCCTGGTAGCTATTCCTAATGCAGACCCTTCCTCCCCTCTGAGGGACAGACAGTGCCAAACTTCTAATGCCAAAGTGTTGAAAGAGTTTCATTTCTTGTGTTCCAAGGACTTTTGTGAAATTGGCATCCACACTAGAACTCTTCTAGAGGGTTCTGAAACATAAATTTACCCACTTTCTTCTACCAGTAAAATAGTGGTTGCTGGGTCCTTATATGCTAAAAATACTGGTTAAATTTGCCATGTGAAAACCAAATACTTTTTGGACTCATGTCCCTGATGTGCCCCCATTTATGCAGTTTCAGAAGGTCAGTTGATTATTTCCAAAGGCATACATTTATATCTAATTCTCTTTTGGCTGGGAAACAGAGAGAGATTGATTTGTTATTTCACTTATTGATGCATTCATTGGTTAATTCCTGTATGTGCCCTGACCGGAGATCAAGCCCACGATCTTGGTGTATTGAAATGATGCTCTAACTAACTGAGCTACCTGGCCAGGGTCTCTGTAGTATTATAATTAATAACAAGAGTAAAAGCCATCCATCACTGAATGTTTACCATGCATTAGGCAATATGGTGCTTTACATTATATTCTCAAGTCCTCACAAAACTCTATGAAGTAATGAACATGATTTTCTTCCTTTTAAAAATAAGAAAGCTGAGGCTTAGTGAAGTTAAGCAATTCAGCCAAGGTCCAAGATCTAGTAAAAGAAAGAAACTGGACCCAAACCTCATACATGCTCACATTCCTAAAAACCATGTTGCAAACTATTTTCAAAATGTGCATTGATGAGAAGGGATGTAGTGAGGGGAAGTATTTTATTCATCTTGGGAAAAAGACACAGAAATTATTTTCTATGTTAATGGCAAAAGAAAAAAGTTATTTCTAGATTCTTTTACCACTTGTCACCTGCATTACAGAGTACAGAGCTTGGTTAAATTTCATCTTAAATCAAAGAATGTTAGTAGTTTTATGTCGCACATACATCTTTGCCTACAAAGCAAATTGACTACAAACTTCTCAAGGGTAGATGTATGTTCTACACACTTGATCCCACCAAACTTGGCTTGGTGGTTTACCGTAGTATGTTAACTAATGTGTAATAAATGTTTGCTTGTTGAATTATTGAATATTAATGAAAATACTGAAGTAGAGAACAAAACAGGACTCTAAGGTACAGGGACCTTTTTGAAAAAACACATTCTGTTTCTGAGACACCATTTCCACTACTTTCCTAAGTCCTCTGGGCCTTTGGCGATATTGGACACCAATTCCTAGCACTGTTTTACTAGTCCTAGAAGGGAAGGGTGGTTCTCTTCTCCCCAACCTTGGCAAAAATAAGATGAGACTATTTCTATTACTTTTGGAAACTGAACAGAGACCCTTTACTGACAGCTGCTTATTAGACATCTCCAGTCAACACCAACAATCAATTATTTATACTAAGATAGCTAATCATGCAGCAGTCCCCAACCATTTTAGCACCAGGGACCAGTTTCATGAAAGACAATTTTTCCACAGATGAGGCAATGGGGGCGGGGGATGGTTTAGGGATGACTCAAGCACATTATGTCAAGCTCACTTGCTGCTCTGCAGCCTGGTTCCTAACAGGCATGGACCAGTACCCGTCCATGGCCCAGAGGCTGGGGACCCCTGGAATGGAATGCAGTTGACTCAAGGTGTTAGCAGTCAAGATGCAAGATACACAAATGCAGGGGGCTGAAGCGAGGTGGAGGAGGGTATGGGGGAATAAATGGTAATGAAAGAAGACATGACTTGGGGTGGTTAACACACAATAAATTGTACCGCTGATGTGTTGTGAGATTTTACATCTGAAACCTATATAATTTTGTTAACCACTGTCACCCAGTAAATTGAATAAAAAGGAGAAAATTTAAAAGAGTTATGCACAAGTGTAACCATAACCTACTACTGCTCAATAATCAAATCACTTCTTTAAACAGATATTAGAAGGAAGCTACTGTAAACCCTTCATGCAACAAACTGGATTGGTTCCAGTTTAATAAATCCCTAACTCGATTTAATGGCAGGTCTTCAACCCATTGGTGGACTCCTGTTTTCATGTGCAGTATAGCACATAAGTCTAACAATATTGGGTGACAGGGATGGTATGGTAAAATAGCATTTTTTAAGTAAAAGCTATCTTATATGAGACAATTTTCTGTCTCTAGACAACTGCAAAATTAATTAACAGTTCATCTTAATCTCATTTTTTTTTTCCACTTACACAGTTTCAGCCACCAAAACGGCCACCTGGAAAGGAAGTGTTACAGAGTGGCAGTCTGTGCACCACATTCCTGGGGATCGATTCCCAGTGTTACTATTTGTGGGATCTTAGGAAAATTAACCTCTTTTGCCTCAATTTCTTCAACTCTAAAAATAAGATGATAAGAGAATTTTAAATAATGTAAATATGAAACATTAATAGTAAAAGAATTTAGGTGTCTTTCTAATCACAGAACATTCTAATTTTGTAACATGAAATTCACCATCTCAACCATTTTAAATTATACAATTCAGTTGCTTTTAGTACATTTATGATGTTGTACAATCATCACAGTATCTAATTTCTTTTTTTTTTTTTAACCCCAAAAGAAACCCCATACCCATTAAGCAATAAGGCAGTCACTCTTTATTCTCCCCTACAGCAGTTTCTGGAAACTACTAATATACTTTCTGCCCCTGTGGATTTGCCTATTCTGGACAAATTATATAAATGGAATAATATAATATAAAGCCCATCAAACTTCTGAAACAGAAGAAGCATATATTGGACGTTTTGAAGGTAAATAATTAGAAACAAAAGAGGCTGCATCTAACCTACTGAATAGGAGAAGATATTGATTAAAAATTAATATCCAAAATATATTTTAAAGGTCACACAGCTCAACATCAAAAAACAAACAACCCAGTTTAAAAATGGGAAGAGGACTGTAATAGACATTTTTCTGAAGAGGATACACCTACCCATGAAAATATGCTCAACACTACTGATAATCAGGAAAATGCAATTCAAAACCACAATGAGGTATCACTCACACCTGTCAGAATGGCTATTATCAATAAATCAACAAACAAGCGTTAGTGACAATGTGGAGAAAAGGGAACCTTTGTACACTGTTAGTGGAATTGTAAATTGGTGCAGCCACTATCGAAAACAGCATGGAGGATCCTCAAAAAATTTAAAATAGAACTACCGCATGACCTAGCAACTCCATTTTGGGTATTTATCAAAGAAATCCACTAATTTGAAAAGATATATCAACCCCTATGTTCATTGCAGCATTATTTACAATAGCCAAGATATGGAAGCTGCAGTACATATACACAATGGAATATTACACAGACAAAAAAAAAAGAATAAAATTCTACCATTTTCAACAATATGAATGGACCTAGGGAGTATTATCTAATGAAATAAGTCAGAGAAAGACAAATGATATATTATTTTACCTACATGTGGAATCTAAGAAAATAAACTAGCAAAACAAAAACAACTCATAGATATAGAGAACAAACTGATAGTTGCCAGATGGCACGGGGGTTGCAAAGATGGATAAAAAAGGGATTAAGAATACAAATTGCCAGTTATGAAAGCAGTCACGAGGATGTAAAGTACAGCAAAGGAAATACAGTCAATAATATTGTAATAATTATGTATAGTGTCAGATGGGTACTTGGGATAATCACTTCACAAGGTATATAAATGTCTAATCACTATGTAGTATACCTGAAACTAATACAATATTGTATGTCAAAGCTAATTAAAAAAACAAATTTTTTTTTTTAAGTTTGCCTCTGGGGAAAGAGAGTAAAATTGAAAATACAACAAAATAGCAGGCAAAGTTGCTTTTCATTTTAATTTCTTTACTGTTGAACATATCTATTCATTACTTTGATAATTTTTCTTTTAAAAGTGAAGTTTACAACTTAATATTAGTATTTATCTCATCAGATTATTTGAAAACTGAAATAATACTTGTTAAATATTTGGCCCAGGGCCTAGAACATAGAAAGTAGTTGATAGAGAAACAAGATGGCGGAGGAGTAAGTGGAAGTTACATTAACTTCCTCCCAGAACTAGTCTGGATTTACAACGCAATTTTAGAGAAATCATCTGAAATAACCAACCGAACACCAGCTGGAGAGAAGTCTTATAACCACGGAGAGACAGAAAAGGCCGCTACATCACAACGTGACCGGTAGGGAGTGCGGAGACGCGGAAGGGCTGGCTGGGCTCACACGGGTGGCAGCTGAAGGGACTGAGAAACAGCTCAGCAGCCGGGGGTTCCCCCTGAGAAGGGCAGGGTCTAAACCCCCAGCTGGGCTTCCCAGCCTACAGCAACAGAGAGGAAAGTAAAATAGTATCCAGCTGAGAAAAGCGAAAAGCCACAGGGTTTCTTGCTAGCCGGAGAGAAACAGCTGGAGAAAAAGAGCTCTCAAGCGGATCACATACAAAAATATTTTGGCCCCCACTTACCCTGGGCTCAAGCGGAGGAAAGGCAGAGAGGACCGGAGATGCTTAGTGAGAGTTTGGTGTGGTGGCTTTGAGGGGAGAGCTGGGGAAGCTGCCGGCCGGGTCCCAGTGCTGACTCATCCCCACACTGCAGGCAGACCATTCCCGGCCAAGTGGCATCAGCCTGAGGGGAAGCAAAGGCCCTGCCTACAGGAATTAAGCTGCCACACCTACGATCCTTAAGCCTGACGGCTTATCACAGATTGAATAGATTATCAACTAAAGAAGACAGACAAAGGCAGTAGATCCCTGGAAGTCTCCAACAGGCTGCCTAGGCCCAGACTGGTACAGGACCTGACGCCACCAGGGGCAGATCCAGGAAGTGCAGATCATTCTAAGAAGCACCAACAAACAATAGGAGTCACAAAAATGGGGAGACAGAGAAACAACCTCCCATCAAAAGGAAAGGCAGAGTCCCCAGAAGGAATGCTAAATGAAATAGAGGGGAGCCAACTATCAGATATGGAATTGAAAGCATGTATTATGGAGAAGCTCAATGAGCTCAGCGGAAACTACAAAGAACTCCAGAAAAACTACAGTGAACTCCAGAAGAACTATAAGGAACTTACTGAGAATTATACCAGCATCAAAAAGGACATGGAAGCTATCAATAAGAGCCAGGAGGAAATGAAGAATACGATCTCTGAATTGAAGAACACAGTAGAGGGAATTAAAAACAGGCTAGAGGAAGCAGAAAATCAGATCAGCGAGCTGGAGGACAATGTAGACAAAAACTCACAGACAGTGCAACAAAATGAAAAAAGGCTGAACAAGACTGAAGAGGCTCTAAGACAGCTGCAGGACAACATGAAACGTAATAATATCCGTATCATAGGAATTCCAGAAGGAGAAGAAGAAGAGCTAGGAATAGAAAACCTCTTTGGAAAACTAATGACAGAAAACTTCCCTAACATGAAGAGAGAAAGAATCATGCAAGTCCAGGAAGCACAGAGGGTCCCAATGAAGATGAACCCCAACAGGCCCACTTCAAGACACATCATAATTAAAATGCCAACATTCAAAGACAAAGAGAGAATCCTAAAAGCAGCAAGAGAGAAACAACTAACAACATACAAGGGAGCTCCAATAAGGCTATCATCAGATTTCTCAGCAGAAACACTACAAGCCAGAAGGGAATGGCAAAATATATTCCAAGTAATGAAAAAAAAGGCCTACAACCAAGAATACTCTACCCAGCAAGACTCTCATTCAAAATGGAAGGTGAAATAAGGAGTTTCCAAGACAAAAGAAGGTTAAAAGAATACATCTCCACCAAACCAGTATTGCAACAGATGCTAAAGGGTCTGCTTTAAGAAGATGAAGAAACAGAGAGAGACAGAGAGGAACATGAGTACAAAAGGGGAAAATGACAATGAATAAGTACTGAAAGAAAGAAGGAACTTCTACCATTTGCAGCAACATGATTGGAACTAGAGAGAATTACGCTTAGCGAAATAAGCCAGGCAACAAAAGAAAATTACCTTATGATATCACCTGTTAAAGGAAACTAATGAACAACACAAACAAATGAGCAAAATAGAACCAGAGGTATGTAAACGAGGAATAAACTAACAGTAACAAAGGGGGAGATGGGAGGGAGAGAAGTGGTAAGAAGGGGAAGGGTCTAGTCAAAGAACATGTATAAATGACCCATCGACATGGACAGCTGGGTGGGGACTGAATGTGGGAGAAGGGAGGGACAGGGTGCAGAGAAGCAAGAGGGAGGAAAAAGTGAGACAACTGTAATGGAAAAACAAACAAACAGAAAAATTTTTAGTGGGGGGAAAAATAAAAATAAAAAGAATAGAAATGCAAGTTCAGTGAATATTAGAAGGACAAGGATTTTCCTTCACACTTTATATATTTTCTCCCTATCTGATCCCTCCAGAATTTGGCATTCTAAAGAAGTAAGTAATGACCTAAGTTTCTTTGCATAAAACTAATAAGACCAGTTGTTAATAACGATTTTTTTGACTAAGACTTTGACTGGAATGTCATGCCTAAAGGAGACATGCTTGGGCTTTGGTTGTTACCAAAAAGCCCTGAGCAACTGGGACTGACCTTCAAAGGTAATAAAAGTCCATAAGATAAAAGGCCTGGTACCTTGGATGGAAGAGCGGTCCATAGCAATCTTTCCAGGGAAGGAACAAAGGTTGTTTTCCTGAAAGATGACTAGAAGGGACCTTTAAGGCACAATGGAAAACCAGAAGGACCTGGAAAAGACAGGTGTTTACAGGCAAGGCTGAATGCCAGGTATGTGGCTCAGCTTCTGTGCCCTGAAGGGCAGACTGAAGGTCACCCTAAATGTTCCTTGCATAAGTTCCAGCAAAGCAGAACTAAAGATCATAAGTGATCATTTGCTGCTCTTGTGGTGTTTATGCAAATGAACAGGATAAATTAAAAATGAACTTAATGCAGTCCCTTTAATGACAAGGAGGGTAATCTTAGGGAGAAAAATCAAGATTCAAGGAAGATCACAATGCCCAGTGGTAGACTATAAAGTAGTGCAGCTAACCATCTTTAAAGTTTCTTTTCATTTAAAATTTGTTTTCATTTGAAAGTTAAACTATGTCTGTGGCATTATCAAAGATGTTTAATTTACAGGCAAGAAGAATGTCAAATGCCTTGCAACTGGATGTCTTTCCGATAAGACAATCCTACAGATCTATAAACTTGTGGGGGGGTTATGTTACATAAATTAACATGTGTTTTCTGTTTTCAAAGGGCATAAGCCTACGATCTCATTACCTGAGTGATTATCTGTACGTATAGGCCTCACTTAATCCTGTCTGCATTGCTGCCTCCTGAGACTCAATGGTTTGGCTGAACTAAGTGGCTGGGTTGATGAAGAATGGGGTTGTCTGTGGGCTTCACTTTAAAACTGGTTTCTCTTTTCTATCCTAATGGCTTGGACAGAAAGAGCCCAGAGGCCTGAGAGGGGGGAAACCTAAAATATTTCCCTCAGTCCAAACTAAGTATAATGGGCAAAAGGGTTTTGGACAGGTGAGATGTACCTGGCATACCTTCCTCCAAAGAAACCCTTCTTTTCCCTAATGTGGGACATTGAAAAATTAATACCTGTCTTTTGTCATCTAGTGGTTACGGATTGAATGATGTCCTTTAACCCTGTTGCCCCCAGAATACAACAAGGATGCCAGCCTGTTAAACCAAGCATGCCGTTGTCCAGAGACAGCCAACCAACCTGGAGTCTGCACGATCCTTCCCCTTGTGGGAAGGCCACCCTCCCCTTCACACCCCCACTCTTATTAGGGATTTCTTGACCCAAGGGTAGGTAGGATGACGACCATGTCCAGCTTGAAGCAGCTAGAGGAGCTCGAGACCTTCGTCCATTGTCCTTTATAAGATTGTAAAGGGTCTCAAGTCTGAGAGGGAGGGATTTTTTTTTTTTTTTGTTAAAATATTTAACTAATTATTTAATTATTTTTAAAAAAAAGAAGAAGAATATATGAAAGGGTGAGCCATGGGCATGGACTTGGGGAGGGGATTGTCGGGGAAGGGGGGTGCTGGGCGGAGGGGAGCAAAGGGGAAAAAATTGGAACTATTGTAACAATATAATCAATAAAATATACTTAAAAAAAAAAAGAATAGATACAAAAGAGCAGCTTTCTCTCCCTCTGTTCTCTGCCATGTAAGGATACAATAAGTAGAAGGGCTATCTGCAAACCTCACTAGCTATTGCATCTTGGACTTTCCTGCCTCCAGAACTATAAGAAATAAATTTCTGTTTGTTAAGCCACACAAATCTTATGCTATAGAATCCAGAACTGACTAATACTGCAGGTTATACGATACTCAGTGTTATACAACAATGAAATCAGAGTCATTTTGGAGACAGATCCCAGGGTACTTTGACTGAGATGAACAGTAAAGTATTGTACCACGTATTTTATAGATGTACTACTAATACAGTATCAAAACAGTTATTTAAATATAACCTTCAAATACTCTACATTCTTTTATATGATCAGATAAATTTTGACTGAGAAGAATAAAAGCCTTTCAAATAAAACTAAAAGCTATAACTGAATTCTGCTTTAAAATAGTGTATGTGTATTGAGTAATTGTTAGACAAAGTAGAAAGAAAGGTATTTTGGGGCATCAACAAAATATGGCAGGAGTATGACACTGCACTATTGACCAAGGTCATAAGCAGTGGTGTGTCTTTTTCATGTGACAGAGAAGCATGAACCTTCTACAAAAGTTAACATATCAACACACTTTTTACACACTTTTCAATACACTTTATCAGTGCCACCAATTAACTATTGAACATTAGTGACAGGTCAGGGGCATCACAATGAGACCAGGCTAAGTGCTAGAACTAAAGTACTAATCACAACCAAAATGAGTTGCAGGTTGAGTTCCAGATGCACTGAACTGGAATGGACCTTGGCAACCAACTCCCCAATTCTTAAGTCATTTTCACAACAAAACTGCTGAGTACCCTGCCTAAAAGGTTAAGAGGCTATTGAGGCATATGCTGTGGGGAACAGGAATAATAACAAGCAGGGAAGACCAAGCAAAAACTTCCAGGCTTTTCTGAAACTTTCAGGTCTCTCCCTGGAGATGTAGAGCTGTAAATGTTGCTGAACAGACTTCAAGCTGCCCGTAACTTTAAACACAGCATCTGGAACTTCAGTGGCACCCTGAGAGCATGCCCTAGGTCTAAATTTCAACTCCACCCTTTAACTTAGTTGGATGGCCTAATTCTTTAAAGCTCTAGTTTCTTCATCTATTAGATGAGGCTATCAAAAGTCCAAATCATGGTGTTTTTGTGAGCATTTACTATGCCCATCAAGAGTAAGTGTTTACTAAATGTTAGTTATGTCATTATGTTCAATGGTAGAAATAACTCTGATCAAAGTGACAGTGTCATTAAGGATATAATTCTTGTAATAAAAACTATACTCTTCCTGTCACAACTGCAGAAAAGTTTTACTCTAACAATTGTACCTTAGTATAACTGAAACCATTAAGATATAGAATTCTGAAGGTAGCATCATTTCTTCTTATTGAGCTCAAGAGAGTGTGCCACACTCCCAAAAGAGCTGAGATGGGATTCTCCCCCTCTCTCCTTCCCAGAATTTCCACAGTACCCAGAGAGTCCCAGGAAAGAAAAAACAAAACAATCATTTACTTACCTGGGAAGGATAGATAGCCACAGTAGAGACCAGCCAAAAAGGTAGTCTGAATGACTTGGGAAACATAAAATCATCCCCAGTATATTTGTTTATAGGTTGTTTTTATTTGGAAATATTGATTTCAGTTCCCTTAAGTGAAACACATTTGCTTTATGCCTGCTTTTTCTCCCTTTCTAGATCTATTACTGGGCATGAATCTACACAGTCCCATAAAAACCTCCAATCAAGAGAGAATCTTAGAGAATTTCTAGTTCAGCCTGTTTACATTACACATGATGAGACTGAGATATGAATAGATTAAATGGGTTACTCATTTTATTTATTAGAGATGGAGGAAATTGAAGTGCATGAATATTGATTTTAGACAACAGGTTAAATGCTTTGCTAGTTATCAGTATCTAGAATCACTGACTCACAGCACCCTAACTACAAAATAAAATCCTATTCCTAACTAGCAAAAGCAAGCAATTTAAGAACAAACTATGCCAAAATGGTCACGGATGCTGTGTTTATCTTCAACCACCATAGAATACCAACACCCTCATGCTAATTAATCCTGTCCATCTGGCTAATACAGTCCTCATAATGTATAATCCAAAGCCTTTGGGCACAAAGACCGATTTACATGCTAATACACCTTCTCACTATTCTAGCTGCTTTCAATTTGTAATTATCTATAGACTGAACTAATGAGAGCCAATGTTTCCAAGTGATTAGCACCTTAGAAATCATAGTCAAAATGGTTGCTGATTAACATTCTTTGGTTTTGGCAGTTAGCATTTCTCATTCCAGCATTTACTCTAGTGGGTTCAGTTGGAGGCTGGGG
Organism: Furipterus horrens; assembly: GCF_987537825.1. Classification (NCBI taxonomy): domain Eukaryota; kingdom Metazoa; phylum Chordata; class Mammalia; order Chiroptera; family Furipteridae; genus Furipterus; species Furipterus horrens. The sequence continues at coordinate 122,068,171 of NW_028327173.1, read as the reverse complement.
GAGATGGACACTCAGGCCTATTCAATGGCCAGTGGCTATCTTGAGCAAATATAATGATAACATATGGACATGAGATCTTGATTCACTTGACAAAATATTAAATATAATTTCTTTCAGCTCTAAAAGACATTCTGGGGACAACTGCAGAAATTTGAATATGTGTATATTAAATAATATTATTGAATTACTATCAATCATCTTATATATGACAATGTCATTATGGTATATAAAATGGATGCTGAAATATTTAGGGGTGAAGTGTCATAATGTCTGAAAGTTATATCCAAATGGTTCAACAAAATATAAATAGAAAGGTAGATGGATAGATGATGATAGATAGATAAATGAATAGAGAGATAATGTTAAATAATACTTTTGTTTCAAATAGATCCTATTACTTTACCATCCTAAGGGAATATTGATGCCACTACGTTCATTTCCAGGAAACTACTTGAAACCAGTTTTTTAATTGTGTCACTCCTTCCATTTGCCAATCCTTTGTCCTCTTTCTCCCTAAATTGTTAAGATTTGAGACTTAAAATAAAAACATTTTAAAAATTCTAAGTATATTTTAATGCCTAACATACCTTGGTATTTAGTAAGTATCTGTTGGACTATAGACATGTAAAGTGACTATGAGGACACTGTTCTCACAATCAAGGTGACCATATTCTGGTCATGCAGCCCCTGCCTTCAGCTGCCTCAAAAATGCCCACCGATGTAGGAGTAAATGCTTTTCACACACCTACAAGTAGCCAGCTTAGCCACTGATATCACCTCTTATGCTTCACTTCAGTATCACCCTCATCTTTATTTGGTTTTAATCACTCAAGCTCAAACAACAGCATGCTTGAAAATGTGCCTTCATACAGTTAAAAACATAGGTAACTTCATACTCCCTTTTAAAATTCATTTTAAAAATCAACATCATTAACTGGTTTGAATACAGTCATTAAATTAATAGTAGCAGTGACCCTGTCTGCCATGAAATTTTTAAACGTGGACCATCAGACAGGTATGCAAATCAACCAAACCCCACAATCCCAAAAGAACCATTAGTAGTTACTATCAAATTTGTCAAGTTTTTGTCTAAATATTTATGGTGATGTTAAAGATATAATCCTGAACTAAGAGAAACCACTGAATAGTGATTAGAGTAGTAAACATTCATTGAGACATCAAAACATTATATTTGACATTTCATATGCAGTATAAATCCTCCTTCAGGCTTGTCCTTGATAGGACAAGCATGAAGCCATATCAGGGTGATACATTATTGTAACTGTTTTGGAAACAGCCCATTTTTAATTTAATAACAAATCAAGCAGGCTTTTCAGGGGACTAAATGGCAATAAATAAAATGTAAAATGTCACATATATTCCTACACATATTGATGATACTAAATTTTCCATTTATTTTTTTCTGAAGGAAAAAGAAAGCAGTAATACATACATACTCACACTCACATGCACACCCATACAGTATACGCACACTAGCCATTTGAACCTGATTCACACATTCCTTTCATTTTAAACAGAAATGCTGCTCCTAACTCCACCACCCAAAAAAATAGATTGGTTGACAAGAAAGCCAAAATTTAGAATTTCAAGAATATTATGTCAACATGTTAACTTAATGACTATTAAACAACAACAACAAAAAAAAAAAAAACAGGCTGTGAAGGTCCTAACCCAAATTTCTGAGCTGATAAAATAATCATTGAATCAAATGAGGAAAATGCGATAAATATTTCCTTTGACATTGATGCAAATGTGCATTTCTGAGAAAATTATGACTGTATATAACATTATATTTATGAGTTCTTTTAGCATTGGATATGAGCTAGAAAGAAAGAAGGATAACAAGGGTGGAGAGAAAAGTATGTGAGAAAACTGAAAACAGGAGTACAAAATTGGTGAAATCAAGAGAATTGTGACTTGGTGACTTTTTGGCATATAATCCTTTTTTTTTTTTTTTTCTTTTTACCACAGATTGCAAAGACACAAGATCCATTCGCTTGAATAGGATTTTTTTTTTTTTATCTCCTGCATTTTATAAAATTTTTCTTCTTGAAAAAGTCTTCTTTAAAAACAAAAGCAACCTTCTGAGTTTAGGATGAGATCTCTCAGTATTAAGTGCTAGCTAACTTGTTATATGGTTATAAAATTTCAATACCATCAACCCTAGCAATAATGAATCCCCATGGTCTCTGATTTCACAAGGAACCTGAAATATCATTGGAAAAAATGAAGAAACATAATCAAATGTCATTGTTAATGATATTCGATTATTCCACCTGTGACCTGAGCTATTACAACTATCACCTTATAATTGCAACTCATCCACTGGGAAAGCCAACTTCAAACATTATCATTGCTTAAAGGTCACTTGGAAAGAATGCAATTATAACATAATTTTGTGCTAGTTATGGAAATGAATTCATTTTTTATACCTGGTCCCAGATGATATTTGTTCTTTAAAGAATAAACCATAAAGAATATCAGAATAAAGAATATGAGTTAAATATATTATATTTACAATGTGTTTTCTATCCCTCCCACATTTTTTAAAAGAAAATCAAAACCAAATTTTTTTTTACATAATTCTCTTTCCCAGCAACCTTTTCTCTTCTCAAAAGAGCAGCTGCCATCAGTGACTTTGTCATGGGTCTAGCTATGTACTTGCAGAGATGAAGTCAGCTTCCTTGCCTATTCTTGCCCTGCCTCTCCCCCTTTCTTTCTTTCCTCTTGGACATAGTGTTGAAGTGCTCTAAGGCTTCCTGTTTATCTCCAGTAATAAGAGAAGAAAGAGCAATGAGTCAGAAAGCAGTTCCCTGTTCTTTGTTAGCCTAAACAAATTTTCTGGTCTTTCTTTATGAGCCTAATGCCATACTGGAAATATAAAAAGAAATAAAACTTGGAAATAAATTCTACCGTTTAATTATATTGAGATCCCCATAAGAACTAACATTTCCTAAGAGCATTCTGTATGACAAGCACTGTTTTAGGTGCTTTATGCATATCAAATTCAGGTCACCTGCTTCTTTCTTTCTCTTGGTTTGATTTTTACAATCAAAAATATTCACTTAAAGTTGTCTTACACTGAGGAATTGATGAGAGAAATTTTAGGCTATCTGAATCCAAATTACTTTGCTGACAATTACCACACAACTCTAAGTGATGAGTATTTACACATTGAGGTAAGAATTCAAAAAGGGGGAAGGAGTGAGAACAGATGGATCAGAGGAAGACGAGGAGTCCCTGTGCCTCCCCAAGTCCCAAATTAGGGCACAGAATCAGGAGAAGAACTCTTGCCATGGTGATAAGGCTAAAGCTAGACTAAAACAAACAGTCAAAAAAAAAAAAAAGAAGAAGAAGGGAAGGAACAGACTAGGTGATAAGAAATGGTGAGCTATGAAGCCCAAACAGGAGATCAGGAGATCAGGAGAACAAGGGAACTCAGTGCAGAGAAGTGGGCACAGGCAGGAGTAGTCAGGCTTGTCCTATGTGCAAAATGCCAAGGCCTGCTGCAGATTTCCATCTGTTTCTTCCAACCAATTGGGCTGTTTTCTCTAATGAATTAACTAAATGTAGTTTTTTTTTACATAGTTAATGAAAAAATTTAGGTTAGAATGAGATAGGAATTTTGGCACCTCAGTTTCCAGCTAAGAAACACTAAGGAATTTTTTTTAATCTTTAAAAAAGAATAAAAGTAATAAATACAGGGGCAGAAGTAAGTATATAGTTGTGAGTATATGAAACACACAGTTTATTCTTGTATTATTATTTATTAATTATTGTATTATTTTCCATATGAACAACTGTAAATGTACTTTTGCCTCATCTTATATATATTAACAAGGATAAAACTTTTAAAAATATTGATGCAAAAAGTAAGTATGTATGGCCTTTTTGTACATTCAAAACACAGACAAAACAATTCTAAATGTTGCTTATAAATGAATAATGTGCATATAAAAGTGTTAAAATAGACTGGTGACTTTTTTCCCTCCAATGTTAACTTTATTTTAAACCATGTTTGTGTGTCAAAACAGCTGTTCAAGTTTAGTCAACTGAGTTGCTGGGATTGAAGCATGGGAAGGGGTAATTAATCAGTCAAGTTGGTCATCAGATATTATTTAGAAAAAGCATCAATAAATAAACATTTTTATTTTGTATGTTTTCTTATAGATGTAGTCCATTATTATATTTTTCCTTCTCCAGCTTTATCTCTTGCTTTACCCCCATCTATGAATACTCATAGGCCCATCACAGGATTAGAGAAAAAACAGCCCCACTTTTGAGAAAAAGTGATGGCCTTTATTTATTTATTTTTTTTAACCAGTCCTTCTCAAGTTCAGTTAAATGAGACAAATGGGTATTGTCCTGTTTCAGGTGACTGTAATTTTGCAATGAGCAGTATCAGGCAACATGGCAACATAAATCAATTTATAAAACTTTATTCCAATTCTTATTATCTGTAACAAATTATTAATTTATACCCAATTTAAAGTAGCATTATTGAATAGCTATTGAATCAAAATTTATCTGATGTATAAAAGACAAAACATTTTTATGCAAAGATTGCTAGAAGGGAACGAGAGCAGTGTCAGATGTCCTTGGTGAACCAAATGTCTGTCTACACACACACAAAAAGAAAAATATCTTTCTGGACCTTTTTTCAAGAGATATTATTTTGACTTAATGTGTTCAGATAAGGATGAGTGTCATTGAACAAATTTATAAAAACATGCAGATTGATCTGAGCAAGTAGACAGAGCCTGAATCCAGCACCAATTCTGTGTGGGAAAGGAAGTTTCTACCTTTGTTAAACTACTGTGCCATAATGTTCTCATCCTTCTTATAGCATCTCTCAGTGCCATCATGATCCATCAAAGAAAGTACAGGGACTACGCAAATGAGGGTAACCATTAAGGTGAACTATTTCAGAGAACAGTGCCTTGAGGAAAGAACTATTTGCATTATACCCGGCCTTACACTTCTTTCTCTCCCTGAACCACAAAGGGAAGATGGATATTCTTCAGTCAGATAAACAGTTTATCGGGTTTTGTACCATATAAAAAAATACCTTCAGGGCCTTGTGTAGTGTATGTTGTAAAACCTTAAGATAATTTATGTTACACATATACTTAATGTGATAATTTTTAAAAAGCTTATTTGTTTCTAACTCTCTTTTAACCTTGCTTATATAACCAAACAGCTTGATGTTAGTAGCTAAATTATCAAGATTTTCATTATTCACAGCTGTAGTGGGAACATGCCCAACTTCCACAGATATATAAATTAGATTAGAGCAGCAAATGACACATTCAGGGTGAGCAGTATAACATCAACATAGAAGCACAGTGTCGGGGATTAAAGAAACTATGTGTATTTAAGGCCCAGTGTGTTTCTTTAGTTCCAAATTTTTTATATAGTAAGGTATTTTTCTTTTTGTTTTAATTCCCAAAATAATTAAACTATAAGCCAAAACCTATTTAATATATTGAACATGACAACATAAAAGAGGAAGACACTCTTTTAGTAAAAGACAGAGAGTCCTAAACTAGTAAGGTGAATCAATAAAATGCTTAAAAATCATCTCTAAATGGAAATTCACTTGAATGTCACTAAACAGCATTTTACTACACAACCAATGTAGGCTACTTAAAGGTTTGCATTTCATCTTCATGATATCCAATACTGACAACAAGCAGAGTTATTACTCAGTATAAACTAAGCAGTAAATAATATTCTGGAACTGGTATTAGGAAATCCGAGGGAAATAAGAGCCATTGGTGAACTTTCCTGGACCCAGAAGTTTGCAATGTCAATAGCTGGTTGAACATCAGGCAGCATATTATTTGACAGCCAAAGCACCACAAAGAAGGGAATGTATACCTCAGTCTTGCTTAGTTTTAGCCTAAAGTGAATGAGATTAAAATCCTCAAGACAAAGACCCAGTGAAGGCTCTCTCTAGAGCATGCCCATGCCTTTTCTTGGGCATGAACTTTTTTACTTTCATTCTCCTAAACTCCAAGGGTCCCCAGGAGAATTGCAAGTAGGGGAGCAATAGGCAGCAGCAGTTTGTCTCAGGCTTACCTCCTGATTCTCTCTCCAAGGCCCCCTTTTCACTCTGACTTTCCAATGAACTGAAAGCATCCCTGCCTTGGCTCACTTCTTCCTAAAGCATTTCTAGGGAGCCAAAGCAGAGCCCCGCCTAGGCTCTCTCCTGTTTCTTCTTCTACCCTAAGCCCTTCCTTTGTTTCACTGCCCTCCCTCCGCTATAATAATATACTCTCAAAATCATCGACTTCTGTTGTGAAGTTTTTCCTGCATGACATTAAGAACCGACACACTACCCTGGTTGCTGTGGCTCAGTGGATTGAGTGTCGGCCTGCAAGCCAAGTGTCACTGGTTCGATTCCCTGTCAGGGCACATGACTAGGTTGCGTGTTAGGTCCCCAGTTGGGGGCGTGAGTGAGAGGCAACCACACAGTGATGTTTCTCTCCCTCTTTCTTCTTTGCCCTCTCTCTAAAAAATAAAATAAATAAACAAACAAATAAATAAATTATTTTTTAAAAAAGAAAGAACCCACACACTACAGGCTGACCTGAGACAGGCCAGTCCCCATCGAGTGAAAAGATATTTTAAATGGAGTTCACTTTTGCCATTTGATAGACGATAATTAAATACTGTAATAAGAGTACAAGAACTTTTAAATTGAAAGAACCTTTATACTAATAACTGGTTTGTGATAAACTTTAGGTGGTTGGTGTTTTTTGTGGTCTGACATTATGCCCACTCCAGATGATGGAAATGGCTGTTTTGCTTTTAAAACACCTCTACTCTAAGTTGAGCATCACTTCATTGCACTTACTAAGGATCTCTATTTAACTTTATTTTTAAATTTACATTATTTTACTGATAGCCAAAATGCACTGTAGGAAATAACTTCAGTGATTGTTGCTTCTATTTTCTTTTTAGTTGCAGTTATTTGAGAAATACTCCCAATCACCAATTTCAGAAATAAAGGGGGGTAAATATCTAATTATGTTATTTATAGGAAGAGTAAAAATGGAAGTGTAAGTTTTCACATATTGTAGGGTAGCTTGCATCAAGGAGACACAGGGCTCCTCCGCCTCTAGAGATATTTTCTCACAGTAATTGGTGAACAAGCACCCATGGCCAAGCCAAGCAAATCACGGATATTTGCCCTGAAGAGAGAGATCGGAATTTAGTATGGAGAAGAATATGCAAATAAATTAAAACCCATATATTTACTTAATGGGAATGCAGAAACAGTTTTAAATTTCAAGGGAATGGTTGCATTTAACTGTGTCTTTAAGGATAAGTAAAAGTTCCCTTGACAGAAAAGGGAAAGGCAAAGGAAAGGACAGAGATAGGAAGAGAAAGAACATTCCAGGCATAGGGAACATAATTTGTGGAGGCATAAAAACAAGAAGAAAACATGGTAGCAGCTTCCTGCAAGAAGTTTGGTATCGACTAGAACAAAAGGAGCAAGTAAGAAAATGGCATGTCTTCCCTGTACACACAACATTGGAAAGAGAGCAGAATGGATGTCTCTATCTGGTCCATTTTTCTGAAATACAATGGAAACCACTGCTGAGGAGAAACAAGTGGAACTGGGGAAGTTAGAAATGGTACTGATATTCTTTCAGAAGCAAAGGCTCCAGTTCTCTTCACTAAATTGTAAAAGTCACCCAACACCTTTATTATGAACCCCACCCCCACCCCTGTGCCTCCCTTATCAGGGAAAGGAAATGAACGCTGCATCATGGCATTTCACACTCTTTCAGGAGAAAGAACAGGGCCTGAGTATTCTAAAAATGCTGAGTTCTTCCCCTTATTGCCATTCCCTCGGATGACAGAAAAATGAAGAGAATGAAACATCTTTTGCTACAGCTTGGAGAGGGAAGAAATGCTTTCAAGGTATCCTGGGAAGAGGATCTAGTCACCCATAGCATATTGGAGTAAATAGACTGTCTAGTCAGAGCCACTCATGCTTGAGAAACATAAAAGGACATGGAATTGACATACATTATGCAAACACTTTACAGCAGAAAATATGCGTGCAAAGGCCAGAGAAGGAAAGCAAGCTGGAAGAAAAACATAACTCAAAGAATTTTTTTAAAGTATAATTAATTGCTTTATACCAGAAAACAGCTTAAGAATATGAATTCAAAAAGAATAAGAGCCCAAAGACCAGTTGATAAAACAAAATGAAATGAGGTAATTAAATTTGAAACAAGAAACAGAAGAGGCACTACTAAAAATTATATTCATTTACAAAGAAAATGGCACAAGAAAATTAGTGACATCTAAGAAAACAAACAAAGAAACAAAAAAACTATTAGGCAAAAGCTAATAGGAATAGAATACAAAATTGTTCCAATGCAAGGATAATGTGTTAATACACAATTCAGTAAATGAAGCAGAAGATGCATCCAAAGGATATGAAAATTTCTTAAATATGGAAAAACAACTGAGTTTGTAGATCAAAAAAAGCAAACTGTGTCCCAAGAAATTTTGAAAATAAATGCTCAACTTTAAAACAAGTCCAGTTACACTTTTGAACTTAAAAAGAAAATCCCTTTTGGGATCAGGCAAACAAAGTGGTGTGAGGGGAGTGGGATCATCTTCACAAGGAAAAAGATGTCATGTTGCTGCTGAAACATTAAATGCCAGAAGATAAGAAAGCACTGTGGAAGATGGCGGAGCAGTAAGTGGAAGCTACACTAACCTCCTCCCAGAACTAGTCTGGATTTACAACTTAATTTTGGAGAAATCATCTGGAATAACCAACCAAACACTAGCTGGAGAGAAGTCTTATAACCACGGAGAGACAGAAAAGGCTGCTACATCACAACGTGACAGGTAGGGAGTGCGGAGACGCGGAAGGGCTGGCTGGGCTCACACGGCTGGCTGCTGAAGGGACTGAGAAACAGCTCAGCAGCCGGGGGTTCCCCCTGAGAAGGGCAGGGTCTAAACCCCCAGCTGGGCTTCCCAGCCTACAGCAACAGAGGGGAAAGTAAAATAGTATCCAGCTGAGAAAAGCGAAAAGCCACAGGATTTCTTACTAGCTGGAGAGAAACAGCAGCAGAAAAAGAGCTCTTAAGCAGATCACATACAAAAATATTTTGGCCCCCACTTACCCTGGGCTCAAGCAGAGGGAAGGCAGAGAGGACTAGAGACGCTTGGAGAGAGTTTGGTGTGGTGGCTTTGAGGGGAGAGCTGGGGAAGCGGCCGGCTGGGTCCCAGTGCTGACTCATCCCCACACTGCAGGCAGACCATTCCCGGCCAAGTGGCATCAGCCTGAGGGGAAGCAAAGGCCCTGCCTACAGGAATTAAGCTGCCACACCCACGTCCTTAAGCCTGGCAGCTAATCACAGATTGAATAGATTAACAACTAAAGAAGTCAGACAAAGGCAGCAGATCCCTGGAAGTCTCCAACAGGCTGCCTAGGCCCAGACTGGTACAGGATCTGACGCCACCAGGGGCAGATCCAGGAAGTGCAGATCATTCTAAGAAGCACCAACAAACAATAGGAGTCACAAAAATGGGGAGACAGAGAAACAACCCCCCATCGAAAGGAAAGGTAGAATCCTCAGAAAGAGTGCTAAATGAAATAGAGGGGAGCAAACTATCAGATATGGAATTCAAAACATGGATTATGGAGAAGCTCAATGAGCTCAGCAGAAACTATAAGGAACTTACTGAGAATTACACCAGCATGAAAAAGAATATAGAAGCTATCAATAAGAGCCAGGAGGAAATGAAGAATACGATCTCTGAATTGAAGAACACAGTAGAAGGAATTGAAAGCAGGCTAGAGGAAGCAGAAGATCATATCAGTGAGCTGGAAGACAATGTAGACAAAAACTCACAGACACTGCAACAAAATGAAAAAAGACTGAACAAGACTGAAGAGGCTCTAAGACAGCTGCAGGACAACATGAAACGTAATAACATCCATATCATAGGAATTCCAGAAGAAGAAGAAGAAGAAGAGCAAGGGATAGAAAACCTATTTGAAAAGCTAATGACAGAAAACTTCCCTAACATGAGGAGAGAAAGAGTCACACAAGTCCGGGAAGCACAAAGGGTCCCAGTGAAGATGAACCCCAACAGGCCCACTTCAAGACACATCATAATTAAAATGCCAACATTTAAAGACAAAGAGAGAATCCTAAAAGCAGCAAGAGAAACAACTAAAAACATACAAGGGAGCTCCAATAAGGCTATCATCAGATTTCTCAGCAGAAACACTACAAGCCAGAAGGGAATGGCAAAAAAGATTCCAAGCAATGAAAAACAAAGGCCTACAACCAAGAATACTCTACCTAGCAAGACTCTCATTCAAAATGGAAGGTAAAATAAGAAGTTTCCAAGACAAAAGAAGGTTAAAAGAATACATCTCCACCAAACCAGCATTGCAAGAGCTGCTAAAGGGTCTGCTTTAAGAAGATGAAGAAACAGAGAGAGACAGAGAAGAACATGAGTACAAAGGGGGAAAATGACAATGAATAAGTACTGAAAGAAAGAAGGAACTTCTACCATTTGCAACAACATGGGTGGAACTAGAGAGAATTATGCTTAGCGAAATAAGCCAGGCAATGAAAGAAAAATACCTTATGCTCTCACCTATTACAGGAAACTAATGAACAACACAAACAAATGAGCAAAATTGAACCAGAGGTATGTAAACAAGGAATAAACTAACAGTAACAAAGGGGGGGGATGGGAGGGAGAGAACGGAGTAAGAAGGGGAAGGGTCTAGTCAAAGAACATGTATAAATGACACATGGACATGGACAACTGGGTGGGAACTGAATGTGGGAGAAGAGGGGGCAGGGTGAAGGAAAGCAAAAGGGGGAAAAATTGGGACAACTGTAATGGAAAAAAATTTAGTGGGGGAAAAAATGAAAATATAAAGAATGGAAATGCAAGTTCAGTGAATATTAGAAGGACAAAGATTTTCCTTCACACTGTATATTTTTCTCCCTATCTTATCCCTCCAGAGTTTGGCATTCTAAACAAGTAAGCAATAACATAAGTTTCTTTGCATAAAACTAATAAGACCAGTTGTTAATAGAGGTTTTTTTTACTAAGACTTTGACTGGAATGTCATGCCTAAAGGAGACATGCTTGGGCTCTGGTTGTTACCAAAAAGCCCTGAGGAACTGGGATTGACTTTCAAAGGTAATAAAAGCCCACGACATAAAAGGCCTGGTACCTTGGTTGGATGCGTGGTCCATGGCAATCTTTCCAGGGAAGAAATGAATGTTATTTTCATGAAAGATGGCTAGAAGGGACCTTAAGGCACAATGGAAAACCAGAAGGACTTGGAAAAGACAGGTGTTTACAGACAAGGCTGAATGCCAGGTATGTGGTTCTGCTTCTGTGCCCTGAAGGGCAAACTGAAGGTCACCCTAAATGTTCCTTGCATAAGTTCCAGCAAAGCAGAACTAAAGATCATAAGAGATCATTTTCTGCTTTTGTTGTGTTTATGCAAATGAACAGGATAAATTAAAAATGGACTTAGTGCAGTCCCTTTAATGACAAGGAGGGAAATCTTAGGGAGAAAATTGTGATTCAAGGAAAATCACAATGCTCAGTGGTAGACTATAAAGTAGTGCAGCTAACCGTCTTTAAAGTTTCTTTTCATTTAAAATTTGTTTTCATTTGAAAGTTAAACTATGTCTGTGATGTCATCAAAGGTGTTTAATTTACAGGCAAGAAGAATGTCAAATGCCTTGCAACTGGATGTCTTTCCGATAAGAGAGTCGTACAGATTTAGAGACTTTTATGTGGGTTATATTACATAAATTAACATGTGTTTTCTGTTTTCAAAGGGCATAAGCCTATGATTTCATTGCCTGAGTGATTGTCTATACGTATAGGCCTCACTTAATCCTGTCTGCATCTCTACCTCCTGAGACTCAACGGTTTGGCTGAACTAAGTGGCTGTGTTGGTGAAGAATGGGGTTGTCTGTGGGCTTCACTTTAAAACTGGTTTCTCTTTTCTGTCCTAATGGCTTGGACAGAAAGGGCCCAGAGGTCTGAGAGGGGGAAAACCTAAACTATTTCCCTCAGCCCAAACTAAGTATAATGGGTAAAAGGGTTTCTGACAGGTGAGATGTACCTGGCATACCTTCCTCCAAAGAAGCCCTTCTTTTTCCTAATGTGGGACATTGAAAAATTAATACCTGTCTTTTGTCATCTAGTGGTTATGGATTGAATGATGTCCTTTAACCCTGTTGCCAAATCTGTTGCCCTGAGAATACAACAAGGACGCCAGCCTGTTAAATCAAGCATGCCATTGTCCGGGGACAGCCAACCGACCTGGAATCTGCACAATCCTTCCCCATGTTGGAAGACAACCCTCCCCTCCACACCCCCACTCTTATTAGGGATTTCTGGACACAGGGGTCGGTAGGACGACGACCATGTCCAGCTTAAAGCAGCTAGAAGAGCTCGAGATGTTCGCCCATTGTGCTTTATAAGATTATAAAGGGCCTTAGGTCTGAGAGGGAGGGATTGTTATTTTTTATTGTTAAAATAATTAATTAATTGATTAATTAATTATTCCTAAAAATAGAAGAAGAATATATGGAAGGGTGAGGCAGGAGAGCTTGTATGTATGACCCATGGGGATGGATTTGTTGGGGGTATTGTTGGGGGGGTGCTGGGCGGAGGGCAGCAAAGAAAAAAGAATTGGAACTATTGTAACAATATAATCAATAAAATATACTTAAAAAAAAAAAAAGAAAGAAAGCACTATGTACAAGATCAGCAAGAAAGTGTAACCCAAAAATGTAATTCAAATATATGGTGGTCATGAGGATTTTTTGTAAGTTTGCTTGACAGTGAAATCCAGTATCTTAGGAAATGGAAGGGTATAAAGGTCTTTAGAATAAAGAAGTTGCAATAAAGAGACTGGTAGTGAGATTAAATCAACTCAAACATAAAATCAATCCTAAACAATTGTGGAAAGTGTTGTTTGGGGGAAAACATTCTTTTATATCCTTAAGAAGATTATTTAAGAAATAAAATCTTTATGGTAAAGATATATTTATTTGTATTTTAACAATTTTACTCATTTATTTTTCTACCTTTAAATTCAAGTAAAAATGGCAAAATGCCATTCATTTGAAAAACTGTCATCAAAAATATGAATTAATTTTTATTAAAGTCCTTCTATTTATCTTCTATCCTTCCATCTATCTGCATAGAAAATACCTAGAACAATGTTTACAAAATGGGAATGTCTAAGAAATGTGATTTGGGGAAGGGTGGGATTTGCACTTTTCAGCATTAATTTTGATAATACATGTTTCTAATTTTCACTAAAATGAAAACTGATATGCAAAGATGTTAGCAGTGCCTAAATCTGGATGTTGGGAATATGGATTTATTAATTTATAGTATTTGAAAATATTTCTTGTGTACCCATTATGTATTCATAAGTATTGTCCAACAATATACAACAGCAGAGAGAACAAAAGTTCCTTTCTCCAAGGAGCTTGTGGGAAGTAGAGAACATACAAAAAAACACATAAAAAGTAAACACATACCATGTCCAAAGTGATAATATGAGCTCCAAAGAAAAAAAAAGTCTAAGAACCTGATAACCATACTGTATGTCCCAGTTTGCCAGGACCAGTCCCAGTTTATGAATCTTGTTCCAACCTCCTATCTGATTCAGCCTCTGTTTCACTCTCAAAAGTATTCTGTTTTGGATAACAAATTACATGTTCACCCCAGATAAGAGAGATATGAAGTTCTTTAGAGTGGGAGTGAGAGAAGGTGGCCAGAGAAGTCCTCTTGATCAGGTAATATTTGAGCTGAGATTTGAAGTAAGGGAGAAAGCACATCATGGAGGTATCTAAGGGAAGAAGGACTCCTCCAGGCAAAAGGACAAAGACCTTAAAGCAGGACATGGTTAACATATTCCAAAACCACAAAGATCCAGAGGGATGGAAGTAGGAGGTGAGGTCAGAGGGATTAGGGAAGGAGGGAGAGAGAGTGAGGGAGTCCTAAAGGGCCCTGTGGGTTCTGGCAAGCAGTTTGGTTTTTACTCAGAATGAGGTAAAAAGCTAAAGAGGGATTGTGAGCAAGAAATGATTTGACCTGACTTATATTTTAAAATATCTGTCTGTTGTGTAAATACCAGACCATAGGGAAGCAAGGGTGTAAACAGAGGAAATGAGGAGGCTTATGGGAATCATCTAGGTGAAGGACAATGGGAGCAGGGTGGTGGTAGTGGAAGTGGTATGAATGGAGACAACACAGGATATATTATTGTTTCTTTCTTACGCTTCCTGTATTTTTTAAATTTAACAAAATTAACATTTTAAGGAAATAATAATGGCAAAAGCTTCAAGAGACAGTTGAGTAGAACCTAACAGAAGCTAATGGTGATTTGAAGATAGTGAAGAAGGGGCAGTCCTTGAATATTATCAGTTGTTTATCTTAAGCAGCAAGAATCATGCCACCATTAATCAAAATAGGTAATGCAGAAAATGTAACAAGCTTTGGGTATTAAAACATTGAATTCAAGTATCCACAAAACAAAGCTAAGCAGACATTAACCAGGCAGCAGTCACACATATGAGCTTGAGAAAATAATCCAGGTCAGGGATATCAAGTTTGAGAGTCAACACAGAAGTTATCACTGATGCTATGCAGGAATAATTGAAGGGGAATGTGGGTGGACATGGAGAAAAGACTATGAGGCTGTGGAAGAAGTGGAAGCTGTGTATTGGATAAGAGCAAGAGTATCTGGGAGGAGATGCCAAAAAGAATACTGATCTTGAAGGCCCAGGAATAAAAATTAATTTGAAAATGCCAAACTTCACATGTATTACCACTGGTCAACTTGTTTGACTCAGTTTCCATCCAGCCCAGCAAATAAAGTTTACAAGTATTTTCTAAGTCCCTACTTAAAAATAGAACTTGGTTGTTGCTAGTTTTCACCGTAAACTTGATAGATAAAATATAGCTCTGCCTATGATGTCTTTTTAGTATTTGTTTTATAATTTGTATAGTCCTCTTTTTGTCTTATTTTAAGTGTATTCTAAAAATGGTTTTTGAACATTATAGACTATACAATCTATATTACAGTGTCTGCTTTATAACATGATCTCCATTGTATCCTATTAAGCTATCTTCGGTCTTTTTAAATAATATTCTTGCCTTAAGCAGCAGCATCTTTGAACTAATATGGTTCAGGTCCAGAAAAACTATATATGGTCCACTTGTCCGACTCTAAATAGAGAAACAAAAGTCTATAAAATCTTACTCAGGTTGTATTTATTCCACTGGGATACAAGGATAAGTTTATACATTAATGCTTTTATTTTTCATATATAAAATAAACATTTCTCTTTAATTTGACTATAAAGGGGAGTATAAACCCTCCTTTCCCCAGTCAATCCATGATTGGTGGGCCATGACAAGTAAAAAGGATGCCTTGGCCAAAAGCCTCCCATCTTTCATGCATAAAATATATTTATCATGAGAAATGGTGATAAAATAGGACAGTATGAGCTCTTCTCACTCACTGATGTTATTCCATCCACACATGTGCAAAGCTTCAGCTGTCAACTATCCATTCCCAAGAAGAAATCGGGAAGGCAAATTTCTTAGTTTCCTAATTTCAAGGTGACTGAAGCCCCAGAGTTTCCTATAACCACTATTCATGGACATTTACAATTTACCTTCTTTAGGAAATAGACAGTTCATACATTTTAACACTTAAATCAACCTTGAATGCCCTTCTTCAGGTAAAAAAGACATGATGATCAATTTTACGCATTTTCTCACTAACATCTTACATGGACTGTGAAAGCTTAATAGGGTTCTATTTCTAAAAATTATGCTTTGTTGCTTTAGCTATTCTGATACCCAAGGATTTGGAAAGGTGAATCATTCATTCTGTTCCTTTGGGAGAAATTTCCAGAAAAAAAAAAGAAACCTGGTTTCCTTTCCAAATTTAAAACTTTCTCTCAAAATCCGCTTTGTTGAACATGAAACCATGTACCTGGTGTCTTTAAATAATGCCTTTTCTTCTTAAAGGATAATTTCAAATTAGCACATTTGTAAGTGAGCATCCTCTGTATGAAGACATTTTTCTCTCAGTGAGTTTATATTTTGAATCAAGTGATAGTGCACTTATTTGGCCAAACAGGGTTGATTTTCCCAATGGTAAAACTATTCCTACCTCTTGAACAAAGGGAGAATTCTTGTGTCCACCTGCTTTGTCAAGCCATAAGAAAACAAATATGTGGACTGAATACACAGCATTAGCAATAAAATCAAATGTATGTCCTGGCTCTGATATATGATTTATAGACAATCTGTAACACCTAAGAACTCATTCCCTATAAATTCTCACCCTTCACCCCAGATCTAGTGAATCAGAGCATCTCAGTTGGGGAGGGGACAGCAGTTGAGATTAACCAGCACTCCAGATAATTCTAAAGAAGTTCAAGTTTGGGAAACACTGAATATTAGAAAAAACAGGGACTTTCTTTTAATAAGAATATTCTGTGAAACAGGTTGGGACAGACCAGACTAATTAAGTCAAAATCTCTTGGACTGGGGCCTGCACATGGGTATGTTTTAAAAGCTCCCAGGTAATTCTAATGCATGACAGATTTGAGAGCCACTGCTCTGAAGACATCCTGTCTTAAGTGGTGAAAATCACTCTTTTACTTACATAGACAATTTGCTAGTTTTGTGATCTACTAGTTGTATTTATTTAGGTGCTTGTGTTATCTACCTAATTAGCTTGAGGTGAAAGCACAAGTATTACTCGTATTTTATCCCTTGAGGTGCTTAGCATGGTCTCATACACATGGAGTTGAATGAGAACATTTTTATACCGCCTTCACAAAGTACCATCCCATTTGGTCCTCATAACAAACCTCTAAAATGGACAGCTCATTATCAATGTTTTTATAATAGAGCTTACAGAGGACTTATTTTCTCAAACTAATTATAGCAAACCCTGAACCACCAACCCAGAGATCTTTCTACCAGTAAGGATTTCTCCTTCTCTTCAACTTCCATCCAGAAGGCAGTTCCCCTGCAGAGTCTCCCCACCTTCATTTAAATAGTCCTCTCCAATTCCACCTCCACTTCTGGACCTGAAATTTTGCCTTTCCAAGGGCACCCTGTTCCTTCATATTTGCAGCTCTGTTGGCCTCATAGAGACATGAGGCATCATTGACATCAAGTTGCCAAAATGCTGAAGCTACAGAACACAATCTTCACTAAAGAAGTTCTAAAAAGAAAGGGAGCGGGATGAGGGGAGCAGAGTAGCTAATAAAATGAGCATGACTCTTAGCTCATTGACCTTTACCACTGATAATTCTCAAAATAAAAGATATCATCAGGTGGATGTGACAGTACACATTTTTTTCTAAATGAATTTACTATTGTATTAATTACAGATTTCAGATGGCTAAGCACCCACTGTCATGAAAATGTGAACCCAATGAACTTGTAGCCTGAATAGCATGCAAGAAAGGCCTGTAAATAATCCTGTTTTTCCTTCCAAATCCAAACAATTATACTGTACACAGGCTATATTTACAGATGGATCACTGCATACATTCTCATTAGAGGCTTCCAACTGTTATTTTTTTGTTGTTGTTCCTACTGTATATATGTTGAGTAGTTGGTGTGCATTCTTCAGAGTGTGGATGGGCTATGTGAAACATTTCCGTTTTGTATAATAACTAGTGTATTCAGGATACAACTTCTGCCCCTGGTTAGAATCAGCATCTGTCTTGATTATCAGTTGTGCTAAGGAAGTCACTCTTAAGGAATATTTTACTTTTACTCCCCAAACTTCTACCATCCCAAAGATTTTGCAAGTTTTACTTATTGCACTCCCATCATAAAATTTAAAGCTTGGTAATCTGAATAGGGAATAAAAATAAAGAAACAGGATTATCTAGGATCATATGTGCATCCTTGATTCTATGAGAAGGTCACATTGCTATTCATGTGGGAAAGAGCTTGTGAACCTGCCAGTGAAAATGCTGTTATGTCTCACTGCACTATGAAATCTTCTCATGACATATCACCCTTTCTCCCAAGACCAGGAAAGCCCACACAGTAATCCTAAGGGTTGGTAAACAGGAAAAAAGAGGCAAGCTGGTAAGTAAGTGGAAAAGAACACAGCAATAAAAATAAAATTCAAAGAACATGTATAAATGACTCATGGACATGGACAACGGGGAGGGATATGATTGTGGGAGAAGGGGTGGGCTGGGTGGGGGAGAGAAATGGGGGAAAAATGGGACAACTGTAATTCAGAAACCAAAAAATAAAATTAAATAAATAAATAAATAAAATAAAAAATAAAAAAATAAAAGTCAAGACTTAAAACGTAAACCAAAATACAGCAAAAATAAATTTTAAAAAACCAGAAACCACGCAAAGCTGCTAACAGGGTCACCTCCACATAAGGTGCACTTATTCAAAGTTAATATTTACAAGTTACAAATACAACTTGTGGAATCAATAGTCTAAATTCCAATGGTGGATTCATTAATTTATGTGATCTTTGGTAATTTACTTAAACTTCTGTGCCTCTGTAGCTTCATCTGTGAAGGAGGGATAATAAGAATTCCTACCTCATAAGTACCGCTGGGAAAGGGCTTAGAATGCCTGGTGAAGATGCCTGGCATGGAATACATAGTGGATATTTACTTTTTATTATTATTATCATCATTGTTATCATTTGATGTTTCCTCAAACTAAGGAGAGTTCCAATATAAAACATACAGGATAGAGATTCTTTTGGCTCCCTGGAACTTTAATGCTGTGCTCGAGGTTTTCTCTTTTTCACCCTTTGAAATAACAAAAGCCACCAATCCTTTGCAGAGCCAGCCTGCCAGACAAACACTTCAAGGGCCATTCCACAAAAACAAATAAATTCTATTTGTGATATCTAAGAGGGTCAAAATGGCAGTCTTTCCAGCTTTGGCGCTGCAAAACTCGAGAGTTATTTTGTCTCTGCTGGGGATATATTAGAAAAAGCAAATATAGAACAGAACTCTCTCAAGAATACAATTATATAAGACCAACTCTTCAAGCTACATTTTTAGATCAGTTTTGTTTCCTCTCATAGGTTCAAAAGTCTGTTTGGGATTTAGCCTACTGTTTGGGAATGCAAAGTGTCAGAATACTGGTTCAATCTCTGAAAGCCTCTGCTCTCTCAATATAAAATACCTATCTCACAGTCGTTATGACGATTACTTTGGATAATCCATTTTAAGAGCCCTGGACATAATAGGTACACAGTAAAGAGTCTGTATTTTCTTACTCCCTGAGCTTTTTTTTTTTTTCCTTTAGTGAGGCTTTTTCTCAATTAAATTTATTTAATTTATATGAGATTTAATTAAATTTAAATGTTTTGTAAAGTATTAAGCTAATCCCTGGGATAGCTGAATATGGTTAAAGTTAGGTTTCAGTTAAGAAGATTTCAATAAACATTCTTAGATACAATCTAAGACTGATAAGAAAATTCATAGTAAAGGTGGTTGGAAAGCACTGAAAGAAATTTGAAAGCAAGACTAAAGCAAGTCATTAAGTGAACATTTTAGCTGCGACTATGCATACCAAACAAAATAAAAGGTGACAAGAATCATTTAGATAATTCATGTCAATGGAAAAGACCTTCCTTTTCTACAAATATCCAGATATTTCAGAAAAGGTGTCTATTATTTTTAGTTATTCACACTGCTCCAGTTCCACAGTTCATGTGTTACATATACGAATGCGGCCTATTTCTTCAAGATCCCACAAAGAAGAAAATGGCCATTAGTTGTACTGTGGTCATGGAAAAGCAATTTAAAAAACAGCCAAACCATTTGGTTAAAGGCAGATCAGGAGAGTAAAATGTAAGGTTATAGTAGACTTCTATAAACCATCCAGGGCTTGAAGGTTATTACAGCTTTAGGATCAACCTAAAGAACATATCCAAACTTTATGGGCTTAGAGTAGTTAAGGAAATACAGTTTCATTCTTTCCTTCTGCCCATGCACAATACAAGGTTATTTATCAAGGATGAGGCAAAAAAAAAAAGATAAAATCCTATGGCCTTCCCATCAAAGTCTGTTTTATTAAAAGAGCCATCTCCTTATTAACCTCTATTCTCAGGCTGTGACCATACAGAAAATAAACACAAGAACTGACTCAGTGCAAACCCAAAACTCCTGATTCCATGCAAAATATCTAAGTGCTTTTCATTCTGAATTACACAGATATCATCGCAATCCTAAACAGTAAACTTCACTGTTTATTTATGGCTAGGGAGATGTATGTTAACTAAGGGATTAATTTGGGAATATGATTTATTGTTTCCCATGTTGGTAATGAAGAACAAAACATTGAATCATAAAGTTTCTTAAAAGTCATTGACATAATGAATTTTACTCTGGTCACTAAAAATGGGACTTCTTTTTCTAACCACCAACTCTATGGTCCCAACTTAGCCCAATCCACAGTCTCCTTCCACCAAAGGTAACCATCTACTGCTGCTTCTCATTCCCTGGCTTCTTTTTTACATAAGTGTATTACATTTATATGTACTCCTGAATTTTTATTTTTTATTATTTTAGATGTTTTCAACTTTATAAAAATGGGTATCATTTTGTAAGTTATTTTTAGGACCTATTTTCTCACTTAATATTATGTTATTAAGATTCATTCACATTAAGGCAAAACTGTGAGGACAATAAAAAGATCAGTGGTTGCTGGGAGAGAGGAAGATGAATAGAAAGAGAAAAGACAATTTTAAGGGCATTGAAAATACTTTGTATGGTATTATAATGATAGATATATGTCATTACAAATTTATCCAAACCCAAAAATGTATAACACCATGACTGAACCCTAAGGTAAGCTGTAAGCTTTGGGAGATTATGATGTGTCAATGTAGGTTCATCTTTGTAACAAATGCATCATTCTGGTGAGTGATGCTGATAACGGGGAAGCTAGGCATGTGTGAGAGCAAGGGGCACATGAACAATCTCTGTACCTTTCTCTCAATTCTGTTGTAAATCTTAAACTGCTCTAAAAAATAATCATTAAAAATATTTTAAAGCAAACAAAATAAAGATTCACATGTTACTATAATTCAGCATCACCTTGATCCAAAGTTAATGGGGAACATTAATGAATCCCAGCCTAAACCTTATTGTGCTAACTGTGCCCTTCTGATTTGAATCATGCCCTCATGTGTGACCTTCACTGTTTTCACAAGGGCCTGATATTCTTTGCAGTGATATTACCTCAACTCACTTCTAGGTAAATACCCCTGATTAAATACTAGCCTGGCTTCCTCCTCCCCCAGGTAGTCTGTCTCAGCAAGGGGGAACCAGCAAAAGTGCTACTCGGTTTCAGGAGACATCTGAACCTTATCAAAGCCTATGAGGAAGATTTGTTACAAAGAGCTTACGGGAATTTTGGCTTGAGTTCTTTTTAAAAGTCTTCAGTGAGAATGACTTGATCTTTATGAGGCTCAAATCTCAATTATCTCCTTGAGCATGCTGTTTGTGGGGAAGTCTCAGATGCACTCCCTGGCTTTTCATTTGAATGGGTTGGGTGTGTACAGCTTGCTTGAAGTTGCAAGGGTAAACCCTTAAGAAACTGCATTCTCTTTGCATATCTGGATCTAACCACCACCAAGAAAAATGTTGGAAATCAAAACGTTAGCACCCACCTCCTTCCCAAACAACACAGACACGAAGCAACAAGTGAATTCAGGACAAAGGTAAAGCTCAGCTTAACCAGAAGAGACGCAGGTTCTCCAGATCGTGGAGGAGGTGTTGCAGAGTCAAAGGGAAGAATCAGAAAATAAGACGATTTCCCATGTGCTTCTGAAATTCCATAATGCAAGTTTATTATTTTGATAGAAACATTGTATATCCCCAAAGAGTTAACACCACAAAAGCACAACATGCCAATTCAACCAAACGTGGTTCCCTTAAGTTACCTACAATATCCTTTCTCTTAATTTCCTTGGCTAAGGAGACCGGTTTAGGCTTCCCTAAGATTGTATCTCAATCACTAGGGGACACTACTATGAAAGAAAAGTTTAAAGTTTAGATTAAAAATGTCAAGGAATATAAGTATTATCTCTTTGTAGGTAACCAGTGATATTCCTAAATATCAAAAAGTTTTCCAAAAATGTGCAGCAAATGTCAAACAAAATTCCCAAGAAAATAAGCAAATGGCTATATACTTAAGATGTTAACAAGACCATGATATCCCACAGGGAATTAGGTGGCAGCCTGAATAATAAGAGATAAATCCAAGAGGAATCTAAGTCTCTGACACACATTTCCACTTCTTTTATATTTCACCCAAATGCTATATTTGTGAAAGCTCAGGGGAAAAAGTATAATGATGAGTTGAAGAAATTTCTGCATAATTCATGACCTGAAATACATATTTGCTTGAAATATCTAGAAAATTAAAAGTAAATGGGGAGAATTTTTCTTTTTGGTTTAAATTATCTGTATAAGTATTTCAATACTCCATTTCAATGTGAGTGGGTAGACTCAACCTTGATTTGTATGATACAGCAAGATGATGTGTTTCCTTACTTGGTAATATACAGAAAAGAAGTATGACCTAGAGTACCCCCATTCTGGACCATCTTGATTTCATTCCCATGTCCCTGGTTGCTCTCAGCCCACCTACAATACTTCCAAGCCCTTGCCTATGTTAATAGAAAAGTTTGCCACAGTCTATACTAACCTAGTAAGTTTCTAGTCAATGATTTATGAATTGGGCAGCATCTAATCTAGCAGATAGAAAGGAACCCTGAAGAGCTGTAGAAAGCAAGAAATTTGTATGAGCCAAAGTGAATAGGAACAAGGAAGTTACACTGGACACTCACTGATTGGTTAAAACAGGGTTACTTTCCTTACATGAAGCAAAGAGAAGTCTTGGAGCCAATTCAGGTAATTTGTGCTGAGCAGGCAAGTGCTAATTGGTAGACCTCAGCCTTCCTTTTCTGGAAGACCTAAGCATAGAAACTTAATAGTTTTGGTTGCTGACATGGGATTTAGCATGAGCAACTCCTAATCTTTTTACTTTAACAGCTCTCTTCCTCACTTATCCCATCTGTATGTGGTGTATAAGGACTAGAAGAGGAACTTTACTGTGAGCACTAAGATATGCATAGGCTAGTCCATGTGTGTCTCACCTACCCACTGGGCTTGTCTGAAACAGTAAAGTACATTGAATTGTACCCTTATAAGTAAAATTAGTAAATTGAGGGATAATGTAAATAAAGCAACTTCCTAGAAAAACTTAGTATTGTGGGAAGATTGAAGAAAGTTAGAGAGGAGAATAAGTCGAGGGCCAGAATTGAGATCCTCACTAGGAGACCAGACTCTTGAGATGAGTCCCTGAAATGATCACCTACGAATGACATGTGTGGCAGAGACCATACTGTGCAGTCTACCTGAAAGCCATTAAAACTAAGTGATGTATTTTGTAGTGTAAAATCTCAGGGAGAAATCCAATTTTGATATTTTAACATAACTTGATGAGAAAGTTTTATCTTTACATATTTATTTGTGTGGACAAACAGGCATGCACAGAAATATACATTATTTGATAGTCATTGTTGAAGGTCAGTTCTTGCAAAAATATACAGAACATACTTGATTGCACGTTGATGAAACAATTCTGATAAACATCATTTTCCTTTCTGAAGAATCCAAAAAATCAAGGTAACAGTGGCACACTTAAATGTCTGAAGTCTGAGCAGATCAACTCAAATACAACACAGTAGGTACCAGTAATGTAGCATCAGGTGCTTTTTGGTGTCACTAATGTTTTTACAATTTTAAGAGCTTTGGAGTAATTTTATGTCCACTGATTATTCAGTACTCTGAAAATCATTTTTAGGTGTGATAAATAGGAAGACTGAAATCAAGTACATCACTCATTCAAACACCCTTTATTTTACATCCTTAATAGCTATTCAGTCCCATTTTTATATTTCACTTTTTGAAACTCAACATAAAATTATCCTTTAATATTTATTATTATGCAATTGTCAATGCAATTACCATCTATTGAATCATAACTATTACAAGCATTGCCAACATAATTATTGTTAACAAAATAGAATGACTCACACTGAGATTAGCATTATTAATATTGATGTACTGGCATTAAAACCATAATAACACAATTACTATTTATAATGTCATCTCAAAGGGCTGTTTTCCCTTCCATTGAAAACAATAGCTTTTAGCAACTTTAGTTAATCTCAATGCTTGGAATCTAAAAGCTAAGGACACAGCCCTGGCCTGTGTGGTTCAGTTGGTTAGGCATCTTCCTGTAGACCGAAGGGTCAGAGGTTCAGTTCCCAGTCAGGACACATGCTTGGGTTACGGGTTTGGTCCCCAGTTGGGGTGCATGCAAGAGGCAACCAATCGATGTTTCTTTCTTACATTGATGTTTCTCTCTCTCCCTTCCTCCTTCTCTTCCTCTCTCTCTAGAATCAGTGAAAAAAAAATTTTTTTTAAATAAATTTAAATAAAGCTAAGCATACATTTTCAGGCTACCCAAGTCACATCAAAGAAATAGGTCATATAAATATAATATATGAAAAATATATGTACATTGCATATGTTACATGCAATATAAATATATAGTTACTATATGTAGGCAATTGCTGAAATTGCAAGTTTCTACTTCTTCTTACCCACTAGCAGAGGTTTGAACTTGAGTACTGCATGTGTTCACAGTAGGTTTCAAGAAGTCTCCTAGGAAAAAGCCATTCCTAACAACACAAAGAGTTGAAGCACACAACAGTGCCTGGAGATTCAGGGGCCAACGTTGCCAAAGAAGAATGCAGCTGAATATGCAGAGCCCACAGTCTACCACTTGGATTGTCTTCTGAGCCAGACCCTATGGACCACACTTTAATTTCATCAAATAAAATGACTTTTCATGGACTTTGAAATTTCAGGATACAACAGATAAATCCAAACTTTACACAGAAATAATAAATTATATGTTGCACTTAACTGAAAAATTATGATAATAAGTTTACTTGTAGTCCTTATTCTAATACTCTAATATTCTGACTGAAAACTTAAAAAATCCACACACTATGTATTCAAAGGTCATCCAGTACATATGCTAAGTATACAAAGATCCAGTCACAATGGCCACCACCATTGATCACTCATCCCTTAGTTGTTAACCAAGTAATATGTAAGGTCTATGTATATATAGGTATAAATAACATGTGTTTATGTAGTAAATAGTCATGATTACTTATGTATTATATAACTTGTTTTAGCATTTAAATTTCACATTAAAAATATACTAGCCTCAGCCCTGGCTGCTGTGGCTCAGTGGATTGAGCATCTGCCTGTGAGCTAAGTGTCGCTGGTTTGATTCCCAGTCAGGGCACATGACTAGGTTGCACATCAGGTCCCCAGTTGGGAGCGTGAGTGAGAGGCAACCACACAGTGATGTTTCTCTCCCTCTCTTTCTCCTTTCCCCTCTCTCTAAAAAATAAAATAAACAAACAAACAAATTATTTAAATATATATAGGTTTGTGTGTACATATATATATATATATACACACACACACCTATATATATATATATTAGCCTCTCTGTATACAAATGTGGAGAACACAAGTGCGACTCTAATAGAAACTTCCATGATGGGAAGTTTTTACAATCTCTACTCACACTTACCAATTCATAACAGAGAATCATATTCTAGTCATGTTGTGGGTACCCTTGCTCATTTATATTAAAATTCTAATTTGCTCTGGGCCAATGAGCCTATAGACCAAAGCAGTGGATGAAATACTTCTTAGTAAAATAATTTATTTTGAAAGATATTAGTCTTTCTAGACCTACTCTCATGAGTGTTTTGAAAAGGGGCTATATCCCTGTGATGGTCATTAAAGATGTTCACACATATGTTTCCCCTTATTTTGGCCAATGATGGCATATCCCTTCCCTGCCACTTTGAAGTTAGGCATAACCAGGTCATTTTCTTTAGCCAACTAAATGTGATTTAAAATTGTATGCAGCCCTCTAGCTCTTAGAGAGAGTACATAATGTGCCAAGTTCCTTTTCTCCTGCCTTTGCCATATGGAAGCACATAGTGAGATAAGAGCTACAAGTGGCTGCAATGTCACTACAATGACTCACAATAGACATTTAACATAAAGAGTTTTTAGAAATAAACCTTTATAGTGGTAAGTCATTGAGACTTGGCAGTTGTTTATTACTTCAGTCATCTTAACTTATTATGGTTTTTACAAGTTCTTAATAATTCCAGAAATTTCTAGAAATCCACTCACAAAGAAAGTATAAGCTGTTTATTTAAGATTCTCTAAAATAAAAAATACTGGTTAAATCATAAATATGTTAAAAAGTTGATAAGTGCATAGTATTGTAGATCAATTTTGGCAATTATTATAGACAATCTCAAGGAATAACCAAAGAAATAAGTCCAGTTATACTATGAAATACACAAGCTTAATTAATTAATATATCTATGCTGAAAACGTTGAATATACAATAAACCAAATGGCAAATGAAGAAGACCATTAATTAGACAAGTAATGATTTTTTAAAATTCTACTCTGCGTCAGCATTATCCCTCTATAAATTTTCTCTACACATCAGTATCATAAATCTTTCTAAAGCCATCATGCCATCTCTCTAATTCAGAAACTGTAATATATTTCCATTTTTTTAAACCCAAACCTAACTTTTCGGCCCTGGCACTGAGAGCCTCACCACTCTACCCGTATTTCCCACCACAACCCAATGCACACCCTGCCACCCCCATTCCACCCGAACCATCTGGTTTCTTTGCCCCACATATTATATTCTTTTTAATCTGCTCACCTACTATACAGCCTCTAAATCTCTGCAATACTTAAAGTGTACACATAATCCAGCACTTGATTAATTTCTAGTTACTATTGTGGGTATACACATGTTATTCTTTTCTACCCCCATTAATTAGATAACCAGCTTTCCAAAAGAAGCAACCTGCCTTTCAATGCCTAGCAAATTCAGAACACATTATATATACATACTTAAAAAATTAATGTTAATTTGGTATGATTTTTGGTGATAGCAGCAACAAGTACAAAATAACAAGGATGCATTCAAGGTGAAAGTAGAAAAGGTTAAAAAAATTCTAAATTATTTTAAAACAACAAAATTTCTATGCCCGCTTAAAAAAAGAATTTATTTTTTCAAACAAAAGTCCTCTCCCAAATAAGCAGTGGCGTGACTCCCACAAGAAAGGATTAATCTACACCCAAAACAAACAAAGCATATGTGTAGATTTGTCCCAATGTGAAATCCCAGGTTGTACTGGAGAAATTGGAACTGAATGAGAGAGGACAGGCATACTTCTTAAGCACTAGGTAAGACATCAACTCATATGCATCAGGATTGCCAAGCAGACCTTAAGGGTGAACAGGTGGCTTGACAGAATTCTAATGCACAGCAACATGGAGGGACAGGAACATTGATTTGGGATCACTTGGTCCACTAACAATCCTTGCTGCAAAGACTACAGACCAAAACTCTGTCCGTACTGCACACAAGGCAGGGATGTACTGTAACCGATTTCTCAGCCAGGCAGTAACGGGCCAGGCTCTCGTGAGCTCAAGCTCTGGAATTACTGGGCTGTGCATTCTCTTTGGGAAGCTCCCCAATGAGTTTGCATTTAGAGAAATATTGTATTTCACTATCATTTATACATAACCAAAGAGGTATTTCAGATGGAATTTTAAGTGCTAATAAACTAATGAAAATGCATTGTTATGATTAAATATATACAGACAATAGACCCTCTCCCTGATCTTATTGGAATAAATTTACATAGAGGACTAAGAAAAACTGTACCCCAAAGAACCTCTAAAATTGAATAATTATATTCCAAATTTTATGGATGGCAATATACTTTATTCCAAGGTGAAAAATTTGATTGATCAATACTATTTGATCCACATTTTTACATTTAAAATCTGAGTCCTCATCCACAGCCTCACCTTCTCCAAAAAACATTGAATATTCTCCTTTTCCAAGCCTTTTGTGATCAAACAGAAGCAGCAGTGAACTTGCCTGTTTACCACTTGATTCCTAGGCAGAGCTGTCGGGTGCAGCACCGCTCCTGTCCCGGAGAAGTGGGGCAACTGCCTGTGCAGTGGTTCCTAGGAAGCAGCCCTGGCAAAGAACAGGCAAAAGTGCTGTAGGCTGACTGCAGGAAATTACTATTTCACAAGCTTTGAGTATGTTCAAGGAGCAAAATATTTCTTCAATATGTCTTCACATAAAAAATGAAATAAAATTCATGGAATTCTTTGAAATAATTAATGCAAGGGAACAGTCTTTGCTATGATAATGCAGTGATTGAGGTAAAAATGTTTATTTAGCTGAACCATTCATGCATTTGCTTTAATTCATCATTTCTGTTTATAAGGATTATAACCACCTGGCTTGCCAAATGAAGTGTCTGTCATTACCGCCACTCAACAATTTGCTTGAAATGTGCTTTCAGGATAGTCTAGGCAGAGATTCTTGTTATTGGTAGATCACCTTGATAATTTTTTGTGTAGACAAACTCTTATCTCCATTAGGCAATTCTATTTCCCCCATGGGGGGGCATTATAATTCATCTGTAACTTTACTATTTAGAAGACAAAATATTTATAATAAAAAGAACACCAAAACAAATCACCGAGCCATCAGATGATTTCCATGTTGGAAGAAAAATTTTAGAATACCATTGTAGTGTCTATTCATGCAGAATGAATGAGGAAACAAAGCTTGGCTCTACTCAGGCAAAACACACATACATTTTGTGTGACATTGGGCAAATCACATAGCTTTCTCTCTGAAAAAAAACTCTGGCTTTACCAATTAACACATTTGATTATCATAAGAATAAAATAAGTCTCCACACACATAAATATAAGTAACTACATATATATCTATAAGCACAAAGTTTTATGTAAAGTGGAAACATTTTCCATTTGATAACAGTTATCAGATAATTTGCAAATGTTTATATTCTATAACTCAATAATTACATATCTAGAAAACTATCTTAAGGAAATAATCAGAAGTTATTCAAAGAGCTGTGCATAAGAATGTTTACTGAAGCACACTTTCAATTAGGAAAAAATAGAAACAACCAAAGTAATTCATAATATGCAGTTATTTAAAGTTTTCAAAGAACTTTACTTAGAGGAAAGATATAATGTTACATTTTAAAGAATGCAAAATTATATGTACAATATGATGTCAATTTTGAAACATACATGTACAAATAATATAAAAACAAAAAAACTAGAAGAAAATATGTGAATACATTATTTCTGGGTGATTTTTATTTTCTTTTTAATACGTTTACCTTTTTAAATATTCTAAAATATCTATGTATTACTTTCAAAGTTTCAAAAAGTAAGGACTAAATGTTATGTTAAAAGAGCTCTTTACCTAAAATAATAAGTAAAATTGAAGCAAATGAATACTTATTCATTTAAAATTGTTACAAAATACCATCCAGGCTGTACCTAGGATATTCCTATTGTCCTTTCGAAGTATTCAGCTTAAGCCTCTCTTTTAGGAACTGCATGACCTCATCTCACGAGTTGAATCTCTTTCCCCCTGACACACACACACACAACCAGCCCTAGTGGTCTCAGGATTCCGGCCCCCTCTCCTATGTCTTCATCACTGTGCAGGTCTGGTTGTTGTCTATTAGCATGACACCTTTGACCTATATAAGAAATAACTTTAATGCATGAGGAACAATTGCAGGAAATTCTCTCTGGTCTCAATTTCAAGAGTGGTCACACTTCTCCAGGGCACATGCTTGATCTACATTTTGTGAACATTGTGAATCACATAACTAATCATGTTTCCCATCAAGCTATTGGCTGCTAGAAAGGTTAGCACTTAATCTGTGACTTACCTGTAGCAAAAAACAAAAAACAAAATCCTGTACAGCCTGCTTTTAATGTGTGCCTCTTGCTGGATGCATCATTGTACTTCTGGGCACTCTCTTTCCCTGTTACCCCTATCTCCTCACCTTTAAAAAGCTATCTTATCTTGGTGTTTGAATATATTATTATCACTCTTAAAACATTGTTTGAAACTAGTCATGTTATATATAAATCAGCTAATTAATGAAACACAACTTGAATTCATTTTTGTACTATTATTTTATGTACTATTGTACAGAAGGTACTATGTGTCTGTGCCAGAGTCAATGCTATTTGATTATTGAATTTATTTATTTTTCTTTGTGAAGGCAAAAGTATGTATACATTGCATTTTTTTAAAACATTGAAATGATTAATTGGAGAAGTGTTTGTTTTTTTCTCCAAACAATTGGTGATTTGTTAAGAGGGCTACCATGTGAAGGACAGTGTGAGTGATTAGGCAGAAATTTTAATTTATTCAAATGACCAAAATCTTAATTTACAACATCAACCATGTTTTAAAATATTCAGACATCTGTTTCAGTTGCAATGCAATGGTAAAGATGCATTTCTTTCTTATTGGCAAGCATTACAAATATATCTGTTCTTTACAAGCGTGTTGCCTCATCCATCAAGGTTCCTCAGAGCAGACAGCATTTAGTGACTAAGTAAGGCATGGCAAAGAATGATAAAAAAGAAAAAGGATTCTAGCCATAATTATGTTAATTCAAGAATATCAATTGTAAATTTTAAATCTCCCATCAAATAAGTATTTCCCAAAAGGAAGTTTGACCACCGTCTCAACACAACTTCAAAAAATAGAATTAGTGCAGTCATGGCAATCATTGTGCTGGGCTTGTTTTTTGGCTAGTTGGTTTGATAGCAAAGTCTCAAACTAAAATGAGACCTCCAAAAATTCCAACAGACCAATCCACAGGAAAATTAAATGGGTAATGACTAAAGGGAGAGGAACATATTTTAATAGAAAATTTGACTTCATGAATTTAGATCTCTTCAACTTATTTTCCAAAGCATATTTGGTGTCTTTGGGGATTTTTTTTCCATCTTATTCATAGTTGATTATGCCTTTCTCCAGGGCATCTCCCTAAAGGATATCTGGAGAGGCAAAGAAAATAACCTTAAAGCACTTTCCTTCTAAAGAAGGCTGTCTCATGGTTATTTATGGATAAATGCATTTCTGCTTCCTCCTGGGTATCCTCAAGTGATTAAATAAATATAATAAGGGTATTTTTAGATTTAGGAAAATCATATGTAATGAATTACCTATGAGACAGAAAAAAATAGATGAAATAACACCTCTTTGACTCTTCATTTAGACAGCCCATAGGCAGTAACAGCCCATAACTCTCTAGGAAGAATCAGGTCTAAAATCTGTTGTGCAGTATGAAACTGTTTCACCATAACTTGGCTGACCCAAGGTCAAGGTTTGGAAGAGCAAGGTGACTTGGAGCAAGGTGACTTGGATGGCTGAGGCAGATACTCTAAAACAAGACGAACAGAGAGCTGAATCAGGAGACAGAGACAGTAGTAAAACAAAGAGTCCCTCTGTTACTAAAGGTTTATACAATCTTTAATTGTATAACAAACATTGAGTAAAGCAGTACTTCTATTTTCTAGTGTCTCGGGTACTCCATTAAGCCCAGAGTCCAAAAATTTGTGAAACACAATTACCATCCTCAGCACAGCACAATGTAACACACAGATTAAAAAAACAACAGCAATGGGAGCTTCAATATTATTAGCACTTACTCGGTGCTGTCCACTTTACATGACTTTTCTCATTTATTCCTTACCACAATCCCAGGGAAAAAATTTTTTTCCTGAGCCATGCTCAAGGCAAGGAAACAACCATAAGCATGAGGCTGATTCTGTCACCCACATAGCTCAGCCCAGCATCACAGTGTGACAGTTCTCCCTCCCTCCTTGCCCCCCACCCCCATCTTCTCCAGCTCCTTTCCCATTTTTTCTCACAAACATTTTCCTCAGTAAATAGGACCAACCTTTGAAGCCCATCTTGGTATCTGTTTCTTGTCTTGTGCAATTTTTTGAGTTTAAGATGTTAATAAAAAAATATGCAAATGAAGATTTCTAGTGGGCAGTGTACAGTTCAAGGTTGGGAGGGAAGATATAAAATAAGATTCATCAGCACAGTGGTGGTATTTAAAGCCGTGGGGCTCAATAAGACAGTTTTATTCAAACCTCACATGGTTCAGTGTCCACATTCTAGCTTTCTACTTAAGAAGAATAGCCATTCATATACTACTTTACGCTGAAATGTGTTTTATGATGGATGCCCCTGTGAGAATGTCTGCATTTTTAACTAGGATGCCCATGGAGTAAACACACAGGATCAGTCTGTTTTGATAAAATGTCAAATCCTCTGGCAATTCAATAACGGAGACCATTTTGACCCTTCTCAATGACAATTCAGAGTCAGACTCTGTGTTGCTATGACTAACTCAAACTTCTAAAATTTTCTGTTATTTCCCTTTTATTTTTATCAAGTTTCTGCTCTCCAGACTGTCACCCCTTTGCCTTCTTACCAATCTTTTTCAATGATCACTATTTTATTCCTAGAAGAGTTTTCTAAGAAATTTTCCTAATCATACTCAGAAATATCTAGTTAGGACTCCCTGTCTTCTTGCAACATAAATTCTGGAAAGGTGCAAGATCCCCAACTTAATCCAAACAAACCCTCAGAAATTAGATATGTGGCAGAAAACAGAAAAACTGAAAAATATGTTGACTAACAAGAAAATGATATGGATGTGTAACAGTAAAAGTTAGACAAGCAGAAGAGAAATGGAACTAGAAAACTATTATTGTTTTGTATTTCCATGTAACACTTTCAGCAAAAATGTTCTCTAAATCTGGTACTTTCTCTCATTTCTCTCAGTTGTTAGGTTTATTTCCCATCTGCTTCCCTTCTATGCCTGATTACATAGTTACTTCCTCCATCGTTTTTTACATATACACAAGAGAAATAAACATTCTCCTAATAACAAATATCAATCAACTAGATATAAAATTTACTGAAAGTATATTAATAAAGTTAGGAAAATGTGGGGGTTCCTGAGCCCGCAGTCCCCCGGATCGTGAATTAAGAGACTGGCCCAGAGAAGAATTGCCTTGTGGAGAGAGAAGGGAGAGTGCCCCTAGGGTGGGGTCACTGCTGTCCCCCTTCTCAGCAGAGCTTTTATTGAGTAGGCTACATGCAGAAATGCACAACTCAAGGAAGCAGCCCCCCTCCTAACTATCATTAGGAAGGACAAAGAGAAATATAAATCAACATATAGTGATAAGCAGTTCAGACTTTCAGGGGCAGAGTACATTGCAAAATTTTAGACTATACTCCCAGAGTTAAACACTTCCATTGATACAGATCTGGACATACGCAAAGTAGAGCGGGCTTCACAAGCTTCAAAGGGTACATTGCATTCCTATTCCTCCCTCTTGAGTGTGGGATGTCAGAGTGGCCATAGTATCATGTCTGTCTACCAGCTGTCTTTGAGACTTATGAGCCCATGTTTCAGTCCTGGCTTATGCAGTGGTTACAATTTTCTATACCACACAAAATGGTCTCCATGGGAAAAAATAATCTATATTCTCTAGACTGATGGATAAACATTATTAACTTCTCAGTAGTGTTAACGTCTTCCATTTGTATTTCAGCACCCCTCAGAACTTAATAATAGAACAATAATAGAAAGCCTGAGTATCCCCATGGAGGCGATGGAGCAGGATTCTTAAGATACAGCTGTTCTCAAAAATCCAAAATGTGTAGTCAATGTGCCTGATAGGTATTTGTAAAAAAATCTGGGATCTTTGATACCATCTCCTCTGGGCCAAAGCTTGCCAACAACTAACCCCTGACTCAGCCCATGTACTAAAAATAACTTAGAAAGGAGCCTTTGCTATAACAGAAAGGCCATTGGGAATTTTTAGAAACACTCCAGTTTTATTATGAACCTCAGAATAAACCACCACTGTTACTAATAATCCCAGGAAACATTGCCAAACAACAACATGAAGCTAGCCTTGATGTTTACCATTTTCTAACAAAAGTTTTAATTATGACCATTATGGGATTTCCCTCTGCCCCTAGGGAAACACAATGCCAATATTATAACTGTCAATGGAACAGTAGGATTCAGTATGAAAATTTTGAATGCAGTCTTCAGCAATGTGTCTGTTTTGTAAATTGAGGTATACCTCAATATACAGTTTGCCTAAAGCTCCAACGAGAACATCAGAAGTAATTGGGAAAACATAATTGATGTTTGTATGAAAAATAACATCATTTAACATGTTCAGCTTGCCTAAGAAAAGAATAGTTTACAAGTACTCTTTCTGTGAACTGCAAACACCACAGAGATTTAGAGAGAATGAGGAGATACTAAAATAAGTAAATAAATGTAGATTGGCTATCAGGAAAAATAAAAACTCTCTCCATATCATGAACGTCTTCCCTCTGGGGTTAATTAGGACATTAAATGGACTCATTCAAGGACTAGTAATGGCTTCAACCCTAGGATATGTAATAACTTGAAATTAGACATGAGGACAGGAACAGTGTAGGTGCCCATTGTTAAGTCTTTACAGTTGTTTCTTCACCCTCTGAGTAAGCTCAATATTCATGTTGCATGGAGGTAACCTGGAAAAAGAAACACCGTGTGCCAGCAGAATACCATGTGCAATTCAAAGAGCTCAAGTTCCTTAGGAGAGCTCCCATGCTCAGAGAGTGCTTGCCCCTATCAGCCTTATAAAGCAGTTGTACAGAGGATGTGCTTCCTCCCCTTTCCTGCTCCGACCGTGCATGGCTTCAACCCAGCACTAGAGGAAGGAGATGTAACTAACACTGCTCTCCAGCCTCAAAGATTGGAGTGTTGGAAAATGCTAAAAAACAACACTCCTAGCATGACTATAACTTTTCTTAGGAAGGACAGTGGGGCAGGGGCACTGTTAAAACACTGTTTCAATTGCGTTCAGAGCAGCAAATATTAATGAGCAGAAAAACATGAGGCAACTTGTTCATAAATCCATCAGAGGCACTTTTGAGTATACTTCTAGAAATACTTGGGAAAGGACACTTTGCTTAGAACCAGATTTCCTGTGCAGAAGGAGGGCTACACTACCAGCAGCATGTAAGTTAATGATGTGAATATTATTTTATTATTACATAATATTATGTTAATTTATTTTTATTATTGATTTGCACCACAGATAGGTGGTACCTTGGTAAATTAGGATTTCATACCAAAATTTCAATATAAAGGACTGAAATTTTTATTTTATTTGATTTACATTATACAATCTGAACATTTTTATCTGATTTATTTAATATTAGAGCTATTAAATGAAGAATGACAGGATTACTTAGATGTTCATCATTTACTTTTTTAATCAAAAGGTAATAAGATCTATGTGTCTGTTTTTGTGCCAATACCATGCTGATTTGATTACTATACCCTAGTTTGGTATTAGGTAGCATGATTTCTCCAATTTTGTTCTTTCTCAGGATTACTGTTGCTATGCGGGGCCTTTTTTGGTTCCATATAAATTTTTGAAATAGTTGTTCTAGTTCTGTGAAATACATCATTGGATTCTTGATAGGAATTGCATTGAAGCTATACATTGCTTTGAGTAGCATGGACATTTCAATGATGTTTATTTTTCCTATCCATGAACACAGTATGTACTCCCACTTATTTGTATCTTCTTCAATTTCTTTCTTCGGTATCTTATAATTTTCCAAGTACAGGTCTTTTACATTTTTGGTTAGGTCTATTACTAGGTATTTTATTCTTTTTGAAGCAATTGTGAATGGGGTTATTTTCTTAATTTTCTTTTCTGTTAGTTCATTATTAACATATAAAAATGTAACTAATTTCTGGATATTGATTTTTTATCCTGCTACTCTGATGAATTTATTTATCAGTTCTAGTAGTTTATTAGTGGAATCTTTAGGGTTCTAAAGGTATAGTACCATGTCATTTGCAAGTAAAGACTGTTTTACTTCTTCCTTTCCAATTTGGATGCCTTTTCTTTCTTCTGCTTGTATGATTGCTAGCTAGGACTTCTTAAGTCCTATCTTAAGGGAAATGTTTATAGTATTTTCCCATTTAATATGATGCTGGCAGTGAGTTTGTCATATTCCCACTTTGCTGAAAGTTGTTATCATATGTGGAAGCTGGATTTTATCAAATGCTTTTTCTGTTTCTGTCTATATGTTCATATGGTTTTTATCCTACATAAAGCCCAGAAATAAACCCACAACTTTATAGTCAATTAATATTCAACAAAGGAAGCAAGTACATATTATACAATGGGCTAAAGATAGTTTATTCAATAAATGGTGTTGGGAAAACTGGGCAGATATACACAAAATAATGAAACTAGACCACCTTCTTATACGCACACAAGAATAAATTCAAAATGGATTAAGAACTTAAATATTAGACCTGAAACCATAAAAATCCATAGAAGAAAACTTAGGCAGCAAAATCTTGGACATTGTTCATAACATTCATAATAATGTTTTTATTAATATATCTCCTACAGCAAAGGAAGCCAAATAAAAAATAAACAAGTGGGATTGCATCAAACTAACAAGGTTTTGCACAGCAAAGGAAAACATCAACAAAATAAAAAGAAAACCCATGGGTGGGAGAACATATTCACCAATGATATATCTGATAAGGGGTTCATATCCAAAATTTATAAAGAACTTACAAAAGTCAACACCAAAACAAAAAACAAAAAAAACAATATAATTTAAAAACAGGCAAAGAACCTGAATAGACACTTCTCCAAAGAAAACATACAGATGGCCAATAGACACATGAAAATGTGCTCAACATCACTAATCACCAGAGAAACTTAAATTAAAGTAACAATGAGATATGACCTCACAGTTGTTAGAATGGCTCTCATTATAAAATCAACAAACAACAAGTGCTAGTGAGGATGTGGAGAAACAGGTAGCCTTTTGCACTGTTGGTGAAAATGCAGACTGGTGCAGCCACTATGAAAAGCAATATGGATACCTCAAAAAATTAAAAATGGATCTACCTCTTGACCCAGAAATTTAACTTCTTGGAGTTTATCCAAAGAAACCCAAAACACTAATTCAAAAGAACATAAGCACCCCTATGTTCATTGCAGCATTATTTACAATTGCCAAGATATGGAAACAGCCCACGTGTTCATCAGTAGATGAGTGGATAAAACAACTACGGGACGTTTAAACCATGGAATACTACTCAGCTGTTAAAAATAAGAAACTTTTACAGTTTGTGACAGCATGGATGGACCTGGAGAACATTACACTAAGTGAAATAAGCAAGTCAGAGAAAGACAAACACCATGATTTTACTCATATGCAAAATCTGATGAACAAATTGAACTAACAAGCAAAATAGAGAAAGACTCATAGAGAGCAGGATGACAGCTATGGGGTTGGAGGGTTAGAAGGTAGAAGAATCAAGTAAAAAGGTAAAAGGACACAGAGACATGGATAACAGTGTGGTGACTGTCAGGGGAAGAGGGCATAAGGGGGTTGTATAGCAATGGAAAAAATACAATAAAAAAATAAAGTCTGCAAACTGAAAAAACAAAAAAGGTATAAGAAAATACTAATACAAGAATCACTCCTGCAAACCATCAGCTACAGCCATCCCTGTTAAGACTCCAGTGATTCCACTCAAAAGAAGACCTCTGATCACCAGCTCATGTACTGTCTCAAAATCCTGTGCTGGTGAGTGGTCTCTGCCTCACATGAACTGCACAGCTCCCCTCAAGCCACTAGCTCAATCGTAATAGCAAACACATAGTTCTCACCATGTCTAGACACCTTTCTAATTGCTCTACACATGGTAATTTATGTAATCCTCACTCAGCCCTATTAAGCAGTTGCTATTTTTAATCCTTCTTTTAAAGAGAAGGAAATCAAGATACTAAAAGTGAAATACCAGGATGTATAAGCAGTCTGCACCCAAGGCCTTAGCCCCTAACGAGTTCTTTAGAAACTGGACCTGAAGACTTAACTTGCTGGCTCCAGGCCACCCTCTATTCCTGGTTCTACTGAAGAGTTAGAGAGAAGAAAGAGGTGCTAATAAATATAACAATGGCATGATAGGCAGATTCCAGAGGAAGGCGTGATGCAAAATGTAAAGCAAGACCCAAAGTGCAAAGTGGGCCAAGCTAACAGTTAGTCTGTCCCAGACTGTATCTGTAATCTCTTCCCTCTCCCACAAAAGGCAACACTTTCCTAGTGTTCTTGGGTTCTTTTTTTTTTTTTTTTTTTCCAGTTTTATTGAGAAGTAATTGGCATACATGACTCAGTTAATTTAAGACATGCAGCCTGATGGTTTGGTTTACACATATTGTGAAATGATAACAATGTTCTTGGATTCTTGACTGACCCATGTCAGAGTTCATATGTAGTGGTGGTGAAAAAGGGGGTGCTCTGTATTTCTTTAAAAATATGTTGTTTCAAAAATATGTCCCAGTGCCATGCCACAGTATCTATGCTGCTGGCCATAAGAAGCACCAACCAAGAATGCCACTCTACCCTTAACGTGAAACAGGGCAACTCTGGTAGGCTGAGCTATTGCTCAGAAATTGTAAACAACATTTCACTCATCCCTTTTCCTCCCCACTCCTCCAACCTGTGTGCTGGGGAGCTTCAGCTTTGAAAACAGGGAGAAAAGAAGACTTTTATTGGAAAGGAACTGGAGCAAAGGTGAGGGCCCTGGAGGGGACAGAATGGTATCTGGCCCTCATCTAATCTCTTGAGTTGGCTTTGAGCCCCTTGGGGGAAGGAGGTTAGAGACTTTGTGTGACTCCATCACAAAGCAGAGCTGCATTAGGGTCAGAATGACCCAGTGGGGCGTAGAGTTCGAGAGGAGGCTGCTCTGCACATCAGTGCTCACGGCTCTGAGAAGCAGTGGCTTTGGGAGCAGCCAAAGGTAGCACTCTTGGTGTGGGCACTGACATCTCACACTTGGACATAGCATTAGC
The DNA here is from genome assembly GCF_987537825.1 of Furipterus horrens. NCBI lineage: Eukaryota > Metazoa > Chordata > Mammalia > Chiroptera > Furipteridae > Furipterus > Furipterus horrens. Next base: position 122,029,082 of record NW_028327173.1, on the reverse strand, counting down.
ACTTCTGTAGGCAGCAGGCATGACAAGGGAGCACCAGGGCAGCACAAACAAGTGTTCTGTGGCAGCTAATTGGCTGATTTGTGGCCCTACACAAGATGCACCTTTGGGGACACCTAATCAAGTTATTGGGGCCTTACCATACCACTCTAGTTCATAAAATGAGGTGTGCCGGTGTGCAATGTAAAATGTGATTCTAACTGAAGAAGGCCATCCCAGTTTGCCAGGGCTGGTTTTAGCACTGAAACTCCCATGTGTTGGGAAACCCCTCAGCCACAGGCAAACTGGAAAGGTTGGTCACCTACTGGCCAACCTCTTTGGCTCGGGGTTGGCATAAATGTGTATGGGGTATATTTTGTTTCATAATGTACTTCAACACAGAGAAGAACCATTAACAGCTGCTATTTTTACACCATAAAGCAATGAAATTTAGTTGCTTATTTCATATAGGCAGTGCGGTTGCCATGGCAACAGTGAGTGGCAAACGTGACTGTTCAAACATAAAATTGACAACTCTTTCAGAATTTGCTTCATACCTTTAAGTTTTAATATTTGCTAAAACAGTTCTGAGTCCCTTGCACTGGGAAATTGCATTATAATATTTTAACATAATTATTTACTTTCTAGAATGTTATTACCAACAATTAGTTATCTTATTTAGAACTGATGTTTATATATTTTTCCTTTGAGAGGATTTCTAGGGCATCCAATTCATTCTAGGCACATGAATTGCAAACTCTGTGGCTAGCATGTTTGAGCAACTGCTAAATTCCTTGTGCATAGGCAGTACCTAAACATATACCCACAGTTACAGTCCATACTTTGTACATCCTTATAGGCTGAAGTTAAGACTCACTATTATTTATTTATGTAACCCTACCTTGCCCCATAAAGTATTTAAGAAGGCTTACAAAATACAAAATAAATCAAGAAAAAATAGAGATAAATGGAAAATTTGAGCAGGAGAGTAAATTGGTGACATGAGTATGTTAGTACCAAAGAAATGCATGCCAAGAACCTTCATTTTCTTGAAAAGATCTAATGATGGGTTCCACATCTGTTTCTGACCCATCTGACAAGCATATTAAAAACAAAAATTATGCTCTTCTATAAAATTCAAAATAAAAACTTTTTTTGGTACAAACAAACCCAGTAACTTAGGAACAGCATAAACGTAATGGCAGAGACATGAAAGACAGTTATCATATGGTCTTCACATAGAGGACACTATTTAAGAATAAATGTCTAAATCGATACTAACTATGTCACCTAAAATCTCTTGTGTAGGTGAGGAATGTAACCTGATTATTTAAGAGGAAAAAAAAGTATTTTTCATTTAAAAGGAAGAAAGAGAAATGGACATCCTTGGAAACTGTAAGATAAATATTTTAACTTAGATTTTCTGTTACTTCTACCAAATATTTTTATAATTGGTTCATAAAACAGAAAATCAAAGGTAATTGGTAATAACCTACATGGCTTTGAAAAAATTGTCATCTGTGTGGCTTCCTGAGACCTTATTAAACACAGCATGCAGTAATATACCAATAACAGAAATCACCTGCTTTGGTCTTTATAATTTACAAGGGGATTTTACACTCAATAGTTCACTTGGTCCTTTTATAACACTAATTGTACAAAACAGGAAACTAAAGTGAACCAACTTTCCCACTCGCAAATGGTGATTTCAGATTCAAACTTATTTCTGACTCTCATAATCATTCTATTGCCCCTAATGAGTAAATTATCCACATAGTACAAAACATAGAGATTCTTTTGCAAGAACATTATATGAAAGTTATAAAAGTTAATTTTGGATGTGAAATTTACTATATGTATACAAGATGTCAACACTGAGGAAGACTGGGTGAAGGATACAGAGAACCCCTCTGTACTATTTCTTGCAAATGCATGTGAATCTGAAATTACCTCAAAAACACCGATATTTCAATATATTTGACAATGGTTTTTCCTTTGTGAGGTAAAATATAAAAACTCCTAAGCCTCCCATCTGATCTTCATGCTTTAAGAATAAGACAAGATATGGTGACAGAAACAACATTAAAAAATAGGACTTTGTAAAAAAGGGAAATGAGAAAAAACATGGAGGGGAGGGTGGGTTCCAGTCAGGATAGCAACGTAGGTAAATGCAGTACACAGAACCTCCCATAACATTAAAATTACAACTAAACTATAGGACAACCATTATTCAGAACTGCCTGAAATCCAGTTGAACAGAAGTTCTACAACTAAGGATATAAAGAAGCAGCCACATCAAGACTGGGAGGAGGGGCAAATAAACAGAACCAGCTGGTCCCACGCCTACATGTGGCAGATAAAAATCAGGAGGGATACCTCGGCTAAAGACGTTTCCTCCTAAAGAGTGAGGCTGTCCTAGCCCCACACCAGACAACCCAGCCCAGGTCCGGTGCCAGGATGGTAAGTCCCCAAAACTTCTGGCTGTGAAAACCAGTGGGATTATGGCTAGGTGAGATGGAGGCCCTCCAAAGTCCCAGGCAGTTCTTCTTCAAGGTCTATACAAGAACTTAATCAGACTCACTTTCTCTGAGCTCCAGTGCTGAAGCAGTAGCTGAAACAGGAAGGAACTGAACTGTCCGGTTTTCACGTAAGAGTTGGAGGGGCAGCTTTCTCCCAACAGAAGTGCTCATTAAAACCATTGTTCCTTCTCTGAGCCATTTCCCCACAGAGTGGGCAGGCGAGTACCATATCTGAGTTTCCATCACCCCGGTTTACACTGCTCACTCCACCCTGGTGATTCCCCGAAATCCTATCCCACTTAACTTTGGATTACAACTAACCCATTTCCAGTGGCTTTTCCATACAAAGGGCATGTCTTGGCTCATGCTTTGAACTTTCCCCAAATAAGTAGTACATGGCCTTGCATGGCCCATATCTCTTGTTAAGTGGCCCTAGGCTCAGACTGGCAGCAGCTGGCCTTGGTTTCTAGCTGGCCTCTCCTGAGCACCTCCAAGCCCAGCACAAGTAGCAGCCATCTGCAGATCACTTTGTAGCTCATGCTGGGCAACCCCAGGCAGGACAGAGGCAGCAGCTGACCTTGGCCTGCACCTCCCAATGGGCTCCAGAGCAATCTCACCTGGTGGACAGCTTCGAAATGAGTCAAAACACCTGACCACCTACACAAGTGACACACTCAAGGGGCAGGCGCAGCAGGCACCAGGCCCCACTTAAGTAAGTCATCCTCTGCGGGGTTATCCCCTGCACAGCTGATCCTCCACAGTAGTCACAGCCAATCTTCACAGTTGATTGGCCAGGGGTAAACATACCAACAGCAATCAAGACTCAACTATAGGAGGGAAGTGGTCTGCCTACAGTGTGGGGGATGAGTAAGCACTGGGATCCTGTTACCTGCTCACTCAGTTTTCTCCTCAAAGTCACTGCCCCAAACTCTCCTTAAGCGTCTCTAGTCCATTCTGCCCTCCCTCTGCTGGAGTCCAGGGTAAGTGGGTGCCAGTGTATTTTTGTATGTGGTCCCTTTAAGAATACTCTGTGTCTCCAGCCTTCTCAAGCTCGCAAAAAACCCTGAGGCTTCTTACTTTTTACAGCTGGATGAGACATTACTCTAGGCTCTGTTGCTGTAGGCTGAGAAGCTCTGCTGAGGGTTTAGACCCCACCCTTCTCAAGGGGAACTCCTGGCTGCTGAGATGTTTCTCTGTCCCTTTAGCTGCCACCTGTGGGAGCCCAGTCAGCCTTCTCCCATCTCTGCACTTCCTACCAGTCATGTTGTGATGAAGTGGCCTTTTCTGTTTGTCTGCGGTTACAAGGCTTCTCTCTCCAGCTAGTGTTCAGCTGGTTATTCTGGATGATTTCTCCACAGTTAATTTGTAATTCCAGATTGGTCCTGGGAGGATGTTAGTGTAGCTTCCACTACTCTGCCATCTTGGATCTCCCCTACCTGCTCTGTAAAAGAAATGCCCGCTTTCTTTTTTTGCCTCCAGAGCAGGGTTTCTCAACCTTGACACTGTTTTCTCCCTTTTTCTTTAGTAACTTAGCTTACCAGCCTTATATAAGCTCTGTTTCTTAATTTTTCTGAATTATTAGTCCTACTAATTATTTTGTTTTTTAAATTAAATAAATTTGAATATTTTATTGTTTCTACTATAATATTTTTAGAGCATTGTTCAATAAAACTAAAAATTTGTTACAGAATAGAATAAAAGTAATACCTGAATATTAAATAAAACAAATAGGAAATCACACTTAACTTGGGAAAAGGAAACAACAAAACCAAATCACAAAATAGCCCAAAAATTGTTATTAAATACTATACATTAAAAAAATTGAATGCATTTTAGAAACAAAAAAAAGTCATATTTAACTGTTTATATTATTAAGCCATATAACTTAAAAAGAATTCTATTTATCTTTGAACCATAAATTTTTTTTAATTTTATTTTTTGGTTTTTCAATTACAGTTGTCCCATTTTTCCCACATTGCTCCCCCCCCCACCGAGCCCACCCCTTATCCAACAATCATATCCCTCCCTGTTGTCCATGTCCATGAGTCATTTATACACGTTCCTTGACTAAACCCTTCCCTTACTTATCCCCCTTCTCTCCCTCCCCCTCCCACTATTGACTGTTATTCTGCTCCTTGTCCTATTTAGTTCGTTTGTTTATGTTGTTCTTTAGTTACCTGTATTAGGTGATATCATGTGGTATTTTTCTTTCTTTGCCTGGCTTATTTCACTAAGCATAATTCTCTCTAGTTCCACCCATGTTGTTGCAAATGGCAGGAGTTCCTTCTTTCTCTTTGTTACATAGTATTCCATTGTGTAAATGTACCACAGTTTTTTGATCCACTCATCTACAGATGGGCACTTAGGCCATTTCCAGCACTTAGCTATTGTAAACAGTGCTGCTATGAACATAGGGGTGCATAAGTTCTTTTGAATAAGGGTTTTAGGATTTTTCGGGTATAATCCTAGCAGTGGAATTGCTGGTTCAAAAGGCAGTTCCATTTTTAGTTTTTGTTTGTTTGTTTGTTTGTTTTTAATGTGTTTTATTGGTTATAGTGTTACATTTGTCCCAATTTCCCTTCCCTCTTCTCCCCTCCACCCGGTGGCCCCCCTCCCTCCAGTTGTCCCCACCTTTTAGACCATGTCCATTAGTTGTGCATATAGTTCTTCTCAACCTCTCTCTGTCTATTCCATTCCCTCCTACCATGATCCTTAATTCCTATATCATCTCCCTCCCTCTCCCCCTTCCCCCTCCCTGCTGACCTCCCCCCAATATGTTCCCCATACCTATAGTTCTTTTTCCACTCTCGTTGCCTGTTTAGTTTGCCTTTGTTTCAATTCCCTAGCTTCTGTTGTTGTTTCTTGTGATGCAGTTTTCATTTTAGATTTCATAGTTTTGATCCTCCTTTTTCTAAACCAGTCCCTTTAACATCTCATATAATAGTGGTTTGGATCTAATGAACTCTTTCAGTTTTGTTTTGTCCTGGAAACACTTTCTCTGCCCTTCTATTCTGAATGACAATTTCGCTGGATAGAGTATTCGTGGTTGTAGGTTTTTGCTTTTCATTATTTTGAATATTTCTTGCAAGTCCCTTCTTGCCTGCAGGGTCTCCCTTGAGAAGTCAGCTGATAGTCTAATTGGGACCCCTTTGTACATGATTCGTTTCTTCTCTCTTGCTGCTTTTAAGATTCTCTCTTTATCTTTAACTTTTGACATTTTGATTATAATGTGTCTTGGAGTTGTTCTCCCTGGGTCCAGTTTTTTTGAAGCTCTCTGTGCTTCCTGGACCTGTAAGTCTATTTCCTTCCCCAAGTTTGGGAAGTTCTGCTTTATTATATTTTCACTTAATTTTTCAATTTCTAGTTCATCTTCTTCGCCCTCTGGCAAACCAATGATTCTTATGTTGGGCCTTTTATAGCTGTCCCAGAGGTTTCTGATCCTCTCATCATTTTCCTTCCTTCCCGTTTCCTCTCTCTGCACTGGTTGACTGTTTGTTCCTTCTTTGTGTTCTGGTTTGTTGAGTTGAACTCTGGGTTTTATTTCCTCACCATCTGTCTTGTATGTGGTTTTGTTCCTTTCAGTATGAGTGTTTTTCCGATTCTTTCTCATCTTTTTCCAGATCTTTTGTTAATTCTGTAAGCCACCTGATAACAATGGCCCTGAACTGAGCCTCTGACAGGTTTCTTATTTGTTCATCTGTCAGATTCTTCATCTGTTGCCTGGTGAGCTGCGCCACCGGGATTTCTATAGTTGTCTGCCTCATTTTGACAGATGCGTTTTGTTTTCTTGGGCCAGCTATAGGGGGCAGTGCCTGTGTACTCGTAATGACCCAGCGACCAGCAGCAATCCACAACCTTTTTCGCCGCGCTGTGGACCTTTGTCGTCACAACCCAGCGTCCAGCGGTGGTCCAGCAACCTATTTCGCCGCCCTGTGGCGCTTTCTGTGGGGGCAGGGGTCCAAGATGGATTCACACAGTTATTCTGCTAGGAGACCGGGATCCGTCCTCCCGCCCTCTGGGCCTCACTGTTCAAGGCGATGTGGTGGCTGCTTTCCCCAGCGTTGGGGTTGCAAGCTGCCGGGGTTCGACTGCAGCTGGGATTGTTCTCCCCGCCGCTGTCCCTGGTGCGACCGCAAACAGCACCACCCACTTTTGCTCTTACCTGCCCAAAGGGCGCCGCTGGTTCATAACTTCATATGTTGGGCTTCCGTGTAGTTTTATTTTCTGGAATTTCTAGTTATCTTTTGTTTTGAAGTAGTTGTATTCCTCTCTAGTTGTAGAGGGAGACCGAGCGTGTCCGTCTAAGCCTCCATCTTGGCCGGAAGTCCCATTTTTAGTTTTTTGAGGTAATTCCATACTGTTTTCCATAGTGGCTGCACCAGCCTGATTCCCACCAACAGTGAAGTAGGGTTCCCATTTCTCCACTTCCTCGCCAGCACTTGTTGTTTGTTGATTTGTTGATGATGGCCATTCTGACTGGTGTAAAGTGGTATCTCATTGTGGTTTTTATTTGCATCTCTCTGATGGCTAGTGATGTTGAGCATTTTTTTATGTGTCTATGGACCTTCTGTATGTCCTCTTCAGAGAAGTGTTTGTTCAGGTCCTTTGCCCATTTTTTAATTGGGTTCTCTGTTTTCTTGATGTTGAGTCATATAAGCTCTTTATATATTTTGGAGATCAGTCCCCTGTCTGAAATATCATTGGAAAATATGTTTTCCCATATGGTTGGTTTCCTTTTCATCTTGCTGATGTTTTCTTTTGCTGAGCAGAAACTCTTTAGTTTGATGTAATCCCATTTGTTTATTTTTTTCTTTATTTCTCTTGCCTTAGGAGATGTATCCGTGAACATATTGTTACGTGGGATATCTGATATTTTCCTGCCTATGTTCTCCTCTAAGACTTTTATGGTGTCATGGCTTACACTTAAGTCTTTGACCCATCTTGAGTTTATTCTTGTGTGTGGTGTAAATTGGTGGTCTAGTTTCATTTTTTTGCACGTCCCTGTCCAGTTGTCCCAGCATCATTGTTAAAGAGGCTCTTCTCACTCCATTTTATGTTCCTTCCTCCTTTATCAAATATTAGTTGACCATAGAGGCCTGGGTTTATTCCTGGACTCTCTATTCTGTTCCACTGATCTATATGTCTGTTCTTATGCCAGTACGAGACTGTTTTGATCACAGTGGCTTTGTAGTATTGTTTGATGTCTGGTATTGTGATTCCTCCTGCTGTGTTCTTTTGTCTCAAGATTGCTTTGGCTATTCAGGGTCTTTTTTGGTTCCATATGAATTTATGGAGTATTTGTTCTACGTCTGTGAAATATGTCATTGGTATTTTAATAGGGATTACATTGAATCTGTAAATTGCTTTTGATAGTATGGACATTTTGATGATGTTGATTCTTCCCATCCAAGAACATGGCATTTACTTCCATTATTTGTATCTTCCTTAATTTTTTTCTTCAATGTTATGTAATTTTCAGAGTACAGGTCTTTTATCTCTTTGGTTAAGTTTATTCCTAGGTACTTTATTTTTCTTGTTGCTATAGTAAATGGTATTTTCTTTTTTGTCTCTGTCTCTGATATTTTATTGTTGGTGTACAGGAATGCCTTAGATTTCTGTATATTTATTTTGTACCCTGAGATTTTGCCAATTCACTTATTATATCGAGTAGTCTTTTAGTGGAGTTTATAAGGTTTTCTAGGTATACTATTATGTCATCTTCATATAATGATAGTTTTACTTGTTCTTTCCCAATTTGGATGCCTTTTATTTCTTTTTCTTGTCTGATTGCTGTGGCTAGGACTTCCAACACTATGTTGAATAGGAGTGGAGAGAGTGGACATCCTTGTCTTGTTCCTGACCTCAGGGGGAATGCTTTCAGTTTTTGTCCATTGAGTATGATGTTGGCTTCAGGCTTCTCATATATAGCCTTAATTATGTTAAGGTATGCTCCCTCTATTCCCATTTTGCTGAGTGTTTTCATCATAAATGGGTGTTGTACTTTATCAAATGCTTTTTCTGCATCTGTTGATATGATCATGTAGTTTTTGTCTTTCATTTTGTTTATGTGGTGTATTACATTTATTGATTTGCGAATATTAAACCATCCTTGCATCCCTGAGCTGAATCCCACTTGATTGTAGTGTATGATCTTTTCAATGTATTGCTGGATCCTGTTTGCCAGTATTTTATTGAGGATTTTAGCATCTATGTTCATCAGTGATATTGGCCTGTAATTTTCTTTCTTTGTTGTGTCTTGACCTGGTTTGGGGATTAGGGTAATACTGGCTTCATAGAAAGAGTTTGGGATTTTTCTCTCTACTTGGATTTTTCAGAACAGTTTGAGGAGGATAGGAGTTAGTTCTTCCCTGAATGTTTTGTAGAATTCGCCTGTGAAGCCATCCGGTCCAGGGCTTTTGTATGCAGGGAGATTTTTGATTACTGTTTCAATTCCTTCTTTGTTATTGGTCTGTTGAGACTTTCTACTTCTTGATTCAGTTTTGGAAGGTTATATGTTTCTAGAAATTTGTCCATTTCTTATAAGTTGTCAAATTTCTTACCATACAGTTGTTTGTAGTAATTTCTTACAATCCTTTGTATTTCTGTGGTATCAGTCGTGATTTCTCCTCTTTCATTTCTGGTTTTGTTTATTTGGGTCTTCTCTCTTTTTTTCTTGATAAGCCTGGCTAAAGGCTTGTCGATTTTGTTTATTTTTTCGAAGAACCAGCTCCTAGTTTCATTGATCTTTTGAATTGTTTGTTTGGTCTCTATGTCATTTAATTCTGTCTGATCTTGATTATTTCCTTCCTTCTTCTTGCCCTAGGCTTTGTTTGTTGTTGTTGTTCTAGTTCTTGTAGCTTTAGGGCTAGAGTTGTTATTTGAGATTCTTCTATCCTTTTCTGATATGTCTGTATTGCTATGAACTTCCCTCTTAGGACTGCTTTTGCTGTGTCCCATAGGTTTTGGGCTGTTGTGTGTTCATCATCATTAGTTTCCAGAAATTTCTTGATTTCTTCTTTGATGTCATTGTTAACCCATTCATTATTTAATAGCATGTTATTCATTCTCCATGAGTTTGGATGTCTTTGATTTTTTTCTCTAAGTTTTATTTTTAATTTCAAGGCATTGTGGTCTGAAAAGATGCTTGATATGATTTCAATTTTCTTGAATTTGTTGATGCTTGTTTTGTGTCCTATCATGTGGTCTATCTTTGAAAATGTCCCATGTGCATTTGAAAAGAATGTATATTTTGCTTCTTTGGGGTGAAAAGTTCTGTATATACCAGTTAAGTCCATGTGGTTTAGCGTGTTGTTCAATGCCTATATATCCTTGATGTTTCTTTGCTTCGAAGATCTGTCTATTGTTGATAATGGAGTGTTAAAGTCCCCTATTATAAGTGTATTGCTGTTAATATTCTTCTTGTGGTTTTCTAGTATTTTCTTTATGTAGCTCCTGTGTTGTTGCATATACGTTTATCAGTGTTATATGTTCTTGATGGATTGTTCCTTTAAGTATTATGAAATATCCTTCTTTGTCTCTTTTTATTGCCCTTGCTTTGAAATCAATTTTGTCTGATATGAGAGCTGCTACCCCAGCTTTTTTTTCAGGTCCGTTTGCTTGGAATATTTTTTTATATCCCTTTACTTTCAGTTTGTGTAAATCTTTTGTTTTGAGGTGTGTTTCTTGTAAACAGCAAATATGTGGGTCCTGTTTTCATATCCATTACATTACCCTATGTCTTTTAATTGGAGCATTTAATCCATTTACATTTAAGATTATTATTGACATGTATTTATTCATTTCCCTTTGTACCTGTGTTCCTCTCCTCTTTTTTTATTTTTTCTTTTTCTTAAAACATTTTCTTTAGCATCTCTTGCAATGCTGGTTTAGTGGAGATGTATTCTTTTAGTCTTCCTTTGTTGAACCATAAATTTTTAAGAAATATAACAAAATAAGGCTAAGAATAACATAATTCTAAATTAGAAATTTAATAACATTCATAAGAAAATTTTAAAAATTAGAACTACTAAATAAATTCAAGAGCTAGATCCAAATGTCAGTGATCTAAAGAAGCAACTAGCTAAAAGAATAATTTTCTCAAATAAATTGATTAGAATAATCCCTAAAATATTAATAATAAAACAAGTAATACTTATTAACATAAGTGAGTATGAAGGACTGATAAATTTTATTAGCAATCACATACATACTAAAGGTCACAAATTACCATTTCTTCCCTTCAGATTTGAAAACAATATAAAAATATTTCAAACTGATCACCTGATATTAATAAATGACATCACAGACAAAAAAAAAAAAAGACTCAACTACAACAGGAGGGTGTACACAACCCACAAGGGATGAGGAGGAGACACCTGGAGTATCCTTCTTGGGTGATCAGGGAGGCTGTGACACTGGACCCTAGAGTAGACCTACTATTTAAGGCCACTCTACCAAGGCCAGGAGATGTAGCAGCTCTACCTAATACAAAGAAACAAATACAGAGAAGCTGCCAAAATGAAGAGACAAAAAAACATGTCCCAAATGACAAAACAGAACAAAAGTCCCGAAAAAGAGCTAAACAAAATGGAGACAAGCAATTTACCAGATACAGAGTTCAAAACACTGGTTATAAAGATGCCCAGTGAAATTACAGGAAGAGTAGATGAACTGAAAGCTTCGACAAAGAGATAGAAAGCATAAAATCAAAGAAAGAAAACATAAAAAGAACCAGTCAAAACTGAAGAATATATTACATGGAGTCAAAGTGGAATACATGAAGCAGAAATCAAATCATCAATATGGAAGATAAGGAAGCAGAAAACATCAATTCAGAAGAGCAAAAGGAAAAAGAATTCAAAAAATATGAGGACAGTGTAAAAAGCCTCTGGGACAACTTCAAGTGTACCAACATTTGCCTAATTGTGTGCCAGAAATAGAAGAGAGAGAACAAGGAATTGAAAACCTATATCAAAAAATAACAAGGGAAAACTTCCCTAACCTGGAAAAGAAAACAAACATACAAGTCCAGGAACCAGAGTCCTAAACAAGATGAACCCAAAGAGGCCCACACCAAAATGCATCATAATTAATAGGCCAATGGTTAAAGATAAAGTGAGAATCTTAAAAGCAGCAAGAGAAAAGCAGTTATCTACAAGGGAGGTCCCATAAGATATTCAAAGTGATTAAAAAGCAAGGACCTATCATTTAGAACTGAAGGACAGAGCTTCCCAGACAAGAAAAAGCTAAAAGGGTTCATCAGCACCAAATCAGTGTTACATGAAATGTAAAAGGGTCTTCTTTAAGAAGAAGGGGGAAAATGGTCAAAACTATTAATAATAAAATTGTAATAAATAGATATCTATCAACAATTACTTTAAATGCAAATGGATTAAATGCTCTAGTTAAAAGGCATATGGAGGCTGAATGGATAAGGAAACAAGACCCTTACCTATGCTGTCTGCAAGATACTCACTTCAAATTGAAAGATACACATAGACGAAAGTAAAGAGATGAAACAAGATATTTCATGAAAATGGGAATAACAAACAAAAAGCTGGAGCAGTAATACTTGTATGTGACAAAATAGACTTTAAGAAACAGGCTATATAATGAGACAATGAAGGACCCAGCAATTCCACTTCTGGGTATTTATCCCAAAACACTAAATTGAAAATACATATATATCCATATGTTCATTTCAGCATTATTTACAATAGTCAAGGTATGAAAGCAACATTAGTGTCCATCAATAGGTGAATGGATAAAGAAACCGTGCATATATACTATGGAATACGATTCATTCATAAAAAAAGAATAAAATTTTGCCATCTGCAACAACATGGATGGACCTAGAGGGTATTGGGCTGAATGAAATAAGTCAGACAGAAGAAGACAAATGCTTTATGATTTCACTTATATGTGGAATGTAAAACAAAAACAAAATAAACAAGCAGAACAGAGGGTGAAAGAGGATTAATAAGTATACATTGATAGTTACAAAATAGTCACAGGATGTAAAGAATGGTGTAGGGAATATAGTCAACAATATTGTTTTAACTATGTATGGTGTCAGATGGACACTAGATTATTCAGGTTGATCATCACTTAGTAAGTTATATAATGTCTAACCACTGAGTTGTACACCTGCAATTAATATAATATTGTATATCAACTATAATTGAAAAAAAATTATTTAAAGTCAAAAAAAGTAAAAGCATGAGAGTAGGTGTAAATAAATTTTCTTCATCCAAAAAGAAAATCCAAAGAAAATGCACTTGAATTAAAGAAAATTAAGAAAACACTTTCTAATAATATTTCTCATAATGGGACTAAATACTTTCACAGTATTAGAAAAACTACACATCTGTCTTAGACAAGGAGGGTTCATCTGGTTGAAGGATATTGGCTTGGTAGGTGACCTCTTTTGATTCCTTTGCAGTTCTACAAGGTAACCAGAGCTACATAGGAAAACAAGTGTTTGAATGCTGGCTCTATCACTTGAGCAAATCATGTAACCTCCTTGGACCTCTGTTTTCTTATTTTCAAATAATGACAAATAGATGTTGCACTTTGTAAACAGAAAAATTCTAAAGAAGTGCTAGTTATTATTACTATCTGCTAGTTGAGAAGGTTCAAAAGAGACATATTTGATTTCTATGAAAGTGTCAGAGATAACTTTAAGACTGAGTTAACCATCTATGTAGTGGGATATGGGAGGCACTAAAAAACAACTCTTCCAAAACAGAAATAATTCTGTCCCTTACCCTTAGTCTATCAAAATGCTTGATATTCCACCATGGAAGGTTCACTTTAATATACTGTCAGCACCCCAGCGCAAGTTGTAAGTCTTGTTTATCATTGCATTCCCATAGTGCATAATGCCTAATAGAATAGATGATCAAAAAATACTGACTATCCATTGAAAAGGCTCTATGTCTCCAGATATTCAAAGCTTAATTTCCAACAGGATTACAGAAAATGATATGCTGAGGTTTTGTGAACTATTGACTCTAAATGGTCACCTACAGTAGTGGACACTGCAGTGCAACAGCCACACCCCCACCTCAGGCCTGAGGCACCCATTCCCACAATCACTGAGAGTGCTGGTGCTCCACAGCTGACAACTAAGTCCCTTTCCTGGTCTTGCCTTCAATAAAGAGAGCCACCTCACTCAAAATCACACTCCCTCCTTAGGGGTATAATCGCCCAGTATTCAAGTCCTAATTTGGGCCAGTTAAAAAGGGCCATCTCTGTTTTAGAGCTCTCTGAGGGACCAACTGAGCCTCCTGTTGCAACTTGTACTTGTCTAAGTGTTCTCCAGAGAAACAGAGCCAGTAGGAGATATACATCTATATGATGATTTATTATGAGGAACTGGCTCACGCAATTGTGGAGGCCGAGAAGTCCCTTGATCTGCCATTTGCAAGCTGGAGAACCTAGGTAACCTAATGGAATAATTTAGTCTGAGTCTGAAGGTCTAAGTACCAGGGGAGCTAATAGCGTAAATCCCAGCCCAAACTCAGAAGACAAATGTCACAACTCAAAGAGTTGGGCAGAAAAGTAATGAATTATCCTTCCTTCACCTTTTGTTCTACACAGGCCCTCAATAGATCAGATGAGGCCCAACTACACCAGACAGGGCAATCTGCTTAACAGAGTATACCAATTCAAATGGTATCTCATCCAGAAGCACCCTCACAGACACACTCAAAAATAACACTGAGCCAAATATCTGGGCATGCCATAGCCCAGTCAAGTCATCCCTTAAAATTAACCATCACACAACTGTATTAGAATTTGACATCTTTTACTTAATCCTGCCCCCATCACTGCCTCCATTGCTGTTGGTCCCTAGATCAATTGTCTGCATGGCATGTATAACATCTCTCTTAGTGTCAATTTCTTGGAAAAACTCACCTGTGTCACCTACTCCTTCTGTAAATGAAGTCAACAGTCAGACACACCCATTTTGGTAAGTGCTCTCAATAGGTAACCATGCTGGAAAACCAGGCCTACTTTCTGTGCCATTAAAAACCTAATGACTATTAAGAAAGATGGTAATTACTATTATATTTTTCTGAGAAAGCTTAGCTTTCATAAAATCTCTCAATTTTTTTCTTAATTTCATGACTCATATACATGTTAGGAAGACACAAAGTTCTGAATTTTCAAGACAGTGTGAAAATATAATTGTTGACCAATAAGAACTAGGCTTGTGGTATCTTTTCACAGTATCTGTTTTGCCCACTGGGGTGTAACTGTGAAGCTTCTATTATATATTCCAAACTAAATTATTTGGACTTCATAACTTTATACATTGAATAAGTGTTAAAATAAATGAGAACAGGTAATTTTTATTGTATTCTGAGGAAATAATTAATTTAAAGGAATGATTTGTTAAATGCAGTTCATTTCATTGATTGTAATCTCTATCAGGCATATACACAGATTACACTTCTCTAATTACATTTTAAAAGCATCACAATATTTCTTTAAGTTAAATGACACAAGTTGGAAAGTAACTGATGTCATAGACTACTGGCCAGGGTACTTCATTATCTGTCTGTCATTTAAAGGCAGCATACTTAGGATTCACAAAATTTAGTTCATTCAATCAACAAACATCATTTAAGCCTAATTTGTGCATCAAAACTCTATGCCACTCAAAAAAATATGAAAAAAAAATGGAAAGCATGTTTTCTTTTACTTTCAAAGCACTTTACCTAATCAAAGTTTATTACTTCTGTCAATCTGTCCATCTAATTTTCTGTCAGGAAGTACAGTGTAATTATAAATCAGAAGGGAAAACAAACAGACCAAGCTTAGTGGACTCCACATTTCATGACTTTTAAAAGTTCTGAGGGAGAACCAAATCACTGATTCTCTGGAGTTCTGTTCCCTACCTAACATATTAGGGACTTTCAGACACTCCTTCAATCTCCTTAGAAAAATTCAGGTACAAAAAAATATTTTTAAGCCCTCAGTCCTGATTGAATATTTTTAGCAGAATGAAATACGAGTTACAGCAGGGTAATTCAGTGGTCTCCATGGTAAAAATAACAATGTAGAGTTCTTTTTTAATGATAAAGTACATTAAAAAATGAAAATTATTCCTATGCTTGATCTACTGGAAGATTCAAAACACCTTAATAACACTTAGTAATTACCTTTTCCATCTCTCTACACAAATGAAATATTGAGAGGAGAAATATCTTTTATGTATACCATCATGAACAAAATACAGAAAGATTTAATTTCCATAAAGTATGAATAAATTTTAATTTAACTGGACATTGTTGTTGAAACTTAGCCTAATACTTAATACAGAAACACAATGATATGGGATCATATGAATGAAAATGCTTGGCAAAGCCAAAGATTTGCAAAGGTGCATGGTTGTCATTAATCATCTATGTGACTGAGTTTATATGGCATCAAATAAGAGATTTTAAACTGTAACTAAAGCACTGCAAAACCTGTCACATAAAATCCTGCTTACTCAAATCTGGAATGATTAATGATGACAAATTATAGGTCCTTCTTGAATAATCTTCAAAGAGTGACATATTTTTCAAACAAGTAGAAACCAGTCAGTTTTGGAGGTGACAAAAACATGTAATATGGGCTGTTACTTGCTGACATTTATATGGAATTGACACTAGATAGCACTCATTATAGCAATTATTAATAGCAATTTGCATATCCTAGAGCACATAATGAAATTTTACTAAGTTCAATTTTTTAGAATTTATTTTCAATCCTCATGTTCATGTCTCTTAAATTAACATGAAGTATAGAACAGGGCTTCCCAACATATTTTCTTATACACTCAGAAGATGATAAAATTTGTACCAGATCCCTCCTGGCCACTCTGAGGAATGAGAGGAGCAACATCTGGGTGCACAGAAAACCACAGTGGGACACCAGCCTAATATGGTCAGTTTTGTAGAGATCATCTACCCGTTCTATAATTTATTTATAATCCATCAACCCATACCAAGCAAAAGAATGAAGCCTAGATAGTTATAATGAAGGGAAAATATCATTATAAAAATTTTCTTGAAGTTATTTCCATGTCTTTATCAAGTTAATTACAATGAATTATAAACAACAAATGGTTTCTGGCCTTCTCAATCCTCATTGTCTGCAACAAAATACACTGCTATTTTGTTGTTTTATTGGGAAATACAGTGGAATTTCTGCCAGAAGATGTGAAAAGCAGGATGAACAAACTGGTTAGACACTTTAGCAACTGCAAAGTGAAAACCTGCTGCTTAATCTATAACAAAAACACAGCTTTTCCCCTGGCCAGGTGGCTCAGTTGGTTGGAATGTCATCCCATGCACCAAAAGGTCATGGGTTCAATCCCCCGTCAGGGCACATACCTAGGATGTGGGTTCCATCCCCAGTTGGGGCATATATGGGAAGCAACCAATGGATAGTTCTCCTGCTTTCTCTCTAGGATCAATGAACATACCCTCAGTGAAGATTTTTTTTAAAAGAAAAGAATGGGGGAGCGGGGGGAGGAAACAGCTCTGCATTCCCAAGATAAGTACCAGAATGTGGAAGGATTTCCTGTGGACCAGATGTGGTGATTCTTGTCATGATTGCAAGACCCACCTCAGCAACAACCATCAGGGAACTTTGAAAAACTTTATTACTCAGAAGTCCTGAATGGTACACAGTAAACCCAGGGCCAGGGTACCCCAGGACTCATACAATGAGATCAAAGAAAAAGAGGGAGGGAGGAGGGGAGGAAGAAAGAGAGAGAGAGCTCTGGGTTCTGCCTTTCTTAGAGTTGAGAGTGGGGTACCTAGGGTAATCTGATCAGATCTCTCTATCAATCCATCTCCCCATTTCTCTCCTTAAGCCCTCCCTTCTTTGTGCCTATTTCAGATTCATTGTGCTTGAGTCATACCATGATAGAGAAGCATCCTTCCCTAATTGGAGCTTTCTGAATCAAGGCAATGTTTTTAAGTTCAGATATAAATGGTTGAATTATACAAATTTTTAATTATAGGCATTCTAAAATCTACACATGTTAATTAAGTACTTGGATTATATAATCAGCTGTAGATTTAACTATCTTGTTATTGTTTTGTTGGCATTGTGAACTTTTTCCAGATCCTTCAGCAATGGTTCCACCAAATCTTATTATAAAGTACATTTCTATGTGTGAATAATTCTAAAATAAAATTCATCTAAAATTTCTACTGCCCCATAAATTAGGAAATAATAAATGCATAGACTTTTCACATATGAAACTGACTTTCTAACATTCAGGAAAAAGAGGTAAGGTACTTTATTCAGAAAAATGCCTTATTTAAGTATGATTGCTCTATCTTATTGATGTAAGAAACAACCAAACCTGTAGAGAATTTTAATAAGAGTTTATTTGAGTCAAACCAACAACATGCTGGGGAGCAAGGTCACAAATGCTCCAGAAAATAACAGTTTTGCAGTTTCTTTTATGCATTTGAAATTAACAAAGATTACCTGGAAACTGGAAAAAACAAAACAGATTAGATTACAGGATAGTTAACAAGATTATGTGCTCTCTTAAGGGTTAATATCCCTTTCAAGGAGTACTACTTCTGGTTTCTCAAAGTTGTGTCAATTTAGGTGCACAAGAACAATGGACAAAGCTTGTTTAAAACCTTTTCCTAAAGAAGTTATATGTCGGGGCATGGACTCACCCTGACCTGCCTGTTAAAAATTTATGATCAGATCACCCTTCTTTCATCCACAATTTGAAAGAAAAAAAAAAAGGATTTGTAGATCTGAATATTCCAAGCACAGTTTTTGTAAACAAATTATTTTTCAGTTTGTGAATTAAGTAGGATGTTTTTTAAATTCTGGTCTACAGATCACAAGAAATCAGTGAAAACCTCTGTCTGCATACAGTGTGCCACTAGGAAGAAATTGGTCATCATGAATATTCATTGAACACCACAGAATGCTGCTCTGCACTAAGATGAGGCAGGCAAAAGACAAATGGTCCATCAAATAAGAAGAAAAGACCTCAGGTGATTAAAAAAAAGAAAAGAAGAACTGTTCAATCTAATACTCCAATACTCCATAAGATTTTGTCTTTTATTTGTACTCATGAATAACTTTTTTCCTCTGGAATATTCAGATTTGATTTTTCCATTATTTATGCAACGTTTAAGTATTAACAATCGACTGTGGATGCATGCCTTATAAGAAGTATTGAAAACGTTCAGATATCTAAGTTGGTAAATCTGATTTACTCTATAAGAAAGAGTTGTTACCCAAATGCTTGTACTATACTGGCCTGTCAACTTCCCATCTTTCTTCTGATTAAGCTATACTGCCCAACCTGCCTTGAACCCCACTTCAAGTAATTAGCCAATATCCTTGAACTGTTTCACATTAGCAAGTGAAAATGTGGAAATTAGAAAAATTAGGACAGGATTTATCTCTATTTTTGTCTTTATACTTATGGAGCATTTACTTTGTGCCATTCTATATATGTAACTGTCTTCTGTTCTCATTTAAAAAATAAAGCATCATCATATAGCAGATACATTACAGTCTTTGTTTTATGGATGAAGAAATTGATTATTGAGTTTCAGAGAGGATTTGCTCAACGTCACACTACTGGTGAATGGCAGACATTAAATGTGAACCAAGTTGGCCTCCAAATCTGGTACTTGAAAAGTACCTGACATCCAGAGGGTACACATTAACTTGAGCCTTCCTCCACAGTTCTGTCAAATATAATTCCCTTTTTGATGTTTTTAACAAAGTGGAGTTATTGGCCCAAAGTATTCAGGTTAGCTCCCCAGTTAACCAAGTTATAACTGACCTTGCTGAGTAATACAGGTGATTCAAAAGATAATTCCTTTTATTATATGATCTATTGGTGAGTGGTTAAAAAGAGCACAGGATGAAGAAAACGAGGCTCAATTAACATAAACTACATCCATTATAATTATATAGGAATATAAATTGGAAAGCCAAACAGCATTATTCTTATGAAGAATTTTTTAACATCACATCCAACCACAGTTAGAAAAACTTCCACAAGTTCCTAGGATGAGATGGAATGGTAAACATCTATTGCAAAAATGTTTTCTTATTAAAATTTTAAGATAGGAAATGAATGTTAGAACAAATAAGAAAAGGACTTCAGAATAGAAAAAAAGAAACATCTAATTGAATAAAATGAACATAATGGTGAATACAATCCTTATCCAAACTTGTCTTTTATTTGTCTAACTTATATATCACTTTCAAAATATAATGATGTTCAGCCATAAAATCAACTTAGAAAGGAGAATTACCTGACCTAACTGCACTGATTTAGTAGCAAAGCACTTTCCTGCATGGACATCTGTATGTTATCTGGAAGGACTTTCAAGCTTTTCATTTTATATTTTACTAGAGATTGATCTATTATAGGGAAAGCACAGGTGGATTAAGGTTGGTTGAGGCCCCAGGCACAGAAGAAAATATTGGGCCCCTTAAAAAAGAGAGAGAGACACGGAAAATAAAAATACATGTTAACTATATTTCATGCAGTGTAGTAATGAAACCAAACTTGGTGTCATTAGAAAAAAGTGTAAAGTTGGGGTTTTGCAGGGCCCTTCAAAGGCTGGGGCCCAGGGCACGCACCTGGTGCAGCCGCTGGTAAATCTGCCTCTGGGGAAAAGATTTGCTTTTTCCTCATATTCTCAGCAAAAAGTGTCAGCAACATCATTTCTTAAAAATAAAATAGACCTTATTTGGCAAGTCAAGTAGGAAATCCACAACTGTGGTTTTTGTGGTTGATCTCCCAGGTTGCAGTACACTTAATCACCTTCTGTATTCATATTCTTCTATTCTTCTTCCTTTGAACTCTTTAGTACTGCTCTACGATCTCTAGCCCATAATTCTGCTGCTCTAAGGACTACTATATTGGGAACTGAACTCTTCTACTCTTCTATATATTTTTTTTTTTCCATCTTTACTGGGATGTACTTGACATAAAACCTTGTGTGAGTTTAAGTCATACAATGTGATAATTGGTAAACTTATACATATACACATACATATAGTGCAAAATGATAAACTAAAAAGCTTCTTATATGCTCTTTTGGTTTGGTTATTTGTTGTCTAACTCTCAAACTAGGCCTCCAGTTCTTTATAGAAGGGACTTTTTCTTCTCTGTTCACTTCTGTATTTTTTATAGCCTGGCACAACGTTAGCACTTAAAAATTTTTTTTTGACTGGCTGCCTAAATATTTCAAGAGCTCTGAAAGACTTGGATGGAGAATACAATTTTAAGTTATCGAAGGTTCATGACAACATGTAAACTTTCAAACTTTCAAGATGGAAGCTTAACTAATGATTTTTCTTCCTTTTCTTTGGTGCAATAGAATGTCTATATTTCCTGTCACTTCCTAGAAAAAATTTAAAGATTAGGACAGTCACCTAGAAGGGAGAAATAACTTGTTTCGAGGTAGCTAATATTTTGTGTCCGAGCTTTAATGGGCTATTAGTTCAATTTCCTCTTGGAAAAACAAAGAGTATCCCTAGAGAAAAAGGAACAAGTTGGGAGAGGGGCAGTAGAAAGGAAGGGGTGAGTAAAAGTGGACCTCGAAAGTCAGGAACAGTCCCAGGGAAGTTGTCTAAGAAAGGTAAAGAGCCACAGCCTCATAGGAGTTTCATGGGTGAACTGGCAAAGGACCATTAATCTCAGAAGCTGAGTTGGTGAAAAGATGAATTGCTCAGGCAGACTGCTCAGCTCTTACAGAAAGGAATGTCCTATTGCCTGTGCCCACAAAAATTCAGGATCAGAATAGCACCAGACTTTGCAATAGCAATACTAGAAGCTAGAAGACAATGAAGCAATGTTGAATTTAGAATTATGTTCAATTTAGAATTCTATACTCAGCCAGAGTATCAAGGATGACCATTAATAAATATTTTCAAATATATAAGTTTTCAAAAAATAAATTGCCTCCTATGCATCATTCTCAGAAAGCTACAGGAGATTGTAGACCACTAAAACAAATTGTTTATTATATGTTCTTAGTACTTTTTGATGCATAAAGTATCTCCAGTCAAATCCCCTTCTTTCATTTTTAATATTGACTAATTTGTGCTTTTTCTTTATTTATTTATTTTTCTCTTGATGATTTTTACTAGAAGTTTATCTGCTTGGTTAAATATTTAGAAGAACCAACTTTTGATTTCATTAATTTATCCTTTTTTTTTTTCTTTCTGCTCACTCTGGAATTCACTTTCTTTTCTTTTTCATAACTTCATAAAGTAGAAACTTGTTTTTTCTTTTCTAGTATATGCATTTAAAGCTATAAATTTCCCTCTAGGCCTCATTTATTTTAAATATTTTCTCCCTGTAATTTCTTCTTTGACCCATTGGGTTACCCATGATAGTGTTATTTAATTTCCAAATAATAGGGGAGTTCCCTGATACCTTAGTGTTATTATTTATAATTTAATTCATTATGGTCAGCAAATATACTCTGTAAAATTGCACTCTTTTGAAACTTACTGAGATTTATTTTATAGTCCAGCATATGGTTTATCTTGGTGACTGTTCCATGTATATTTGAAAAAAAATGTATATTCTGCCCTTGTTGGGTCTGATATGTCAATTAGATCATGTTAGTTAATAATGTTTTCCAGAGATTCTCCATTATTCATTTTTTGTCTAGTTGACCTATCAGTTACCATGATAGTTACTAAAAATCTCCAGCTATGATTTTGCCTATACTTCTGCCTGTGTTTAGTTGCTCTTCCAAGCCTTCTAATAGTTGTTTTTCATATTTTGTTCAGAGTTTGTCATTGTTAACTGCAGGAGAATTAGTCTGATACAAGCTGCACCATCATTACTGGAAACAGTAACTTAAGAGTCTTCGATAATTTTGAGAAAAATATTTATATTCTAAAATTTGACTCAGATTTCCAGCTCTTGTGTATTATTCACCTTGCCTGTCCCTACTCCCAATCACATCACAAAAGGAGCTGGTGACAAGATACATTATTTCCATTAATGGACTTTAAAAATTGCTTCCTTTGCATTTTATCTCTGTAAATAAGTGTTATATTCCCTTTTAAACAACACACCTTAAAAGCTTTTCTGAAAATAGATGAATATAAAACTAGAAGAAAATGTCTTTATCCCACTCCACTGTCCAATTTCCCACTCTTTTCTTTAAAAGAGGAAGAGAGCAATTACGAGAGCACAAGAACACACAGAAGACTCTGTCCATTTATGGGAAATATTTCCTAGATGTCCTGAAAAATAAAAAATTCATATACATAAGAGGGATTGGTGATGACCAAACTAAAAGGTGATAGAAAAAAAATGATGCCTGGTAATCAGAATGAAAGGCAATGCTGAGATTTAAAGGAAGAAGTCTAGAGAGAAATGAGAACCACTTACATTTGGACCCATGTGCTTATGCTGCACAACACAATTCAAACCGAGTCTCAAAAATGCCGTAAATTATATTGCCATTGTAGGATGCTATTTTGTAGAAACATCTATTTTATGTGACACTATCCTAAAAGCTCATAAAATATTTGAGTTGCAGGCAGGCATTTCTTTGAAAATTGAAACTAACTTCATAACTCTGATCTACCTTTTGGTAGAAGTGGCAGTAAAACATCTTTCAGCTTTAGGACAAAAACACCTGCCCTACCCTTTTCCCCATGAAAAGCTTTCTTTCCAGTCAAGTACTTTACATGGGAGCACATAGAAAGGAGTGAGTTCTGATGGTCCAGCACATTTCATTGTATCGCATCCACTCTGTGATGGTCCAGGGAAAAGATCAAAAAAGATATGAGAAGACAGAATGTACTTTAAAAGAAGAAAACACACTAATTTAAGAGTCTTAACGAAGAAAAGAAGAATGAAAAGGACAAACAGGCATGGTTCCATAGAGGCATGGGTAGTACAGAATCTCTTAGTCCCAGCATGAATTCTGTTACTCTCACAGCATGCAATGAAGTCATCGTTATTTATATTTTTCATCCATTGATTAAGGACACACACACAGAGAAGGGGTGAAACATAGACCATGAAAATGAGTGCAGGTATTACCCATCTTAAATGTCTAACAAGACCTGAATCAACCCCTCCATTCTTTTTTATATGAAAATCTTGGGAAAAGCTGACCTTTTATACTTTTCCCAAAAACTAAGACTGGCCGACAATCTCCTGGGAAAGAACTCCCTTAAGCACAGCCATCGCTACTGCTGTCTTTCTCCCCCATCCTGTATTATTATCTTCTTCCCAGTACTAATCATTGTCTGAATTTATATTATATATTTTCCTTGGTTATTTATGGACTACAAACTCCATCTTATAAGATTATTATGTAGGGACAGCACTTTGTTTTGTTCCCTAATCTATCCCCAACATTTGGGAACTATACCTAGCCTAGACATAGTAGGGACTAAATTAATATTGGCTGAAGAATGAATAAATCTAATGAAGGAATTTAGAAGGTATTTGTACTGAAGCAGATTGAAACAGTTCCAGTGTTTCTCAAACTGGGATTTTGAATTACCTGGAAGTCAGCTAGGAGTACAATCATAAAAACAAAAAAGGTCCTAACAAGAGATCCTCATATTTCATCCTAGACTGTGACAATTCCTGGTACCATATGCTGCTAAATGACTTCTGTATTCAGTATTTTTGCAACTATTTTTTGTTCTCTGGAGCCTAATCACATGGTTGAACTTAGTTATAGATTCTCACACTGAATATTTAAAATAAAATATTGAGTTTGTGGAGAAAAAGTGGAAAAAGATATATCACTAATTGGCCTACTCTACAAACTTCACTCTGGGTCTCAGACGAGGAGATCGTTATAGTTCCAGATACATTTCCCATCCTGGATAGTGGCTTGGCTGATTGGGTTTTCATTTTTTTCATTACTGGTAGAAACATCTCATATCATCCTAATGAATGGATATAATGCTAACAACAGCAGTCCCATGTTGTGAACAGACACACACACACAATCTAGTCTGTTAAAATAAAACTAGCTTCTCACTGACCCTTCCACTTCAGGTTCTATTTCCTCCTTTTTTTTTAATTTCCTTTATTCATTTCATTTTATTTTCCACACATAAAATATTTTTGAGTTTTAAAAGTCAAAATTATATTAAAATATGAGTATCCACATTCCAATCTGCATTCTCAAACATTTTCTTCATTGTTACTTTTTGTATCACTTTTAATTCATTTCTTAGAACAAAGAAGATGCTACATTTACTCTTAAGACCCAGACAGTACGTAGCATATCTGCTACCTTCCACTGCCTCAACTACTTTATCTAGCTGAAGAAAATAAGTTCAATAAATCAGATTGTTTATGTTCACAGGTCGGGTTAAATTTTGATTCATTATTTAAACCAAAGTACATTTACTATCTACGCTCTGAATACTATTGCTTTCCTTTTATTTTACTTTTTTCTTAAACAAAGGAGAAAAGATAAAACCTAACACCCAAGAATATATTACCACAATAAAACTTTATTTCAATATTGTCTATTGTCATCACAGAGCAAACAGTACAGATGTGCTGACATCAGTAGAATCTATACCTAAGACGTCAGTACTATTTATTTTGTGAGTAATGATTTAGTTTCAGCAAAAAAATCATATCACATTAATTTTAATTTATTGTTTTTTTTCTGGGGAGAGTTATGTATTTATAATTTGCTAATTAGTTTTGGTTTTATATTAGTATGAAAGTTACAAATTTATCCTGAGTTTTAGACTTTTACATTTGAGAAACATTATCATAAAGGCCCTTCAAGTCAATGCTAGAGACCAATGAGAAATCAGTCCTTTAGAAATGCAAATCATAACCACTAGATACCACCTCACACCTGTTAAAATGGTACCAGTAAGAGAGGATGTGGAGAAAAGGGAACTCTCATATACTGCTGATGGGAATGTAAACTGATACGGCGACTAGAAAACAGTATGGAGGTTCCTCAAAAAATTAAGATTAGGCCCTGGCCAAGTAGCTCAGTTGGTTAGAGTATCATCCCTATATGCCAAGTTTGTGCGTTCAGTACCCAGTCAGGGCACATACAAGAATCAACCAATGAACACATAAATAAGTGGGACAACAAATCAATGTTTCTCTCTCTCCCTTCCTCTGTCTCTAAATATCAATTAAAAATTTAAAAAATGAAAAGGAATAGAGAGACCCAACATAGAAAAGATTTAAAATCCTGAGAGAATAAAATATAATGTTGCAAGATGTTTGGAATATGTGATGAATTAATAAAAAAGCATTTCTCAACATAATATCTATCCAAAGCAAAAAGTCAATATCCTTCATAATGGTGAAACACTGGAAGCATTCCCATTAAAATCATGAATAAAATAAGAAAGTATGCTTTTCTTTTACTATTTAACACTCTTCTAAAAATACTGGTCAAAAGATTGATGCATGAAATAAACATGAAATAAAATTATTAAAAAGAAAATAACTAAATTATTATTTACAAGTAATATTATGTAGCTGAGATGAAACAAGAGAATCGACTGTAAATTTCATAAGTTAATAGGACAATTTAATAAATAGCCAAATAAAAATACATATGCAAGTATTAATAGCATCCCTTTATACCAGAGATAAATAGCTACAATTGATAATAAGAAAAAAGTTTCTTCTCAAAATAGCAACAAGTATATATTTAAATACTTAGGAATGACAATAATAATAAACACCACAGATAACATTTACTGAACTTCAGCAGAGAAGGAATGTTCAGGGAAACAGGAATTGGGGAGATTTGTTTGAGGGATGTTTTTTCTTTCAAAATACAAAATTTATGGGCAGGTTTATAAGTCAATGGGAAGAATCCCCTTGAAAATTAAATGTTAAATGTACCTAGGGAAAAAGGGTGAGTTGCTGAATTCAGCTAATTAAACAAATTGAACTTATGAATGCTCTGACCTAGCTCCCTGTCCACTTTAAACATTTTACTAACAATTATTTCTTCTCCTCCCTGATGTGAACTTGTGCTGTGATGACTTACAGTCATGAAAATACCATTTTTCTGTTTGTCTGATTGTGGGAAAATCAAAATAAAAGAAAGAAATTCTTTTGACCTAATCTCCTTCATAGAGTAATCAGTATAATTGAAATAAGTATGCTGATAATCATGATAATTTGTTTTATAAAGATACAAGAACTTTATTGCTTTAATCATGCAGATAATTGCTTCAGTTCTTCATTAGATACTCCTAGTGTGGACTTGGTCAAAATAAAGTATACGGTCCATGATTATCATTTTAGTTGCATAATTTTGCAGGGAAGAGAGTAGGTGAGAATTTTGTTTTGAAACTGCTCTCTTTTCTACTTTTCTGGCATTGTTTCCATATCATGTTTTTCTTGAATATCAAAAATTGCCGTGGTAGATTGTGGTATATCAAGTCAGCCCCACCACACAATCTTGGCCATGCAGATATTAGTTTGGATCATATCGACCACTTCTGCCTTGGCCCTATCAGTATAGGTAGAATAAAGAGGTTGTGAGGCTTTAGGGATCTGCAGACAGCCTCTTGCCGACAACTAATGAAACAGCCAAGGCTCTTAGTAATGTAGCTACAAGAAATGAAGTCTGCCAACTACCTTAGTTAGAAATAGGGTTCTTGCTGCCACTAGGTGAGAATGCAGTCCAGCTGACATCAACAGAGGAACCAGTTCTGAATTGCCATGGCTAAGATCTTCACTGCTGGGTGACTGGTTACTGTCACAGATTTTAGTTCAGTGGCTGATGAAACCCTCTGGAGTTTGTAAGTGTGTTTGAATGAAAGGAGCCAGCTGCAAGCTAGATGTCAAGGGAAACAAAAGCAAAGGTAAGCAAATGGAACCACATCAAACTAAAAACTGCTGCAGAGTGAAGAAAATCATCAACGAAGCAAAAAGACAACCTACTGAACAGGAGATATTTGCAAATGATACATTTGATAATGGCTTAATATCTAAATTATATAAAGAACTCACAAAACTCAACAATATAAAAATAAACAACCCAGATAAAAAATGGGCGATGATCTGACTAGATTTCCCAAAGAAAATATAGAGATTCTTTTGTAATATTTGGAAATTCATTTGGTTTACTTTTATTTAAACATTAATGATTTTTTCCTTTAAAAATAAATTCATGAAGACTTATTAAATGTTTCTTTAATGTTAAGTAAATATAACTATTAAAATAAAAACAAAAATATTGTGGAAATAGAATGTTAACTGTAATTTTAAAATAATTTTAAATATTTTTGTGGAGATAAAAAAATTATCAGTGTTTATTAAGTGTTGAGATTCTCCAGCCACAAAGCTATTAGTGGTATAATTTGTACAGATATAAGGCAATAGAAAGAAGAATATTTTCTATTTTTAATTTTAAAAAAAGAATTCTTATAGTTAAGACATGCCATCACATTATTTTTCTGTCCTTACTAATTAATGGCCTTTTTAAAATTTCTCTCTTTTCAACACTAAGCTATGAAAGTGATGAGGGGTCACACTTTAAGACATGAAGCTACAAAAGGTAATTTCTAAAGGTGGTATAGTTCTGTAATGTATTACATTTACAAATAAAAACTTCACACTATTTTAGACAATGATGTTAATTTAGGCTCAACCCAAGACCCATTTGTAAAAAGTATGCATTGATTCTTTCCACATGCAGCATGAAGCTATTCAATAGAAGATACCATAGGTCAGGTCCCCAGAAAGAACACTCTGAGGTGGAGATTTGTGTGAGTAGAAAATTATTGAGGTATGCTATCAGGATCAATACTGGTAGGGGAGTAAAGAAAGCAGGATGGGGCAGAGAAAGATAAACTTTGTAGCAATTTCAGCAAAGGCTTCAGCTAATCTCATAAGAAGCTTTGGAGCTAGAATGGCTTTTTAGGGTTATCCCAAGTTGGGAAGAAACAGAGTCTATATACTCCTACGCGGACCAATCTTTGGATGTGGGCTACTTTCCCCATCAGGCCCAGGCAGCTCTACAGCATCTAATACACAGGGGTAGTATGAAGCAATAATTTTTTTA
Source organism: Furipterus horrens (assembly GCF_987537825.1). Lineage (NCBI taxonomy): Eukaryota > Metazoa > Chordata > Mammalia > Chiroptera > Furipteridae > Furipterus > Furipterus horrens. The sequence goes on along the minus strand of NW_028327173.1, from coordinate 122,000,524 downwards.
AAAACTTCAAAATTTCTGTCCAAGAGGCATGTCACAGAGCTTATTGGGCTGAGATTCAAAGGAACTGTATGCTATCTCATCTATTGCAGTAAAAAGAAAAAGAGAGAGAAGTGGCTTTTGGAAAGCCATTTTTTCTCTCTGCCTTCAACTATAAAATCAGTTTCAACAAGAAAATCACTTATGGTCTATTCTACCTTGACAACCCCTAAGTTTGCTGCCTTAATTTTCAGGAAAATCAAGAAGAAAAAACTTCAAATATAGTCATGCCTTAGATATTAAAGTCTCGAATCCTATTATTTCCCAGTACAATAAAATCCCAAAACTCAAACGTAATTTTCAAATCCCTCTGATAACATTAATGCTGGTACCCTTTAACTAAATCTAAGAGTAAAATCTAAGTTAAAGAAGAGGAAGAATGAAAATGATTGATCACAGAATTCTAGTGCTGGGACTAGAATCTCAGGCTGCTGAATTCAAACTAAAAATTCAAAAAAGCTTATTTAATCCTAACTAAATGTGTCATCTATTTTTCTAAAGGAACAAGATTGTTAGTGAAGCCATAATAAATTTGATTACCCCTGCAAAATCTAGTTGTTTCTTCTACTGAGAAGAAGTGGAATAGCTACACTCTCTTCTTTATTGTCCTCCATCCTTTGAAAAGGTCATTAGCTACATCTGGGGTCTTTCATCACTCAGAATAGCCAACTGATAGATATAAAAGGTCATCTGCCCTTCCAAACAAAAGAAAGTCAGCCAACTTTATTTAGGCACTTTAATATAATTGCCTGGGAGAGGTGCAAAAGAAAACTAAAATGCCTACATTGGATTTACTGTGTCACTCTATTAGGACTTGTGTAGCATCTTTGTCCCTTCGAGGGACAAAATGGAGAGAACTAAAAATAGAGGGCATTGATCTTTTTCTGGCACCAAGCTTCATGAAAAGTAGCATTTTGCAAAAGAGCAGCTTTATTTCGTCTATTTAAGTATTCCATATCATGTGTGCAACATGGAAATTTTAAATGTATTTTATTACTAGTTCTGTCTTGATTTTGTCAACAGCAACTTTAATATTAATGATTTATGTCAGAAAGAAGAGTCTGAAAACACATAGCCTGAAATAAAATAGCTCCTCTTTTTCTCAAAGGCAGTAAGCTAACATAAACTGATGTAAAACTGTCACTAAACATGAAAACAAAAAAAAAAATGCAAGCCATTGATTTTAATAGAACTTGTACACTGTTTACACTTGTGAAAGCTCACTTTCAGTTATTAAAAATAATTTTCTATTATAAAGTACTGACATGTTTCCCACATCAGGCATGTTTTCATATTCCACTGGAATGTTTCCATGTACTTGTATATTATTATACCCCAACCTCTGTGTAACACTTTTAGAATATGTAATGATGAGACTGTGCATTTTTGTAGTAAGAAGAAAATTCCATGTCTTATTCTGTAATAACCATACCCCTCAGTGCATCCTATTAAATTTTCAAAATAAAGAAAAAATGGACAAATAGTTCTTGAGGATTGGTAACTAACAAAGAATACCAAGAAAACTATCTGACATCTAAGTCCCATCTTACTGTGTATCTAGTTATTTTTCTTTCAGGACACTAACTTGAGTAATTCTGGAAGCAAAGTTACTGAAAAGCCAGTTTTCTGCTCTGTAGATCCAAGGAGTGTACCTGTCAGGTGCCACACCCCCACTTGGGTCCCCTACTCTGAATGTCCTCAAGTGCTGCCTTGAGGTCTGCATACTTGCATCACAGCCAGAGATGCATTTCTGGAACAATATGGATAGTAAACATAGAAAACAAAAGTAGGTTTATACTTAAAAGTAAATGAAACAGTTTATTCTTGTATTATTATTTATTATTTATTGTATTATTTTCTGTATAAACCTACCTTTGGCCCTCCCTGTATGGGTGAAAAACTGGTTGCTAAGACAAAAAGGAGGTTAATTAGTTGACAGGGCAGAAATTAGATTTTTGGAATACAGCCTTGAGAGAGAAAAATGAAGTTGTATTCAAATATCCACAAACCAGGAGACCTCTTAGTGAGGAAGGTGGGTGAGGGTAGACAGGATGCCAGCTGGCTGAGCTATGCAGTGACGTAAAGCGGACCAAACTCTGTAACCTGTGTGTATCAGAGAAGGGCTAGAAAACACTTTGGGCTCAAGGAGTGTGCACTTAGAGCTACTGCACTTTGAGCTACACACTTCTAACTCTGATATCCTGACAGAAGCATGCAGCTGCACTGCATCTGCAAAGTCAAGGCTAAGCCAGAATGAGAATTAACATACTCCTATACTGTTGTGAGTTAAACTGTGTTCCCCGGAAAGCTATGTGGAAGTCTTAAACTCTGTTACCTCTGAACGTGACCTTATTTGAATATAGGGTCTTTGCAATTGTTATCAAGTCAAGATGAGGTGATACTGGATTAGGGTGGACCCTAATCTACTCTGACTGGTTTCCTTATAAGAAAAGGAGAGACATGGACACATGCACAGAGGGGATACATCATGAAGAAATACAGAGAAATGACACGTGACTGGAGTAATGTGTCTACAAGACAAGGAATTCCAAAATTGACAACAACCACCAGAAACTAGGAAGAGGCAAGGAAGGATTCTCTCTTAGAACCTTAAAGAGAGAGCATGGCCTTTCCAACACCTTGATTTCAGACTCACAGCCTTCAAAACTGTGAGATAATAACTTTCTGTTGTTTTACAACACCTACTATATGGTACTTTGTTATGACAACACTAGGAAACTAATAGACTAGCCTTGAGAATGGGAACAAAGGAAGAGATGGCTCTGCACTGAGGAAATTGGGAAGAATACCAACATTTGATCCATACCTTAACAACTGGACAACATGTCAATAAATTAAAATGATAGAAGAAGGGGGAGTCGAGAGGAAAGGCAGGTCATGCTTAAGAACCCCCAGGAAGTCCAACTTCAGCATGCCATACATGTGCATGGATGGATTTGAGGGCAGTAACACCACAATGTAGGTTAAGGCCTATTGAGCAGAGCAACCTAAAGAGCTCAGACTTAACCCATAACTAATAAAGAGCTACTGAACTCTTTTTGGCCACAAGTGATTTGATCAGAAGCATGTTAGGAAGACTAACCTGGTAATGAATGTTAGGTGGCTTAGGGAATGGAGAGAAACTGAAAAAAGTGAATGCCAGTTAGGAAGTTACTGCTGTAGTCAAAGTAAATATAATAATAAAATATAAAATTGGGTAGAGGACATAGGAAAAGAAAAAGGAAATAGAAGTACAAGCTTGGTGGAGACAGAATTGATAGTTCCAGACATTTGATTTCAGGTAAAGATGAAAAGAATAAAAAATAATTAAGCCTAGGTGTAAGTGAGAGAGGCATCATTAATAGATGAGTTAACTCAAAAGAGAGGTAGATTTAGGAAAAAAGGGAGTTTGAGATACTGGTTTATGCCAGACTAAATTGAATTATTTCCTGCTACACAAAGATGCTTCATTCTTCCTTGAGAAGCCTCAAAGCCAGTTCATGTTTTAGCCTAAGCTGTGTAATACTGAGCTGGAAACTGGATAAGAACAAAGAAAAACAGACTCTAAACATGTTTGATAACATCTCAGCAGGGCACATGTGTGGATCCCCTGCGATAATCATAAAGCAGCTGTGATAAAATGTTGGGTAAGCTACAAACTACAGTCTTGACTGTGACACAGGCCAACCCTTTGCAGAAGTACTGAGCGCAGTGCGTCTTTTCTGTGGAAATTTGGACATGGGTGGGCACACCTAGAGTGAAAAATACTCATAGATCAAGGACCTACTGGGGGGACCCACAGGCTAGTGCTCTTTCTGGTTCAAAAGGGAAAATAAAGTTTGCATAAATCCCCAAGTGCACATATTTTATTAAGCCAGTACATAACAAGAAACACTGTAAATACAATGACTGAAAAATGTTCAAATTTCCAGGTCAAAGATAATTAATATGTTTTAAAGACACTAAAGTATGTAGTTACACTGGTGAAATTATACACTCTGAAAAATGATATTAACCCCATTTGGAAACTTTTTTCTAAACAACAAAAATAAAGCAATTCTCATTTATTAAATTCATATAGATGCAGAAATTACTAACCAGCAGAAGAATGTGTTACAGATTATGGTAAAGGAAAAGTGTGGCCTCCTTCATTTAACAGCATCTATTATAGACCAGATACTATATGGCACTAGAGTGAGCCAAAAAATACATAGCCCACACCCTCATGGGAGTATATACACAAAAAACTTAAAGACTAGACAATAAGCAGGTAAAAAAGATGCTGTGGTAGGAAATAATGGATGGATATGGAAGTCCTCTCTGAGGATATGACACTTAAGCTGACATCTTAAGAAACCCGCCTATAGAAGCCTGGGAGAGAGAACATTTCTGCCATAATGAATAGTAAGAAAGACTCTAAGACAAGAGAGCGGTGTGGGCTGCACAGAGGGAGGGAGGTTGAAAAGCACAAGAGGAAGCTGCAGAGAATAGCAGGAGCAAGACCAAGGGCACGTGATGGGACATCATAGAGGGGGAACTATTTCTGAGCACAAAGGGAAACTGAAGAACTTTAAAGTGGGAAACAAGACCCAATTTGCTTGCTTAAATTTTTATCTAAAGAGTAAATAACACAGAGCTTAGCAAATTCTAAATATTCGTAAGTGGCAAGAAAGAAAGATAGGAGATATGGAAGGAGGCTTTCTGAAAAATCCAGGTGAGAAATAAAAGGATGGCAAGAAGTGGACATATTCAAGAGCTATTAGAGACAAAAATGACAGGAATTAAGTGCAGACTAAAATATAGGGGTAATAAAGAGGGTAGAATGCCCCCCTGGCTGGTTTAGCTCAGTGGATTGAGCGTTGGCCTGCGAGCTAAGTGTCGCTGGTTCGATCTTCCAGTCAGGGTACATCAGAGAAGGAAAACTCTGACTCCAAAAAACCTCCGCTGCCTTGCGGCATACCTCTTCAGGGGAAAGGCTAAGGGAGTAAACCCCGACAGAAAATCCGGAGCCGGAGTCCCTAAGGCGGTTCGACGTTGTAGTCAACACCGGCAACTCCTGCGGTGCACCTGAACCCAAGCTGTATCGACTCCGTCTTTCCCCTGGACCCTTCAGCTGCGAAGAGAGGGGGGGTCTGCTGCATGGGCAACAGCAGACCCTCCATATTACCCTGCCCAGGCTCTGTAGCTTCAGCGTCATCGCAAGATGTCAATTCAACACGGGAGGAGACAGATACCATGTCACTCCCGAGTCGGACTGCACAACCATTCTCGGCGGTGCAGATAGACTCTTAAGAAGCTACACCATCGTCTCTCGAGATGGACGGCTGCCGACGACGAGAATGCCCCCCACTGTGATGACTTGACTAGATGATAGTGCCATTAACTAAGATAGAGGAGGAGGAGCAGATCTGCGAAAGGGAGTCAGTTTTGACACTGTTACGGAGGTGCTCACCTAGGTAAGACTGAAGACCAGAGAAGACACTTAGAAGTAGAGGAGATCACTGACAGAATGTGTAGAGAAGCTCCCATTATTTAAAAGTGAAATGAAGGAAACCTGCCAAAAGTCATTACTGTCAACACACATGCCACAATATGATCAAATCCACCCATGCACCCACCCACCCTGGGAGTTAAGCATTATCCTGTCTGTGATGATAATCACTTCCTTACCTGAGAGTTTTACTGCATAAATATACAGATGATGACATGTTTAGTCCACCTGTTTCTAGCCTCAAGGTTAGCTCATCTGCACAAAACGAGTGGAGAACAAATGCTCTTTGTCTATTCTTCAGAATAGTTGATATAAGACTGGAATTACTTCCTCCTTAAAATGTTTGATAGAAATCATGGGTAAAGTCGTATGGGCCTGGACTTTTCTTAATTGGAAGGTTTTAAATTACTGATTCAGTTTCTTTAATAGTTACAGAAATATGCAGACTGATTCTCAATTATTAATACTAACAAAAAATAGTCCAGTACTGACTAATTTAACACAACTTTCATAACCTGATGTATTTTTTTTTCCTTTTAGGAGACAGTAGAGCAGATTGGATTAAGTCCCTATTAAATTATTTTTAAATTTGCATTTTCAGAATATATATAAAACTACTCAAAAACTGTATTGGATAGCTGATCAAAAAAAAGCAAGACAACATGCTTACAACTGTAATGAACTGGACACATTTTATGCTCCTTCCTGGTTTTGCTCAGCCACGGTTTTCTGTTCGATGCAGTCAGTGACAATTAAGATCATCTTGCACTGGTTACATTGTTGAAAATTACTAAAAGAAAGTTTTGCTCTTCAATAGAAAAACGTTTATCACTACATTTGTTGCAGAGCCATGTTCTTATGGCACTCCACCACCTCACCTGCTTGGTTGGCTGGCTGGCTCCTACCCACTGCTCACAGGCATGACCTGAGGGACTATCTCACATAGTGCTTCAGTTTCCCTGCTGTTCCTGAAACATGAGGCACTGGGGGATCCCTTCAGAGGGTGCACATGTGCACGCATAGACACATGTGCACACACACCACACACGCACCATTCAGGCCCTAAAGTCTGCAGGCTTTGGGCAGGCAGGGAATGCTTAGGCTGGTGTTGGCTTTGCTGGCTCATCCCCTATGGCTGTCACTCATGAAGAGTTTCATACCCCTAATGTTATGAATTCAGATTCCCAAGCCAGTGCTGGAGGGGCAGGGAGGCACAGTTGCATGTGTTGGGCAGATGACATGCACAGGACAAACTATGACCAATGAAATATGAGAATTGACACATATTTTTCTCACCCTTTCTTTCCCTGATTGGAGATTGATTGGAAGTGCAGTCAACAGTCTCTGTGCAGTTGTTTCGTGAAACCAAAGAACCATCTGCACACATCACAAAGCTCCGGCCAGCTCAATGACATGCCTTTTTGTATGTTCTATGCCTCCTTACAGTCATTTCCTCTCTGCCCCTCACTCCTGATTCTATGATTGCACTACACAATTAAATATTAACATGTAAGGTGTGCCTCGGGCTGTTCCCTAAGAATTCCAGGAGAGATGAAAAATATTTCTATATGTTTTAGTTTAAAAATGCCTTTTCTAATTTTTGCCATGTGCTGCTTACCTCAGATGTTAATAATTATTATTGCTGTCTCTCAAAAACTGTTAACTCCATCACGTCTCTTTGATTAGACTTACCTGTTAAAACCCAACCATTTTCTTTCTTCCTCTCCCTTTTCCTTCCTTCTTTCCTTTATCCTCTTCTCTTTCTTCTATTTAATATACATGCTTGAATATGACATAAACATATTTTAGCTATAACTAACTACCGAGGTCAACAAACAGAAGCCACATGCTTTAATTGTTGAAAGTCCACTCCAGCCCCCTAGGCTTTAGCATTATCTTACTTTTAGTCCCTATATATCAATACTTCATCAAAGTAAGAAGTGAAACTGGAGCTGTCCTTTCTGATGCTCAGTTGAAGAGATTCTACCTAACACCTAACACCCAAGTAAGGCCTGAATCTTTATTCTGACTGTGTGCACAAATTGACATGTTGTTATTCTAGAAAACAATATATTCTTCAACCACCACCACAATAACAAGAGAAAGAATATCAAATATGCCCTTCATGACTCAGGGTGTCTTCAATAATTTGTTTCACCAGTAAGAACATGAAGAAGAATTCAGAAACAGAAGATAACATGGCCCAAAAAGCAGACTGAAAATTGAGAATTTCATTCCTGAATCTGCAATTAGCTCACTACTACCCTTAAGAAGTGCTTACTTTTTCACCTTATCAGCAAAATAATAAGTCTACAACACCATCAACAAAGCCAACCGCCAAGGTAGACAGACAGGTATTGATTTGCTTTCCTGAGGACCAGGGGTTTCAATGAATCAGACTTTTGGAAAACTAGCTATTCCTTAAAGACTTCATAGCTTTACAACTGAACTGTGAAACACTGACTGGCTCTCTCTCTAGGTCTTGGTTGTTTGCAGGTGGAGTGTGTGGAAAGTTTTACCTATCAAGGGGAAAGTTTCTTTTTCTTTCTTTTTTTCTTTTTCTTTTGTAAAAATAATGGAAGGGAAAACAATTCACATCAGCAGTGAGAAGCAAAAATTCTTTAAATTATTTTCTAATTATACTCCCCAACACCTCTATACACATCTTCCCATATCTTTTTCATACAAACATGCTGAAACATTAATAGAATTTCTTGGTTATTTATACACAAATGGAATCTTTTTATACATATTTTTCTAAAAATTACTCTTACAGGCTTTATATATATCATGGATCTAACTCCAGATCAGTAAACATAGAACAGGTTCTTTCTTATTAATAGCTGAATAATTAATATCATATTATGGATTTAATACAATTTAATCATTTCCCTATGGAAATCCATCTACTTTCAGATTTTTACTTCCACTAATAATACATCAATAAACTCCTATGTACTGAAGTTTTTATTTCAATGGAACAGATTTCCAAAACTGGGACTCCTGTGTAAAAAAAGTACTTGTATTGCTTATTTTTAATATATGCCTACTTTTCTTAAATGTTATAGTAATTTATAGTCCTACTAGGAAGAAATTAGTACATATTCTTTGATTGATTATTGTTACTCTTTAACTTTTGCCAACCTAATAGATGGAAAAGAGTTTCTCATAGTTGCTTCAGTTTGCACTTCTCTACTCCTCAAGTTGACTATCTCCTTTATGGAGTTTATTTGATAATTTTTATTGGTTTGTTCAGTGTTTTCAGTTTCTTGAGTTTTGTTTTTGGTATCAATTTGTGGGAGATCCTTGCAGAATATTAACCTTCTACCTGGAATATGGTTAATACTGCTCAAAACTTTCCCACAAATCTCCACGTGTGATCTAATTTTTTTTCTCAGTCTATGGTTCTATTTAACTTTTGCTTATTATGTCTTTTGCCATGTACTTTTAAAAAACGTTCATTTAATTGTGGTGGAGATTATCAATTGTCCACCAAAATCCATTTTGCTTTCCTCTTGGAACATGGCTGGACTGCACTCCCCTGCTCCTTTGCAGCTTGGCCTGGGACTCACTCACACCAGTGTAGCACCAGCAGGAGCAGCGTGCACCTCTTCCCAGATTTAGGCCTTAAAAAATAGCCACGTTACCTCCATGCCCTCTTTCTCCTTCCATCACCTGGAACCTGGACATGACAGCCAAGTTTTGACCATGGACAGGACAATACCCTAAGAGATGACAAAGGCACATGATTCTGTTAGGGTCCAATCAGGAGACAGAAACCAGGGAGGAGTTTAACATAAAGAATTTGGAACTCTGTTTTAATGATGCCTTTTAAACCTGTTGCCAATATGTTGCACCCAGAATACAACAAGGATGCCACACCCCCACTCTTATTAGGGATTTCCGGACCCAAGGGTAGGTAGGACGATGACCGCGTCCAGCTTGAAACACCTAGAGGAGTACGAGATCTTCGCCCATTGTCCTTTATAAGATTATAAAGGGTCTTAAGTCTGAGAGGGAGGGAATTGTTACAGAGCAGGTGTCCCCCCCAGTAATTAAATAAATAAATAAATAGTAGGGGGAAAAAAGAAAGAAATGGACCAAAATAGAAATATCATACCAGATGGACTCGATAGACTTATACAGAGCATTCCAACCAAGAACAGCAGAGTTCACATTCTTTTCAAGTGCACATGGAAGATTTTCTAAGCTAGACAACATGTTTGGCCAGAAAAATTCTCAATAAATTAACAATATTGAAATTTTTTTAAAAAGAAAGAAAAAAGAATTTGTAACTCTGATAATCAAACAAGTGACTATAAAATATAAGGCAACACTATGTGTAACCTTAAGACTTAACAGAACACATCCAAGGAAGGCCAAACTTAGCAAGGGCCACCTGTTCAAGGCTGGGGATCAGCCCACTAGGTAGCAGAGACTTTTGCTTGTCTTCCCAATCCAGAGCTGGTGTGTAGTCACTAGACAAGCAGGAAACAATCTTCAAGAGTGCAAGTGAGTGAAGGCCATCTGCGGCTGGTAGTGTGGTGGTACAGGCGTGCAGATGGGGTGGGGGCCTGGGCACAGGTCTGCAAAGGGAATCACAGTACCCATGCAGGCAGCACACCTTTGGGAGCCAGCTTCTCTATGAAGTGGGCCTCAGGAAAGTCACCTCCAGACTGGGCTAAAGCTCAAAAGTTGCCAAAGGAGCTCTGGTTGGGGTGCACCTTTGGGGCAGAACCTACTGAATGTCCTTACACCCACACTGCTGACGCACCATGCAGCCATCAGGAATAGTGGGAGAAACCCCGTCCTCCAGCAATGTCCCTCAAGCACCTTCGGCTGTTGCTCACTATACAGGAAAGATGCTCAAAGGAACTCAGTTCATTATCACAGAGCACACATTGAAAGTGTGTACTTCAGGTGGGGCCTGAAGGCAATAAACTGATAACTGGCCCACTGCGATTTGCTACTGTGGAAGGAGCCCAAGTTCCAGTGTGACCACATGGTCCACCCCCAGCTGGAACACTTGCCTCAAAAATGTTCCAGGAGAGAGAAATCAACTTCTGTATTCTCTGAGCCACTTTCAGGGGGAGGCTCTTTGGAATAGCAGTTTGGTTTCTTGACTTATTCTGTAGTCAAATATGTCAGCTTTTCCATTTATGGCTTCTGTGTTTCCTGCCTTGCTTAGGAAGACCCTCAGACCTTGATTTTAAAATGTATAGCAGATGATTACCCAGTTAGGGAGACTATTCAAAAGAGTGCCCCTTTAGTTATGGCTCCTTGCCAGCTATTTCTTGATATAGACAAACAATAAAGGAAAAGAAAGACAGAAGATCTTATATGAGTGAAAAGCCATAAGCACAAAACACTCTAGCTCCTTTGAGTAGTTTATGTGAATTCTTTCCAGGATACAGACTTAACACAGCTGCAGAAAGAGACAATAAAAAATAATCATAATAATTAGTTCTAGCAGATTGAATGTCTTCACCATGCTATACAAACATTTTCTAATTAAGCAAGAGGTTTGAGCAGCTGAAAACAGAGAAGGCATACTTCAGTGGAAATTTCTACACTGCCTCACTCCAGAAATTATTCCTCTGGGCTAACATCAGGACTGTCCTGTGTGCAGACAAAGCTGACTTCATTTTAAAACTCCTCCCCTTTGATTCCAGTAGACTCTGGAATGTACAGAGGCTTCAGGTTAATCATGAACTATCATTAATCCTTTCTCTACTAAATGGTTCTTCTTCCTGGCAAGGACCTCAGTGTTATTGTTTAAGTCACCATGGTGTTTCCGAATAGCTTTAATTACTTAAACCTATCAATTAAGGCTAACCTCTAATACATGGGTTCATCTATCATTTCTCCTGTTAGTTTCTATAGGATTAGTTTACAAACTAAAAAAAAACATAAAACACAAAAAGCTACACAATTCTAGAAGAATGGTGGGCTTCTGCCTCAGAGCCTGTTTTCTCTAGGGCACCCAAAAAATAAACCTGCCACCCTCTGCCAGGCCAGGGCAACCCAATCAATCCTAGGCTGTGCCCACAGTTCCTTCCCATCAAAATACCATTCATTGGGAAATGCACGAAGCTACACCACCATCATCCAGGCATCCTCGAGGAACAAGAGCCTGAGAGTGAGCTTGAGAGCCAGAGCCAGCCAGTCCAGGAGCCAGAGAGCCCACGCCAGAGCCAAAGCATCAGAGAGAGCAAGCTCAGGAGCCAGAAAAACTCATGAGGCAAAGGCCCAGTCCTCTTTTTGTTTCCATTGGCTCTGGAGGCATTCAGCTTCTCAGCCAATCCCGTCCTAGACTGCCTTCCATTGCCTGTGCAAAGTCTTCCTACAGTGCCTCCTAATTCTCCCCCATGAAGTTAATCAGATCTCTCTGTATCAATCGTGCCAAAGCCTCCTGGTATTGGGTCCCTTTGTTCCACTCCATCATTTTGCATTCCTTTTGGAGTAGTAGGTCCATTTCTTAACCGGAGATAAAAAAAGGTGATCTGGAGGGTGACTAGCACATGGATCCATTTTCTGTCCTGCCTCCCAGGACTGTGCCTCTGTAAGCAAGTTCCCTATTAAAACTTTTTAAACTGACAAGCAGGACTTCTCTACACCCTTCTTTGGCTCTCACATCCTTCAGCCTTTTCATACAACATCCTGTCATGTGAAAAACTAATGACACCCTTCCTGTGTATTCTCCATTGTTCTCCTTTCCTCTACATCATTGCACTTTTGTGAGAAGGGATCATGGGCTTATAAATAAAATCAGTCAACAGTTATGGGCTGTACTGTGTGTGCATGTTTTATTGCCTAGCTGCTGTGGGAACTTGCAAAGAAAAAACAGACCCCCATCCAGGTCCATTAGGAAATTTGAACCGGCACGTGAAATAGGTCACAAGAATATATACTGATTAAAGCACCAGCTGAAAGAACAGTGAAGAGATACAGGATGAAGATGTTTTTCACCTCCCCTTTACTGCACATGGCAAAAGAAATCATAGTTCATGTGTGTGGGAATACTGGCTGACTAATTGAGGCCCCTTAAAGATAAGGCATACTCCAAATTTGGTAATGACCTGAAGGTGGGTGGTAAAAAATGTCATTGTTAATGCTGGAACTTTTTGAGTTTCATAAATTTATTACATTTCAGCCACTTGTTCTAAACAATAATGTAAAATCCACTAGCAAATACTATCTTTCACACTAATGTTTTGTGTTCTAGAACCCTCTTCTGGAAATCCAGGCTTAAATTTGAGGGTAATAGAAAACAAAATCACCTACCATTGCCCCAACATTTCTTTTTTATTTTTTGCTTTCATTTATTTATTTATTTTTATTATTTATTTGTTTGTTTGTTTATTTATTTATTTTTGCCCCAACCTTTGTACCCTTGTGCCTTCCTCCCTGGAGGGATTCCCTGTATCTCTGACCCCACCTGCCTAGTGAAGTCCTACTAGACTGTCCTTCAAGATTCTTCTGTGGGATCTTTTCTGAGTTTCTCCAGATAGAATTAATTCATCCAGCATGAGCATTGTCATGGTTCTTTGGATGCATTATTGACTATGTGTCTTCATTGCTTGATGAACTGTGGCAGGGATTGGTGTGATTGAGATAGATATAGATATAGATACAGAGATATATTATATGTATATAGATACATGTATATATTTCTACTGCATGGCATTTGTATGTGGTCAATAAGAGTTTATTAAATGAATCAACATTTCACCTTGTTTATATTGCCTCTGTCTTCTAATGTCAGGATATCAAATCCTTAGAATAATTCACTAAAAGATTAAAGCCTTACAGTATAATAGTATGTTGGTTTGTATTTAGAGCAATGTTAAAAGTCCCTCCGCAGTCTGTTCAGCAGCTCTTGACAGCGGTGGGTTATGTCCTGGAGGAGCGCTGCCCTCTGCTGGTATTTTTTTAAACAAGCACAAATGTGGTACCTAGAGTGCAAGGCTGGCCTTTGTTTAGATGGTGGTTCTAATCTCTCTGCCATTCGGAGCAGCAGATAACCACACAGTCATAAACAGTTTACAGAAGGCCAGTAGTACAGAATGTTCACTTTCATTTTACAGTCTGTGAAGGTCAGGCAAGATACCAAATAAGAAATAAAAACTGGTGAAGTTCTTTATAGGTGTTTTATAGGGCTCCTGAGTTGCCTTAAATGTTTGTAACATTTTTATTATGCCCATGACTTTAAGTGGCTTTATGCCCATCTTGCTGGGACCACACACTGTACCAAGGAAAAATAAGATATGAATGCCACCATTGTACCATGATTCCAGAGAGAGTGAAGAGCCCCAATCCAATAACTGGTGGTCACAATCTTTGATTCTATAAAATTATAAAATAAATGTACATTTAATGACTTGAAAATACATTGATAATAGAGTAAGTATGATGCACATGGTGTGTGCATATGTACATGTATGCATATAGATATATAAGCATATATGTAATGTTTCTAACTTTGTACACATTTTGTATGCACAGGTTTATAGGAAAAGGGGTCAGAAATAATATATCAAAATGTTAATGACTCTAATCAGTAGATAGCAAAAATTTTAGCTGCTGTTAATTTAACTTTTATCTATATTTTTCTAATTTTTTTCTAAAATAATTATAAATTAATTACCGAGATAATGAAAAAAAAAAGAAGACAGAAAAACTCACAGATAATGTTACCAGGGGAAATATTAAAAGATAAGAACTGAAATCAAAATTAAAACTATCCTGCCCAGAGTGAGTTAAATAGGCATCTTCTGATGCAAGCATCACTAAGAGAAATAGATCTTTAGCTGTCAATTAGCAGGAAAAAATGTGCTGAACCCCAGAAGGCTGTCCTCTTGGGCACCAGGCCCAGTGAGGCATGGTTCAGCCCCATGTAGGTGGCAATTACTCATTAAGTCAGTCTGTTCTTCATTAAAAAGCCAATGATGTCAGGCTCATGGTTGCTCTGGAGATATGGCTCCCTGAAAAATTGTTTAAGTTATTCCAAAAAGGAACCAAACTATAGGCACTTGAATGCCCTACGAGTGCTCAAGAAAGCAGGAAAATAGCATGAACATTTGGCAAAGAAAGCTCAGCAATTTTCTTTTTTAATTATTGAGATAAAGTGAATTTGGTTTCATTTAGCTGTTCAAATATGAATCTATTTAAATATTTAAATAGAAAAGCCTCCTGGTCTACCATCCTGCCCTCCTGTAACAGCTATGGCCTTTCCACAAAGATAAATTTTATAGTGGATTTGGTTGGAAAACTTCTATTTTATGGGTTAGAAATTGATTTTAAGAGCCTTCAGCAGAGTAAAACATACACAATTGTGTATTTGCTTTGGGAGTAAGTCCACACTCTCTTGCAGTGCAAACTAAATCTCCTGCTGGTAAACACTAGGATGTTTGGCATTTGAATTGCTTCTCTTTTAGAGATGAGGTCCTGATAATCCCTTTCACAAACCATTAAGGACTCAAACCCTCCCGGAATGCCTCGCCCTTACTTCCTAGACATCATTCTGCACTGTTTTCCACCATTCTACATCAAAGCAATGAATATTTGTATGTGCCTACTTGCTGTCCCCAGTGAAAATTTACCCTCCCAGATATGTTCCTAGAACCAAACAAGACTTCTTGCTCTCTTCCACAACCAAGCTTATTCCAGAATTTAAAGATTTTCTTAATTATATACCCTTCAATAAGCAATCCCATGAAAAGGGGGAAAGGGAGCCTGTCTCAGCGTGTAACCTATCAGCCTTTTTATGCTTCCAGGGTTAGACTTTGTTTAGAATGCCCAGCCCATTTTTTCATCCAGCAAAATCTTTTGACCTTGAATGTCTGGCTTGACTGTCAATACCTCTGTCTCCCTAAAAATTCTCTGATAATTGTTCCCAATTGCCTTGTACATACTTTGGGCAGAGTTATAACACTGTATTTCAATTTTTTGTTTATATGTCTGTCTTTCCCCTCTAGACTGTGAGTTCCGAAGGAACTGTCTCTCATCATAATATTCCTAGTACCTCCTGTTCAATAAATAAATGCTTTATGAATGAATAGATGTGTATAGCAACCCCTAAGAACCCAATTTGCCTGTATACTTTCATACGTATAATACAGAGGTTAACAGACCCAAAAAGACATTTGAGAGTTTTATCTCAACTCTACACAATATGTGAAAAAATAGAATTGAACAAGTATTATTTTAATTAATACTTAAAAGAATGACATTTATTAATATTTCTATAGAAAGTTGTGTGAAAGTAGCAATTTTCACTTCACAGATTCTCATGATGAAAATCAGCTCTTCAAGAAAAAAATGTAGATTTTCCTAGTAGCTCAAACTTCCTATCACCAAATTCAGTCAAACCAAAACACCCAGACAAGAAGTTTCACATTTTGTGATTTTTTTTCTTGCTAGATTGGTGTGAACTTTCCCACATTACTTTCTTCAGCTTTGTGTGCTATAGGTGCCTGAGAAAAAAATCTCAGAAATCATTGCTTGATTCAACAGTAAGAGACCCTGTAAAATTATATGCTCCCAATTAATTTAACCTTTTATTTTAATTAATACTTGTAACTGCAGAATCATGAATTATACTTTTCTGGTAAACTCTTCCTAAACAATATACACATAAATTTCTTTCCATAACCTTTGAAATTAATCCCTTTGTTGGTTAAGTTTAATTTTGTCTACTTTTTGCTGGCCAGCAAGCAAGTAAAGATACTCTTTCAAGGGCACTGTAGCACAAAATGCATTCCACAAACTAGCACTAAACCATGTACAAACTAAGGAAGCACCGGGCTGATCATTCAGCAAGGATCCAGGCTGTCAATAACCCATTATTTGATTTGTTCACCTGTGAAGTCATAGGTTTGGTGTATGGAAATACAAAGCAAGTCATATTTATCGTAATGCAATTAAGAAAAAATGGTTATCTCTATTACCTAAGTACTTCAAATGAACATGGGTCATACTGAACAGTATAAGTAGAAATGTCAGATTTAATGTCTTTGCAACAGCTAATGTTCATTTTTAAGAGGCAAAACAGTATACTTTGCCTATATTGACCCTTTTGTTTTCAACTTATAGGTGTAACTAATTTATCTCTAAAAGTATGTGCCTAATTTCATCCCTCAGGCAGTTGGTACAGTCATGGTTTTGTGGAACTTAGTAAAATGATCATTTATGTTTGTGCATACTCTAATTCCCAAGGCTGAGAGTTAACGTTAAATATCCTCTGTATGTATTAAAAGCTAATGAAATGGTACCCCAAATCAATCTTCTGGAGTGATTAGAGAGCTATATGAATTGACATATGGCTTTCTTTATGATAGGCACAAAAACAGAACCTTAGGTGGTATTGAAACAGAGAAGATGGTTGAATATGAAGTGACTTTTATTTCATAAGCTACCTGCGAAACAAATTAGCTTTTACTTTGCAAATATGGGTGAAAAGACTCCATCTGTGCATCTGTGGCTAACAACTATACACTACAATTCCGATCTAGGATTATTATATAAAGTTGGGTGTTTTTCCAAAGCTGTGTAGGACTGTGAATGGAACAAAAATACTGACGTGAAGAAGAAATTTAAATAACTTATGCTCTTAATTTAGAAACAGAAAAAAAAAAAGATATGCTAAAATAATAAACATAATGAACAGGGTAGCATTAATCTTGTTTCTGAACTTATTACACTCTTGGAAAATATCTTCACAAAGAAAGATTTACCTGGGGAGAGTCCAGTTCCCACTGTGTTATAAAAATTCCGGAGACTTATATAGAGAGAGGCCATTTAACAGAATATTTGGTGGCAATATTTAGTAGATGGTAATATTTGGGGTCTAAAAACTCATAGTAAGATTTGAAACTTCAATTTATCATAAATTGAATATATGGGTTATCCAATTAGCAAAAAATGTTTGCTTTTAATAATACTTGAAGCTAATACTGCAGCTACTGTTGTTATGAATAATTTAAATTTGAATTAACATATGTAATCACTTCTGTCAAAAAATATTAGTGAAATGTAGTATTAGGTTGTGTCTCTCATTTCCATGCAAATTACAAGCACTAGTAAGCTTTTTTGTCACTAATACAGTCAATAATTTAATTACTAAATATTTCTAGTTTTTCTATAAACTTTGGGCTTTCTTGGAGGAAAAACTTTGTAGAGATCTAATACCTAATTCCTTTGACATTTGGGGTTGAGGTTACTTTTTAAAATCTAATAAAATCATTGATTATTTAAACAAACATAAATCCTCTCATCTAACTATATTATTTCAAATGCTTATTTTCTTTAATTTTATTGTTAATAACATCATCTTAGAAGTTGAATACATTTTCTTTTGTGTTTTGCTCTGTGCATTTGGCATGCTTGTTTTGGATAAGATCCCATTTAATTTAGTTGATATTCCTGTTCTTATCTAAAGGAAACAGGCCAGGAAGAGGTAAGAAGAAAATAACAGAACTGTCCTTAGAATTGTGGAACAACAGGTGGTTAATTATCTTTATAAACCTGTACCTGAGTACAGAAGAGAAACCTGTGTCCCTGAGAAGGCAAGCCCAGATGTCATCAGCAAGTCATACTCTTTCAAGAGCTCGGTGCCAAGGGGGAAAATCCTCACAGATTTCAAGGTGAGCAAACACCACACATGGAGCATACTTTTATAACACATGGGCCACATCCTGTCACCGCACTTCTCACTCTTTACAAGAACTGCCTCCAAATTGTTCACTGACTTATTTATTCATTCAGCACATACATTTTGAGCATAAAGCGTGTTCAAGGCCAGCCTATTGCTGCATACAGAGCCCCTCATTAAGTTGGCAGTCAGCACGTGCTCAGACCCTCACCCATCCCAGGAAATAGCACAGATTTCTCAGTAACAACATCAGAAAAAAAAATCCCACAGAAACCATTTAAAATCAGAAGACAAAGCTGAAGCTGTACATGTTGAATTTCTTATTGAACCTACTGCCTGGATTTTTTGTACACTGTCAATTTAAGCTTCATTAAGGTAAGCTTCCTTTGACGCCTTTCAAAATCTTTGTGCATGGAACAGAACTCACATTTTATGGCTAATTATACAAATGTACACATATATCCTTAAGATGTATACAAAATTATTCTCCTGACCCAGATAAGTTTAAAACCCTTTGTTCTTACATTTTCCTATGGTTCATTGGAAATTCTTACAGGTAGTGCAAAGCTATGGTGGGCCAGAATAGATGCAGGTGGTAACATTCAAAATGAAGGAAGCCATCGTTAATTTGTTCATTCAATAAACATCTTTGTTTCCTTATCATGTACCTGAGTTTGTGCTATGTATTGAGGCTATAAAGATAGCTATGACTATAAAAAAATAATCACAAGTTAAATCCCTGCCTCAAGCTGCTCATGCTCTTTTAGAACAAGCAGATGGGACTTGTAAAGATGATGACATAGGTAAACATGACTAGCCTCCTCACACAACCACATCAAAATTAAAACTAAAATATAGAAGAAGCATCATTCAGAACCATCAGAACTGAGTTGAATGGAAGCCTGACAACTATGGAATTAAAGAAACCACATCCATCCAAACTGGTAGGAGAGACAGAGACATTAAATGAGCTGGTACCAAATCCATGTGCAGTGGATAAAAATTCAGAAGGGCTATCTCAGGAGTAAGGAGTCCCAGCTCCATACCAGGCACCAAAGCCCTGAGTTCCAGTGCCAGAAAGATAAGTCCCCATAACTTCTGGCTTTAAAACCAGTAGGGATTGAGTTGGTGGAAGAAACTACTGGAATCCCAAGCTGTTTCACTTAAAGAACCCACATACAGATTTACTCTGACTCACTCCCTTGGAGCTCCAGCATTCAAGGAGCAGCTTGAAAGGCACCAGTGGCATACAGGGAGGAACTGAAGTGTCTGACATCAAAGCAGAAGCTGGGAGACAGCCTTCTCCCAGATAGAAAGGTGGACATTGTCCCTTTTCTTAACCCTCCTCCCCAAACAGAATCACAGAGCTGGCAGGTTGGTGCCATATCTGAGACTCCATCAACCTGGCTAACTCTTTTTCCCAACCCTGGAGATCCCCTGAGACTCCATCCACCCAAATATGGGCCCACCCAAACTGTTAACCATGACTTTTCTATATAAATGATTAGTCTTGGCTCATGCTTCACGACTTCCTAAATTCTATCAAACAAGCAACAGCTGGCCTCAGTAAGCCCCCAGCCTCTAGCCAAGTGGCCCCAGGCCTGGCACTAGCAGCAGTCAGCCTAGATTCACAGCTTTACTTTGCCTGGGAAGCTCCAAGCCCAGCACAAGTAGCAATCATCTCATTGTTTTATAGCTCATGTAGGGTGGTCCCAAGCAGAACACAGATTGGGGCTGACCTTGGCCTGCACCACCCAGGAAACTCCAAGGCTGCATACCAAGTGGACAGCTACAGATCATGTGGAAGAACCACCACCCTTCCCCTGAAAAACAGATATTCCACAGAGGGCAGAGGTTGGTGCTAGTGGTCACAGCCAGTCCTTGCAGCTGGGGAAATCCCTCCCATTGACTGCCAACAGCAACCAAGCCTCACTACAACAGGAAGATGTACTCAGCTCACAAAACCTACTATATTAAGCAATGCTATGAAAATAGGGAGTCATAGCAGCTCTATCCCATACATAGAAACAAACATAAGGAAACTTCCAAAATGTGGAGACAAAGAAACATGGCCCAAATGAAAGAACAGATCAAAACCCTAGAAAAAGAACAAACAAAATGGAATAAGTGATCGATCAGATGCAGAGTTCAAAACACTGGTTACAAGGATGCTCAAGGAACATAGTAAGGATCTCAGCAGCATAAAATGATCCAGTCAGAAACAGAGGATACACTAATTGTAATAAAGAACAATTTACAGGGAAACAACAGGAAAGTGGATGAAGCCAAGAATCAAATCAATGACTTGAAACATAAGGAAGTCAGAAACATCCAGTCAGAACAAGAAGAAAAAAGAATCCAAAAAAATGAGGATAGTATAAGCAGCCTGTGGGACAACCTCAAGTGTTCCAACACTCACATCATACGGTGCCAGAAGGAGAAGGGAAAGGGCAAGAAATTGGAAATCTGTTTCAAAAAATAATGAAAGAAAAATCCCCTAATTTGGTGAAGGAGATAGGCAAGTCCAGGAAGCACAGAGAGTTCCAAACAAGATAGATGCAAAGAGGCCCACTCCAAGACACATCATAATTGAAACGCCAAAGGTTAAAGATAAAGAGAGAATCTTAAAAGCAGCAAGATAAAAGAAGTTTGTTACCTACAGGTGAGTTTTTATAACACTGTCAGCTGATTTTTCAAAAAGAAACTTTTCAGGCTAGAAGAAATTGGCAAGAAATACTCAAAGTCATGAAAAGCAGGGATCTAGAGCCAAGATTGCTCTACCCAGCAAAGCTATCATTTTAGAATTGAAGGGCAGATAAAGTTTACCAGAAAACAAAAAACTAAAGGAGTTCAACATCACCAAATCATTATTACATGAAATGTTAAAGTGACTTATTTAAGAAACAGAAGATCACAACTATGAACATAAAATGGCAATAAATACAAATCTATCAACAATTGAATCTAAAAAACAAAGTAAACAAACAAGAAGAACAGAGAAAGAATCTTGGATACAAATAGCATTTTGATAATTGCCAGACGGGAGGGGGTATGGGGGTATGAGTGAAGAGGTGAGGAGATTGCCCATGCCCATGCCCGTCCGTCTCGAGAGACGATGGTGTAGCTTCTTAAAAGTCTATCTGCACCGCCGAGAATGGCTGTGCAGTCCGACTCGGGAGTGACACGGTATCTGTCTCCTCCCGTGTTGAATCGACATCTTGCGATGACGCTGACGCTGGAGTGTCCTCTCCAGTGAAGCTGAAGCTACAGAGCCTGGGCAGGGTGATATGGAGGGTCTGCTGTTGCCCATGCAGCAGACCCCCCCTCTCTTCGCAGCTGAAGGGTCCAAGGGAAAGACGGAGTCAATACAGCTTGGCTTCAGGTGCGCCGCAGGAGTTGCCGGTGTTGACTACAATGTCAAACCGCCTTAGGGACTCTGGCTCCGGATTTTCTGTTGGGGTTCACTCCCTTAGCCTTTCCCCTGAAGAGGTATGGCGCAAGGCAGCGGAGGTTTTTTGGAGTCAGAGTTTTCCTTCTCTGATGTGCCCTGACTGGAAGATCGAACCAGCGACACTTAGCTCGCAGGCCGACGCTCAATCCACTGAGCCAAACCAGCCAGGTACAGTGAGGAGATTAAGAAATACAAATAGATAGTTACAGAATAGCCATGGGAATGTAAAGTACAGTATAGGAAATGGAGTAGCCAAAGAACTTATATGCATGACCCATAGACATGAACAACAGTGAAGGAATTGCCTGACAGGTGGGGGAAGATGCATAGAGGGGGGCAAAGGTGAAAATATTGGGACAACTATAAGAGCATAATCAATAAGATTAATTTATAAAAAGAACAGGCTGACGTGTAACACTTCCCATGTGATGGTGAACAGAACATTGAAAAACAGAAGCCAAAGAGGAGTCAGAGTGGGTTTCCCAAAGTAGGTGACAAATGAGCCAAATCTCATCAGACAGATGGGAGCTTTCCAGGTGAATGTGAGTGGAAAGGACATTCAAACCAGTGAGATAGCACATTGCATTTGGAGAATTAGATGTGGCTAGAATAAAAATGTAACAGGAGACCAGGCTGAAAAAGTAAGCAGAGGTCAGATCACAAAGGGCTTTGAATTCATTACTAAACATAAATTTGAGATTTAGTGCGCAAAATCACATAATCAATTTGGGTACAGAGCTGAGTATGAAATCAGGAGTCTTTGATTTATGGGTTGAATTTTAAAATAGAATAAACTATATAGACAGAGCTGGGAGTCAGAAGGGAAGCTGAGACACTAACCTTTTTAAGCACCATCATTTAAGAAGCAGAGGAAGAATTGAATTCACAGAGGAGTTTTTAAATCAGTATCCAGAGGTAAGAAGAAAATTAACACACAAAAAGGAATTTTGAGAAGCACATGTCTAACAGTACAGCAAAGAGGTTAAGTAATATACAGTAAGTAATATACAGAATGAGAGTTCAGTGGATTCAGCAATCAGAAGATCATTGGTAGAATATGAGGGAAATCAGGTTGCAGGAGGCTGCAGAATAAACAGAAGATAAGGACATGAAGACAGTCAACCATGTGTCATGAAGACCTTATATCTAGAAGGGAACAGAGAGCCATGAACTTTGTTTTTAGATGAACAAAACTTAAGCATAGCAGTAGAAGAGAGGAAGAGGTTCAAAATGTAGAAGACTTACAAGGGATTACTGCAGGACTGGAGTGCTGAAGGCAATGAGAACAGGCAGGATCTACATTGTCAGCAGAGGAATTCATCTTAGACTCTGAGAAAAAAGGTAGAAGAGAAATATGGGTGCAGATGAAGACTATTCTGAAAAATCAGTGGTAGAAGTTACCACCTCCAACTCTGGCAAGGAGAAAGGTCTAGAGTAGAAGGGGTGGGGAAAGCCATAAAGTTGGGACAACGTGGTATAGAGAGCAAGAAAGGGAGCTCCACACAGGTACCTGAGAGGATCAGCTGGTGATTAGTATTGGAGATTCTACTTTTTATAATGACATCTATCCCCAAAGCTCTGAGTTTTTTTGGTCAATAACCAAGAATAAAAACAGCAAAGACTCTGTTGGGTTGGTCCAGGTTTGGATACTGCATGGCAGATGAGCAAGAGAGTTGAAGGTGCTGGCCAGAGAAGTTTTAAAAATGCAGGTGGAAGAGGGGAGAAAATTAATCCAGCAGAGGTATGTTAACCTGAAGGCAAAGGGAAGTTGAAGAACTGAAAGTCTTCACAAATTCAAGCACTGAAGATGATGGAACTTAGAAATTGAGACAGCTAAGTTGGCAAAAGGCAGTGGTCCCAAAGCAGGTGAGTTTCTAGCAGTGACCAGGTCCAAAGTGTGACCTGAGAGTGCGTTCCAGAAGCAGCATAGTACAGACAATGGAACTGAGATAAAGGAACTCCATGCTGGGAAACTGACTGCAAGTTTCTCAGGACTTTATTCATTATATGCCGGGCAAAAGAACCCTCTGAGGGAGGAACTATTATTATGATCATCCTCATTTTCCAGCAGCGGAAACTGAGATACAGAAAGGTTAAGCAACTTGCTACAGTCACACAGCTATTCTGGCAGGAGCAAAAATTCAAACCCAGGGTATCCAGCTCCAGGGTCCTCACTCCCAACACCATACTACACTGTTTTCCCTAGAACAACAGCAGCTACCTCTGGAAGCCATGGATAGCATGGTCCAAACCCAGAGACAATTCTTATAGAAATGGGGGAAGGTGAATGGTCATCTAAAATTCCAAATGTTCACCTTAATAAGAGCAACATTGATTACTGAATTTATTGAGCTTCCACTCTATGCTATTTTGTGCTGTTTTAAAACAATTGACCCTAGTACAGCAGCTATAGGACAAGGATTTCATTCCTCCCATACTCCTGAAATTTGCACAAAATGTTTGTATTATAAAAACAAGGTTAAAATCATATGTCAGTATTCAGCCTGCTGGGTAGGAGAATCTCAAGTTAATTGATTCTATAAAAATCTCCAGCTTAGGAGTCAAATATATTCATCTGAGAAATAACTGAAAAATTCACAACAGAATCACACATAGGAATAACCAGCCGGTAATCATTTACTTCACAGCCTATTTTTGATAAAATTGAGAAGTTTCACCCAACACTAGTCATGCTGGCCAACATAGAACTATTCTTACTGCAACATCTTAGAACATCCTATGGAAAATATCTTAAGAGGTCAGACTCATTTTTTAAGCCAAATTTTAAACACCTTCTACAAGAATGAAGCAACATGGAAGACCTCCTCCTTGTTCAAATATTCAACTACATCATGTTACCTTTTTTTCTCCAGTTTTCAACATTTGCTGAAAATTATACCATGAATTATGGCTTGACTGGCAGCACTGAATAAATTTTCTTGTATGTGAATTATTGGTGAAGTAGGATGTCAATGTAATGTCATAACACACTTTATTCAATATTTGTGGCAATAAACTTCAGAATGAACTATGACATACCATAATTTTTCTGTGTTAATAGAGGATAGAGTCACCTGTGTTTAAATTTTATAGCCTCCTTTTAACAAATTACAATTTTATCAGTCTTCCCCCCCAAAATTTTATACTCTCCATAAAAGAATAACAATGTCAAAATGTAGCAGCAGTAGGCTAAGAAATTAGAGGCAAGAATTATATCCTCCACAATGAGAAATAACAAGACTTATTGATATAAACCATAAGAAAATGTAACTGTGGTATTACAATAGAGACCTTTGGAAGGAATGGGTACCCTAAAGAATAGAGACTTCAGTTTGAAGACATGATATATTACATAATTTCTCTGAGCCTGTTTCCTTACCTATAAAATAATAACTTCTTCTTATGATTTTTGTAAGTCCTATATATATTATGGCATTTAGCATAGTCCCTCATTTAGCACAGAGCTAAATAATATTTCCTTCTTTCTTGATACACCGTTTCCTCCCCATACTCTCCTTTTTGCCCTTTGTATCCTGGTATCCTAAAAGGCTTTGACTCTTCCTCCTGTACCCAGCCGCTAAATGTCAGATTCCTTTAGGATTCACTAGTAAGCCCTCTTCTTTCTTTATCTCTAGACTCTCTTGACAGACATACCTCAGGCCTCAAAGAGTATCTACCTGCCAGCTTCCCAGCTCAGTGTTCCCCTCCTAGTTTTAGAGTTATATATCTTGTTATCTACTTGATATCTCAACATGGAGGACTCACAGACATCTCAGATCTACATGTTCAAAACTGGAGTTGTAGTTTGACTCTAACTCCCATGCCAGTCCTGACCTGCCCCTTCTCCAAACTTCCTCCCCTCAAGAAATGCTCCACCATCTGTCTGCACAAGAGTTCAAGCCAGCAGTCTGAGCTTGCACTGACTGTTCTTTCCCAAGTCTTTCGGCCTGGTCTGTCATTGAGTCCTGTCAATTCTCAATCCAGATAATCTTCATGTTCCCTTTGAATCCAAACTCTGAACTTCTTAGAGATGATGTCCAACAGAATCAGAAGGTTTCAAAAATCTCTAATAAAGCGCATTTTCAAATTATTTTTAAATGAAGGTTTTGATCACAACTAGAGAAATAGTTTAAAGACAAAAACTGTTAGTTAGAACACTGACTCTACAGAATATTAATGAATATTAGAAAAACAATGGCGAAGGGAAGGAAACCGGGGTTCGCATTGATTTGGAACATAAGGAAGAGAAAGACAGAGGACTTCCGGCCAAGACGGAGGCTCAGACTGATACGCCCTGTCTCCCTCCACAACTAAGAAGGACGACAATGACCGCAAAACCAGAAAGAACCAGAGGTTCCAGAAAAGGAAACTACATGGAAGTCCAACGTATGAAGTTATAAACAAGCGGTGCTCGTCCGGACGGGTGGGAGGGGGGAGGCAGGGGTGGAGAGATCGCGCTGTGCTGCTGTCGGCGGTGGCGGCGGGACTGCGAGAGACGCCAGGGGAAGCGGTCCCGGCTGCGGTCGGGATTCCAACGCCGGGTGGGGCAGATCCCCGTCGCCTCGGACCGTGAGGCCCGGGGGGCGTGGGGGCGGAGGAAGAGGCTCCCGGTCTGTCTATCGGCAGAGAGCGAACGGCAGGAGTCCATCTCGGGCCCCTGCCCCCCACACGAAGCGCCACGCAGTGTGGTGAGAAGGGCCGCCCGGTCGTGACGAGTGCACGGGGCTCCGCCCACTGTAGCGTAGGAGGTGTGGCAGCCCCGCCCAAGAAGGAGGGATCAGCGAGGACGGTCAGGATGGCAGGAACACTGATTGAAGTGCCAGTCACGCAGCTGACCAAAGAGCAGATGCGTGAATTGACCGATGAACGGGCAGGGAGTCTTTCTGAGGCTCAGTGCGGAGCTATGGTCATAGGGCGGCCAACAGAATGAACGAGGGATGTTGAGCACGACGGGGAGGGAGCGAGGGCTGGTCATGCCGAAGTGGAGGAGGACACGTGCAGGACAGGTGGCGAGGAAGGGAACACCGGAGATCGGGTCGACAGATCGGAACACAGGGAAGGAACGGGCGGTCCACCGGTGCAGGAAGAGGAAACGGGAAGTGAGGAATATTGGGGGGGGCTCGGGGAACTCTGGGACAGCTGTGAGCGGGCGGTCCACCGGTGCAGGAAGAGGAAACGGGAAGTGAGGAATATTGGGGGGGGGGGGGGGGAGGAGGACTAGAAATTGAAAAATTATGTGAAAGGGAAGATTGGTGAAGCGGAATTTCCCTGGGGAATTGGCTTGGGGAGGGAGGTGGACTTGCAGGTCCAGGAGGCACGGAGACATCCGGGAGGGCCAGACCCAGGCAGAGCCACCCCAGGGCACATTGTCATCGAAATGCCAAATGTTGAAGATGGGGGGAGAGTCTTTTGAAAGCGGCCGGAGAGAGGAGGAGAACCCCGGACAAAGGGGTCCCAGTTGGACTCTCAGCTGATTTATCGGGGGGAAGCCCTGCAGGCAGGAGGGGACTGGCAGGGAATGTTCAAAGTCATGAGGATGGGGAACCGACAGCCGCGGATGCTCTGTCCAGCGAGGCCGTCCGTGCGGAGTGGAGGGGCAGAGAGAGCGCTTCCAGGACGGGGGAGGACCGAAGGATGAGGTCATGGGGTCCAGGCCGCCGTTCCGTGAGATGTTGCAGAGTCTGGTTGAGGAGAGGGAGGATCGGAACTGCGAACGTTCAGATGGGAACCGTGCCGCAACAGCCCACGGCAGAGGCCGGGGAATTGAGGCAAAGGCAAACTAGGCAGGCAGCGAGAGTGCAGGAAGAGTGATGGGTATGGGGAACGTGTTGGGGGGAGGTCGGCGGAGGGGGGGTGGGGGAGATGATGCAGGAATTAGGAGGCCTGGTGGGAGGGAATGGAGTGGACGGGGAGAGGTCGAGAAGAACTATGTGCACAACCAATGGGCATGGACTGAAAGGGGGGGGTGTGACTGCTGGGTGGAGGGGAGCAGAGGGAAAGGAAATTGTGACAACTGTAACAACACAATCAATAAAACATATTGGGGAAAAAAAAAGGAAAAAAACAGTCAACCAGTGCAGAGCGAGGAAACAAGCATTGAAAAACAAAACAGGGCAAAACAAACAGACAAAAACAATGACAGAACAGAACGAGGAGAGACTTGGGAACCTCTTGGACAACTTTGAACGTGCCAACATCAGGAATCATGGGGGTGCGGGAAGGAAAGGAGGAAGAGAGAGGAACTGAAAACTTAAATGAAAAAAGATAATGAAGGAAAACTTCTCAAATTTGGTGAAGGAAATGGACATGCAAGTCCAGGAAACACAGAGAGTCCCAAACAAGCTGGACCCAGGGGGGAACCACACCGAGACACAGCCTCGTTGGAATGCCAGGGGTTCGGCCTAAAGAGAGAATCTTGAAAGCGGCGAGAGAGGAGAGTTGACCTACACGGGGGCTCCTGGAGGACTCTCGGCTGACTTCTCAGAGGAAACTCTGGAGGCAGGAAGGGACTGGCAGGAAGTATTCAATGCGATGAGGAGGCGGGGAGCTACGACCGAGATTACTCTATCCAGCAAAGCTACCATTTGGAATGGAAGGGCAGATGAAGTGCTTCCCAGACAAGGTGGAGTCGGGGAGGTTCATCATCCCCAAGCCATTACTCTGGGAAGTGTCGAAGAAGGAGAGGGTCAGAACTATGAACATTGGGATGACGGCGAACTCACAACTATCAACGGCAGAGTCTAAGAGACAGGAACAGAGTCCAACGAGGCAAACGGCCAGAGCAGGACCAGAGTCACAGCTGTGGGGGTCGTTTTCGGGGTGGTCAGCTGGGAGGGGGAAGGGGGAGAAGTGGGGAAACGGTGCAGGGACCAGGAGGCATAATTGGTTGGTGCAGGGTAGGCAGGGGGAGGTGAAGGGTAGCCTGGGGAAGGATGAAGCCCAGGAACTTGTGGGCAAGACCCGTGGACGTGAGCTGGGGGGAGTGGGATTGCTGGGCGGAGGGAGGGGTCCTGGATGAAGGGGAGCAGAGGGAAGGGATGGAATAAAATTGGGGCTAGCGTAACAACATGGTCAATGAAATAGACTGGGAGGAAAAAAAAAAAAAAAAAAGAAAGGAAGCCTTTCCATTGGGAGACCTGTGGGGGAGGCTTCTGGCCAGTGTAGATCCATGGCCCTTCCTATGTATCCCCTTGCCCAGGATTTCTTCTCGGATGTGTCGTCGGGCTTCAGGTTGGTGTCGTCCATGGATGGGAGTGTCGCTGACTCTGCAACTGGCCTCCGAGCTGCCTTTTGGTCTGACCTGCCGTTCCCTTTGGTAGCAGGAGACCTATTCTTCTGGCGACCTCTGTAGTGGATCACTGCTGCCTGTTTAGAAAGTCTAACTGCTTTTAACAGATTTAAGATTTCCTGTCTGTGCTTCACGGGGGACTTCCTTGTAATAAGGAGCTCCCTGAAACCTCGGGATGGCTGCTGATCTGGCCAAGAGGTCTCGTTCTAGCAACGGTATGGGACATTGTGGAATACTTGGGAAAGTATGCTTAAAAATTTGGCATTCAGATCGACAGGGGATGGGGCGTGTAAAAACAGGTCCTGGACTTTCCTTCAATCCCCCATGATATTGCAGGAGTTGGAGGAGAGAGGACCGACCTGGGGGTCGAGGACGGAGTGAGTGGCCAAGAGGATTAACTCTCTTGCGTGACACGTGTACCCTGGCTGGTTTGGCTCAGTGGATTGAACGTCGGCCTGCGAGCTAAGTGTCGCTGGTTCGATCTTCCAGTCAGGGCACATCAGAGAAGGAAAACTCTGACTCCAAAAAACCTCCACTGCCTTGCGCCATACCTCTTCAGGGGAAAGGCTAAGGGAGTAAACCCCGACAGAAAATCTGGAGCCGGAGTCCCTAAGGCGGTTCGACGTTGTAGTCAACACCAGCAACTCCTGCGGCGCACCTGAAGCCAAGCTGTATTGACTCCGTCTTTCCCTTGGACCCTTCAGCTGCGAAGAGAGGGGGGGTCTGCTGCATGGGCAACAGCAGACCCTCCATATCACCCTGCCCGGGCTCTGTGGCTTCAGCTTCACTGGAGAGGACACTCCGGCGTCATCGCAAGATGTCGATTCAACACGGGAGGAGACAGATGCCGTGTCGCTCCCGAATTGGACTGCACAGCCATTCTCGGCGGTGCAGATAGACTCTTAAGAAGCTACACCATCGTCTCTCGAGACTGACGGCTGCCGACGACGACGATGACGATGACGATTAGAAAAGAGATACATGACCAGATGAATATGGAAATTTCTACATTAAACAAAATTAACCATGTTTTCACTATTGTTGTCATTGTGTTTACTCTGGGACTTCTCTGAATTTTTAAACAGTCTCTGTAAATTCATAAGAGGAACATGAATGGGGTCTTATATATTCACCTCCCTCGGGTTTATTTGGTACATAGGGCTCAGGGCCATACTTCCCTCCTTATTTGGGTAGCCATCGGTTTCCACACAGCTGATCATCACTGGGAACTCCTGGACTCCTGTTTCCCTTCATATAACATTCCTCTTCTTCATGGCGTGAGCAGAGGGGTGAATGTGAGGTTTGCCACACATCCTTAATTGTTCTTTATTTCCCACAAGAGCACCAAACAAGAGTCCATAGAAATATCAAGCTTTCCTACAGTGACATCAGTAGCAGCAACATAAGACGTCCCTTGACAGCAATGATTTCACATCAACTCACAAACAAAACTGCTTTTGTGGGAGCTGTGGGATTCAGCACCATACAGAAAAGGACCCAGGAAAAGTGTTGCCTACCCCTGCACTGGGTAATAGGCCTGCAGACTTCAATCCTCTCTGTGGACCCTGCAGTGGCCTGTGAGCTGGCTCTAGGCCCTCTTGGCTGTGGTCCATGAGCCCGTGGAGAAGGCTGTCTTAGATAATTACCCATAGACAAGAAAGATCGAAGTCCAGGTTTCCATCTAAGAAGTTTAAGCATGAAGTTGGAATCCAAAAATACAGGTTTGGATGAACTAGAGAGAAATTAGACACCAAAAGCATAACCAATGAAAGTAAAAATAAGTAAGCAGAACTAAATCAAACTAAAAAACTTCTGCATACAAAAGAAACAATCAAAAAATAACCCTACAAAATGAGAGAAAATATTTGCAAACATCTACCTAATAAAGGATTAATGTCCAAAATATGTAAAGAACTCATACAACTAAATAGCAAAAATATAAAACAATTTTATTTAAAAACAGGCAGAGGATTTGAATAGATATTTTTCCAAAGAAAGCATACAAATGACCAACAGATACCTGAAAAATGCTCAACATCACAAGTCATCAGGAAAATGCAAATCAAAACCATGAGATATCACCTCACACTTATTAAAATGGCTATCATCAAAAAGACAACAAACAACAAGAGTTGATGAGGCTGTGGAGAAAAGGAAATCCTTGTGCACTGCTGGAAGCTGTTCAAAAATATTAAAACTAGAACTACCATAGCAATCTCACTTCTGGGTATATGTCCAAAGTAACCAAAATCACTAACATGAAGAGATATCTGCACCCCGTGTTCACTGTAGCATTTTCCACAATAGCAAAGATTTAGGTAGAAATAACGTAAGTGTGCATTGAAGGATAAATGGATAAAAATGAATGGATAAAGACAAAGTTATACAAACACACATGGTGGAATATTATTCAACCAACCATGAGAAAGAAGAAAATCTTGCTGTTTGCAACAACACAGGTGGACCTTGAATGCATTATGCTCAGTGAAATAAATCAAAGAGATACAAATACTGTATGTCTAACTTACATGTGAAATCTAAAAAAGCCACACTCATAGAAATAGAGAGTACAATGGTGGAGAACAAACCTAGGAAGGTGTGTGTGTGCTTCAGAAGACAGGGTGTGGGATGGGGGCAGGATGAGATTCTGTAGGGGATTTTGAGCTATCAAACTCCACAAGTGATGGGTAAGGGCACTCTTTGAGGTCTTCGGGCACATAAAAATTGTGTAAGTTATTGGCTTACATTCCCTTATGTGTACTTCCCAACATTCACCTGCCCTAAAATGCCAGTTTGCTTTAGTCTTTTCTTTTTCTTTTCCAAATCTATGATTCAGAAAGAGTTCTACAAACACAAGTACTGCAATACACTCTGAAATAAAGCAAAGGGTTCCCCTAATCAAAGTTTTCTAAACAGGGCTCTCTGGGAGCATGTTCAATAGTGCCTTAAACTCCTGTGTGAGAGCAGATTGTTTGTCGTCTCAAAACCACTCAGCCCTGTGCTTTCCACAGTGCACCCTGCTCAATATCACTGTGCTCTGAAATATAATACGTTGCTGGGCTCTCAGTCAAGCCACCGCCCACATGATCGTCCCACACCGGTGTTGGCGTTGTCCTCGGCTGTGCTGTTACACTCTCCGAACCACCCGCTTAGTGTGAGCCAGCACTATATCTTCTGTTTCTTGCGTTGCCTGGTCCCTCCCAGGGCTCGGCGTCCCCTAAAGTTCT
The DNA here is from genome assembly GCF_987537825.1 of Furipterus horrens. Classification (NCBI taxonomy): domain Eukaryota; kingdom Metazoa; phylum Chordata; class Mammalia; order Chiroptera; family Furipteridae; genus Furipterus; species Furipterus horrens. Next base: position 121,968,379 of record NW_028327173.1, on the reverse strand, counting down.
GGCTTGCCCCCCTTTTCTTGATATGCCTGCTTTTAGAGGAGTCCCTAAGCTTTTCCTGTGCTACTATGACCCTTTTGGGATTTCATGCTCAAAGCGCTCTTCTCCTCCAGAGAGCACATGAGCCCCCAGAATGATTAATCCCACTGTCATTTCTCCAGGGATGCTGTAGATCAGAGACACAGCCCATGGGCCAAATCCAGCCTGCCACCTGATTGTATATATAAAGTTTTATGGAAATACAGTCTCACAAATACATTTTCATATTGTCTATGGTTGCTTTTCACTACAATGCCAGAGTCAAATAATTTGATACACAGAGACCTGATAGCCCACAAAGCCCAAAATATTTATTTGTGGACATTTGCCATTAAAATTGGTTAACCCCTGCTATAGATGAGAGAACAAAATAGTGTTATTCTTTAGTTGAGCCAGCATAATTTAGAGTGGGGCCCCCCTTGTGGATGCAGATCAGCAATCCTGTCTACCAAAATAAAAAGATAAAAGAAAAAGGCACAATCCTAGCACATGCTTGGGACACTGCAGACCACTCAGATCATGAAACGTAAATTCGTCGTCGGCAGCCGTCCGTCTCGAGAGACGATGGTGTAGCTTCTTAAGAGTCCATCTGCACCGCCGAGAATGGCTGTGCAGTCCAACTCGGGAGTGACATGGTAGTATCTGTCTCCTTCCGTGTTGAATCGACATCTTGCGATGACGCTGAAGCTACAGAGCCTGGGCAGGGTAATATGGAGGGTCTGCTGTTGCCCATGCAGCAGACCCCCCCTCTCTTCGCAGCTGAAGGGTCCAAGGGAAAGACGGAGTCAATACAGCTTGGCTTCAGGTGCGCCGCAGGAGTTGCCGGTGTTGACTACAACGTCAAACCGCCTTAGGGACTCCGACTCCGGATTTTCTGTCGGGGTTTACTCCCTTAGCCTTTCCCCTGAAGAGGTATGCCGCAAGGCAGCGGAGGTTTTTTGGAGTCAGAGTTTTCCTTCTCTGATGTACCCTGACTGGAAGATCGAACCAGCGACACTTAGCTCGCAGGCCGACGCTCAATCCACTGAGCTAAACCAGCCAGGGCATGAAACGTAAATAGACAGAATGAAACATGTATGGGAATGATAAACCCCAAAATCAGGATCATTACTATCTCTGGGTGAAGGGAGAAGAATGTGCTCAGAGAAGGGGAGAGAGATTTCAACTATATTTATAACAGTGGTTTCTTACATTGAATGATAAGTACAATAAGGTTCTTTTTTTTTTTTTTTTGCGTGGGATATTTATCTTACATACCCACTCCCCTCTTCCTGTCCTCCTTCGCCATGCCAAGAGAGACGGACCTCTGTGGACTGCATCAAAGGGCTCTGCCTCCTGCCTTCTAACTCGTTCTGGCAAATAGGGAGCTCCAACCAGCAGGACTCAGACAGGAAGTGAAGACAGGGTATTTATTCTCCCAGCTTCCTGCAAACTGAATGCGACCCTTGGCTGAAAGCTGTAGCTCCTAGCAGGAGATCTCCACATAGTGTGCTCTGTCTCCTGTAACTGCTCCCTCCCCTAAACCCTAACCCCAGAACTCAGCAGCTTCACAAAACAAACATTTACTAGCTCAGTGTCTGAGTGCCTCTGCCTCAACAGTGTCGCAGGCTGCTGGCCTGAGGCATCTCAGTTTCCTGTCATGAGAGCCTCTTCACAACAGCTCAAACCAGGGCAGCTGACTCCCCTCAAGGGAAGCTAGTGAGACAAGCAAGATTGAGCCACAGTCTGTTCGTAATCGAATATCAGAAGTGACATCCCATTATTTTCAGTATGTTCTGTTCATCAGAAGCAAGTGACAAGGGTCAGCCCACACTCAAGAAGAAAGAAATACACAGTACATGAATATCATCACATTTATTGGGTGTGGGATTAGTGGGGGCCACCTTAGAAACTGTTCATCACAATCACACCCCTCCAGGCCTAGAAGCAATAACCAGCTGTTACTAGCCCTAGGGTTACTGCAACAATTATCCTGTTTTCCCTAAACCCTGGTAAATAGTCCCTTGTTAAATTCTCCTTAAATGATCTCATTTTTTCAGGACCCTGACTTATAAGTTATACTTAAAATTGTTTTGTATGTCTAAATTATTTCCACTAAAAAATTTTTTTAAATATGTTATAAATGTAAAGGCTGTGCAGGAATGTGATCTTGGAAATAAATGGAAAAATTAATGAATAAAATGAAGTAGCTTTCTTGAAGATCATAATCAATGAATGGGATTAGTTAAAAATCTAAATGAATTCAGAAGGGTTTAGATCAATCATAATGTTGAATCAGTTTTTACTTCTGAAATCTCTCAATATTTTGGATATATTCTCTAGTCTTTTGAAATGACATTAAGTTGCCCTCCCACAAAAGTTCTATAGTTTCAGCATTATTACACAGGCTTAGCTTTTTTGCAGGGGATTGAGGCGGTGGGGAGTACTCTGGGGCTGGCTATTGGCTATATGCTCTTCTAGAACTTTCATCTTGTATTAAACTAGTTTTATAAAGCACATCCTTTACAAAATATCACTTTAAATAGTCTTATAAATTAGGAAGATCAGGGTGCTCTAATCTCTCAACATAATAGTCTATACAAAACCCTAATTTCATGTGAAATAACTTCAAAAATACCATTAACATCTTTAATAATGTACAAAAAGAAAGCATCTGCAATTTAAGCTTGAAAATAAAGGCCTCAAAGACTAACGTTCAGAATGTTTGGGAGCCACAGGAATAACACTTGAAAGTCAGGGCTGGGACTTCATGTTTCCAAACAGCTCCATGTAAAAGACAATAGTGGAAGTAACCTGAGCTGGCTCTGAATGTGCAGGAAATGGAGGCACACAGACAAAAAAAGGAGAGAAAATGAGGTGCAAATCAAACTTTTCAGTTTTAAGTAATTCTTATAATCCTTCCTTGGTCCTTACATGAGAAATAGAATTTGTTCTAATAGAATAGGGAAAAATAAAAAAAATAAAATGGGGAACGAGAAAGAAAGATAAGCTAAAAGTAATAATAAAACTTAATCATAACATTTGGAAAAATTTAGACAACCTTTATCAGAGCAGAGACTCGTCGTCGTCGGCAGCCGTCCGTCTCGAGAGACGATGGCGTAGCTTCCTGAGAGTCTATCTGCACCGCCGAGAATGGCTGTGCAGTCCGATTCGGGAGTGACAATCCCTGCCGCACTTGGTACAGGTGAAGGCAGATGGCTGTTGTTGCTGCTGCTGACGCTGCTTCCACCTCGATCTTTTCTGGACCGCCTCCTCGTTGCGCGCAGCCTCCGCGCGTGACGTACCTTGCCTGACCGCGAGCCTCCAGGCTAGGCGGTCGTCTGCTTGAACTTCCCATGTGTTGAGATTGATGGAGCATTGTGTCATGTCCTTTTTGCAGATGTCTTTGAACCGCAGTTTTGGGCGCCCTGTCATCCTCTTGCCTTCTGCTAGCTCGCCGTAGAGGAGGTCTTTGGGGATACGGCCTGCATCCATTCTTTTGACATGGCCGAGCCACCTGAGGCGTCTCTCGCTAAGAACTGCATGCAAACTGCTCATATTGGCTCGCTTCAGCACCTCGGTGTTGGGGACCTTATCCTGCCAGGCGACATGCAGGACGCGTCGCAGGCACCTCATGTGGAAGCTGTTGAGTTTCCTTTCGTGCCTTGCGTAGGTGGTCCACGTCTCGCTGCCATAGAGGAGAGTGCTGAGTACGCAGGCTTGGTAGATGCGCAGTCTGGTTTTCTCAGTGAGGCTGGAATTGTTCCACGCTCGCCGGTTCAGTCTGGCCATAACTGTGGCTGCCCTGGCGATTCTCCGGTTGACCTCCAAGTCGACTGACAGAGAGCTCGAGATGGTGGACCCGAGGTAAGTGAAGTCGTTGACAACCTCCAGGGTGTATCCGTCGATGGTGATGCATGGGAGAGTCCCCGTGCCTTGAGCCATAACATTCGTCTTCGTCAGGCTGATGGCTAGTCCGAACTCCTTGCATGCGTGGGAAAGGCAAGTGACTAGCTGCTGGAGTCCCTCTTCGGAGTGTGATGTCAAAGCTGCGTTGTCGGCGAAGAGCATCTCACGGATGAGCACCTCTTTGACTTTGGTCTTGGCTCGTAGACGGGCCAGGTTGTAGAGCTTGCCATCGGATCTGGTGTGAATGAAGACACCCTCGCTGCAGTCCTTAAAGGCGTATTGGAGGAGCATGGAGAAGAAGATTCCGAACAGCGTAGGCGCGAGGACGCAGCCCTGCTTTACTCCGCTGCTGACTGGGAAGGCCTCAGAGGTTGCGCCGTTGTAGGACACCGTGCTGTGCATGTTGTCGTGAAAGGACATGACCACAGCAAGCAGATGTGGTGGACAGCCAATCTTCCGTAGCAAGCTGAAGAGTCCGCTTCGACTGACCAGATCAAACGCCTTCGTGAGGTCAATAAAGGCGAGGTAGAGTGGTTTATGCTGCTCGTGACACTTCTCCTGCAGCTGGCGTAGGGAGAAGATCATGTCCACTGTTGATCGGCCAGCTCTGAAGCCACACTGGGACTCTGGGTAGACGCGGGAAGCAAGGGTCTGCAGGCGGGCAAGAGCGACCCGGGCGAATACTTTGCCGACGACGCTGAGGAGAGAGATGCCCCGGTAGTTGTTGCAGTCGCTGCGGTCTCCTTTGTTCTTGTACATGGTGATAATGTTGGCGTCTCTCATATCATGGGGGATGTAACCCTCCTTCCAGCAGAGACAGAGTAGATGGTGGAGCGGCTGTAGCAGGACTGGTTTCCCGCTCTTTAGGATTTCTGGAGGGATTCCGTCGCTTCCTGGTGCTTTCCCGCAAGCAAGGCGGTCGATGGCTTTGCCGAGCTCTGCCGCAGTAGGTGGGGTGTCTAGCTCCTCCATGACTGGTAGGTCTGGGATGGCTTTAAGAGCAGTGTCTATTACGGTGTTCTTCGTTGCGTACAGCTCGAGGTAGTGCTCGGTCCACCGCCGCATTTGCTGTTCCTGGTCAGTGATGACCTCACCTGTCTTGGACTTAAGGGGGGCGATCTTGGAGGGGATTGGGCCTGTTGCCTTCTTGATACCCTCATACATTCCTTGTGCGTTGCCTATATCGGCGGCTTCCTGAATGCTTCTGCACAGGTTTAGCCAATAGGTGTTGGCACAGTGGCGGGCGGTCTTCTGGACTTTGTTCCTGGCAGCCCGTAGAGCTTGAAGTGTACTGGGAGTGGGCGTGGCCTTGTAAGCCAGTAGGGCCTTCCTCTTAGCCTCGATCACGGGTTCCATTTCTTCCCAGTGAGCCTCGTACCAGTCAGCGTTCTTCCGCTCTTTCTTCCTGTAAGCAATAATGGCGGAGTTGTATATGACGTCGCGGAGACGTGGCCAATTGGATTTGATAATGTCATCTGCCGCCACTCCCTCGCCGAGTGCATCTTCCATCTTGTTGATGAATTGCTGGGTCTTAACTGGGTTGCTGGCACAACTGGTGTTGATGCGTGGGCGACCCTTCATCTTGGAGTGGTGCAACCTCTTCGGCATTATGCGCACCTTGCTTACCACGAGGGCATGGTCCGTGTCGCAGTCTGCACTGTGGTAGCTGCGGGTGAGGAGGGTGCTGCCAATATCCGTTCTTCTGGTGATGACGAGGTCAAGCTGGTGCCAATGACGGGAGCGGGGGTGCCTCCATGACACCTGGTGGATCTCTTTGCACTTGAAGAATGTGTTTGTCACGCACAGGCTGTGGTGACACAAAAGCTCAAGCAGTCGCTGACCATTCTCATTGATCTTTCCTCTCCCAAAGTTTCCGAGGCAGGTGGGCCAGGCCATGTGGTCGGCTCCTACTCTTGCATTGAAGTCTCCAAGGAGATAGAGAGCGTTACTTCTGGGAATCTTGGATAGCGCTTCGTCCAGTGCATGGTAGAACTGTTCTTTCTCTTCGGTGGTGGCGCAGAGGGTTGGGGCATACGCGCTAAGAATGCTGACTGGGCCGAAAGTTGTTGACAATCGGAGGGTAAGTAATCTCTCTGTGCCTCCTGTGGGTGGCTCTATGGAGTTAACAAGCGTGTTCTTCACAGCGAACCCAACACCGTGCTGTCTTGGTTGGTCCGGAGACTTCCCTTGCCAGTAGAAGGTGTAGTTGGTTTCTCTGATAGTTCCGTTGTCGGCCAACCGGGTCTCCTGTAGAGCCGCAATGTCGATGTTTAGTCGTGCCAGTTCCCTATTGATGACAGTGGTTTTCCTGGCACCCTTGATCCACGGAAGGTCTGCAGTAAGTCCGGGGCACATGGTCCTGATGTTCCAGCTAGCGAGGCGAAGAGCCGGAGGCTTCTTTCTTGTTGTTTGCTTGGAATTAACTGGTGCGGGTGTTTTGTGGCCCACTTAGAGCAGAGACTAATTACCACAAATTCCACTGAGACTAATTATCATATTTTCAACTTTGACTTTACACAAAGTATGAATCTAGAGAGTAAAATAAATGTTTACCTTTCATGAAATGATGTTTAGGTAATGTATTGCTGTCTCAAAGACAGGTTGAAAAAATTCTTCTATTACTAACATTTTTCTAGTACTCAAAATTTTCATCAATCACTGCCATACTTACTAATCTGAAATTTCATACTAACACTGAAGTTATTTACATTTTTATTAAAATGCTTACTTTCCTAGAGAATTATTTTTATTCCAGTATTGCCTATCATTCTCTAAACAGAAATGGGAAACAAGATTTTATTTTAGCTCAATACTTACAGATGCAGGGTTCCCCCCTTCCCTCCTTCTCTCTTCCACACAGGTATAATCCTCCAAGCCAGAGTAGAGGCAACTCATTTCTGGGATGTCTAGTCATTAGATTAGACATACAAATATAATAACCAAAGAATAAGTCTAAAGTCGATGGCAGTTTTTATCCTTAGTCATTTGAATGAGTTATGAATTTTCTAATTTTCTACTGAGACTTAGAAAAAAATGGCCACTCACTTTAGAAAAATGTTTAGGTTTATGAAATATATGCTTTGATGACTAAAAAAGTACATTTTTAAATCAAGAAAATTTTTATTTTAATAATTATTATTATATTACTTTCATTACCATTTATTCCCCTTATACGCCACCCCCCACAATCACCACAGTGTTGTCCATGTCCACGGGTCCTTTTCCTTTTTGCTCCATCCCTCCACCCACTACACTCTCCCCTACTTAGCTGTCACCCTGCTCTCTATTAATCTGTCTCTATTTTGCTTGTTAATTCAGTTTGTTCATTAGATTCCAAATACGAGTGAAATCATTTAATATTTGTCATGCTCTGATGGGCTTATTTCACTTAGTATAATGTTCTCCATGCCCACCCATACTGTCGCAAAGGGTAAAACTTTCTTGTTTTTTACAGCCAAGTAGTATTCCATTGTGTAAATATCCCATACTTATTTTATCCACTCACCTACTGATGGACACTTGAGCTGCTTCCATATCTTGGTGATTGTAAATAATACTGCAAAGAACATAGGGGTGCTTATGTTCTTCAAAATTAGTGTTTTGGGTTGCTTCAGATATATTCCTAGAAGTGGGATTGCTGGGTCAAAAGGCAGATACATTTTTAATTTCTTGAGGTATCTCCATACTGCTTTCACAGCAGCTGCACCAGTCTGCAGTCCCACCAACAGTGCACAAGGGTTCCCCTTTCTCCACATCCTCACCAGCTTGTTGTTAGTTGATTTATGATGATGGCCATGCTGACAGGTGTCAGATAGTGTCTCAATGTGGTTTTAATTTGCATTTCTCTGATGACTAGTGACGTTGAGCATCTTTTCATGTATTTATTAGCCATCTATATGTCCTCTTTGGAGAACTGTCTATTTAGATCCTTTGCCCATTTTTTAAGTGGGTTTTTTGGGTTTTTTGGCGTTGAGTTTTGTAAGTAAAGTACTTCGTAAATTTTTAATATTAACTTCTTATCAGATGTATTGGTGAATATGTTCTCCCATTCTGAGGGTTACCTTTTAATTTTGTTGATGATTTCCTTTGCTGTGCAAAAGCTTTTTAGTTTAATGTAGTCCATTTGTTTATTTTTCCTTTTGTTTCCCTTGCCTGAGTAGTAGTAATATGTGATAAAATATTGCTATGAGCTATGTCAGCAATTTCACTGCCTGTTTTCTTCTGGGATTTTTATGGTTTCAGGTCTAACATTTAAGACTTTAATCCATTTTGAATTCATTCTTCTGTGTTGTGTGAGAAGGTGCTCTAGTTTCATTTTTCTGCACATATCTGTTCAATTTTCCCAATACCATTTATTGAATAAAGTATCTTTAGACCATTGTGTGAGCCTACTTCCTCTGTCAAATAATAATTGACTATAAAGGTGTGGGTTTATTTCTGGGCTCCCTATTCTATTACATTGATCAATGTGTCTGTTTTTATTCCTGTACCATGCTTATTGATTACTATGGCCTTATAGTATTATATTATGCAACATGATTCCTCCAACTTTACTCTGCTTTCTCAGGATCACTGTTGCTTTGTGAGGTCTTTTGTGGTTCCATATAGATTTTTGAAATATTTGTGATCATGCGGTTTTTATCCTAATCACATTTATTGATTTGTGAATGTTGTATCAACCTTGCATTACCAGAATAAATCTCACTTGATCATGGTGTATGACCTTTTTGATGCATTGTTTTATTTGGCTTGCTAATATTTTGTTGAGGATTTTAGCAACTATGTTTATCAGGAATATTGGCCTATAATTTTCTTTCTCTGTAGTGTCTTTATCTGGTTTGGGAATTAAGATGATGCTGGCCTAAATAAGCTTGAGAGTCTTCCTTCCTCTTGAATTTTTTGAAATCGTTTGAGGAGAGGTATTAGTTCTTCTTGGAATGTTTTGTAATACTCACCTGTGAAACTATCCAGTCCAGGGTTTTTGTTTGTTGGGAGTTTTTTTATTAGTGCTTCAATTTCAGTAGGTGTAATCTGTGTATTCAGATTATCTTATTCTTCCTGATTTAGTTTTGGAAGAATAAATGTACATTTCTAGAACTTTACCTGTTTTGTCCAGGTTGTCCAATTGTTGGCATGTAGTTGTTTGTAATATTTTCTTACAATTCTTTGTATATCTTTGGTGTCAGTTGTTATGTCTCCTCTTTCATTTCTTATTTTATTTATTTACGTACTCTTCTTTTTTAATAAGTCTGGTTAAAAGTTTTTCAATCTTTTTTATACTTTCAAAGAGCCAGCTCTTGGGTTTATTCACATTTTGTATCACTTTTTAGACTCTATGCCACTTATTTCTGCTCTGATCTTTATTATTTTCTTCCTTCTGCTCACTTTGGACTTTGTTTGCTGTTCTTTTTCTAGTTCCTTTAAGTGTGACGTTAGACTGTTTTTTTCAGCTTTTTCTTGAATTTCCCTTTAGTATTGCTTTCCCAGTGTCCCACGGATTTTGGATTTTTGTGTCCTCATTTTCATTTGTTTCAAGGTATCTTTTGATTTCTTCCTTGACCTCATTGTTGACCCATTCATTGTTTAATATCATGTTATTTAGCTTCCATGTCTTTGCATGTATTTCAGTGTTCTTGTGATTGATTTCTTATTTCACAGAATTGTGGTCAGAGAAGATACTTGATATGATTTCAAACTTCTTAAGTTTATTGAGATTTGTTTTGTGTTCTAACACGTGGTCTTATTCTAGAAAAAATTCCATGTGCACTTGAAAAGTATGTATATTCTGTTGATCTGGGGTAAAATGCTCTGAAGATATCATTTAAATCCATTTGACCTATTGTGTAGCTTAAGGCTGCTGCCTCCTTGTTGATTTTCTGTCTGAAAGAGCTATCCATTGAAGCCAAAGGATAGACTATGACTGTATTTCTGTCTATGTCTCCTTTTATGTCCATCAAGATTTACTTTGCATATTTAGGTGTTACTATCTTGGGTGCATAAATGTTTACTAGGGTTATATCCTCTTTTTGAATTGTTTCTTTTATCATTACTTAGTGTCCTTTTTTGCCTTAGTTTTAAAGTCTATTTTTCTCAGATATAAGTATTGCTATGCCAGCTTCGTTTCCTTTTCAATCTGCATGAAATATCTTTTTTCTATCCTTTTACTTTTAGTCTGTGTATATATTTTGATCTGAGGTGGGTATCTTGGAGACAACATATATGAGTCTTGTTTTCTTATCCACTCAGCTACTCTATGTCTTTCATTTGGAGCATTTAAGCCATTTACATTTAAGGTGACTATTAAGAGATATGTATTTAGGGCCAGTTTGTTGTTAGACTATTTTCCTCTGTTTTTTTTATTTTTCCTTCTCTTTTCTTCTTCTTCTTCTTCTTAAAGCAAACCTTTTAACATTTGTTGCAGTAATGACTTTGTGTTCACAAATTCCTTTAGCTTTTTCTTGCCTGGATAAATCCTTATTACTTGTTCCATTTTAAATGATAGCCTTGCTGAATAAAGTAGCCTTGGTTGTAGGTCCTTACTTTTCATCACCTTGGATATTTCATGCCACTCCCTTCTGGCCTGAAATGTTTCTATTGAGAAATGAGATGACAGTCTAATTGGTGCTCCCTTTTATGTAGCTACCTGCTTTTCTCTTGTGACTTTAAGTATTCTTTATTGTCTTTAAGCCTTGTCATTTTAATTATGATGTATCTCAGTGTACGCCTCTTTGGGTCCAACTTGTTTGAGAGTCTCTGAGCTTTCTAGACTTGTGTGTTCTTTTTCCTTCACCAGATTAGGAAATTTTTCAGTCATTATTTTTTTAAATAGGTTCTTCATCTCTTACTCACTCTCTTCTCCTTCTGATATTCCCATGATGCAGATGTTGTTATGCTCCATATTGTCAAAATGTTTCTTAAGCTCTCCTCACTTAAAGAAATATTTTTTAATGAGTATCATTTTATAACTTGGGGACTAACTTTTAAACCTAATAATTGTTTACACAGAAAATTAATTGATGACATTAAGTACCAAGTATCTGATTCAATTAACTTGATTTACCTATTGCAATCACCAGAAAAAGTTTATTATTTTACAATTTACAGAAAATTCGTCCCAATCTTATGAGCAAACTTCTCTAAATATAGTAAACATCGGTGGCCATTTAAATATAATTCTCTTACAAAGTTCACACATTTGCAGTGATGACTCCCCACTCTGTTTATTAGCAGGTTATGAGTAAGTATCATCAATACTAATAAATCACTTCAGGTCTTTATGTTGAAAGGGATTTTGATGAGAATGTTACTATAATAACTACATCACTTACTCCATCTGTATAAACTGGTTTTATGTGTGCCTCATTATATACTTTTCCCCAATTAGTCACTTAGAAGGGGCATCATCTTTATGTTACAGAAAAAATAGATCGCTAATAAATAAAAGTCAAAGACTTGTAATGGGAACAAAAATGTCCCCTGTGAATGCAATGTTAACTTTCACTTAATTTTTAAAAATGCAGTATAATCTTCACCTGAAAGGAAACTTTGCCTTGAGTATAATACATTTTAATTATGTGGCACTTTTGTCCCTTAGAGTTCGGAGCTCATTACCTAGAGAGAGACAACCGCACTACATGAATGATAAGATGATATATTTGAAAGGAAATGCTAGCATATCTGATTTAATAAAAAGATTACAAAATGTTATCAGATCTTTCAGACAAAAAGTGACTTGTTTTAAATTGGATATCATACAAAAATTATGTGATGGAATTCCATTATAGCAACATAATTTTTTTTAAATATCCACTCCTTCATTCAACAAATATTGGCCCACCAAATATTTATTGAGCCCCACCATGTGTTATATGTTCCAGGAACTGGGAATATGTAGATAAACAGGACATAGTCTCTGCCATCATGATTCTTAAAGTCTATAGAGAAAAAGGTAAGCAATAGATTCTACAATACTGAGAAATAAAGACTTTAATAAAGGTATATATTCTAGAATATTCTCTAATTACTCTTATAATAAAGATGTTATTTTAGTCCATTCAGGCTTCTGTAACAAACTACCCCAGCTTATAAACAAGGAAAATTTATTGCTCACAGTTCTGGAGGTTAGAAATCTGACATCAAGGTGCCAGCATGGTCAGGTCAGGGCTATCTTTAGGGGATGCAGACTTCTAGTGGTGCGCTCACATGGCGAAAGGGTCAAGGGTGCTCTCTGAGTCTCTTGTATAAAAGCACTAATCTCATTCATAAGGGCTCCACTCTCATGACCTAATCACCTCTTAAAGGCACTACCTACTAATAATATCACCTTTGGCAGTTAGAGTTTCAACATATGAATTGAGGGAAGAACACATTCAGACCATAGCAGGTGTGCTTCAGTCTCTTAAATTTTTCTTAAAAGTGCTACTAAATGATGATCTCCTCTTGGAGGTGAGGAAGGAAAAACAAAGTGTCAGTTTATGTTTTGGAAACCTTCTCACCATGTACTATTAATATCACTTGTTTTGAGGAAGAAATAAAAGATGTTGATGTTCTGTGAATCTGATAATATTGAAATGGTGACCAAAACCTGACAAAAAGTAAAGTTTTGATAACTAAACTTTCTCCTTGAGCAATTAGACTCCTTCCTCTGTGCCTTAAAGAGAAGCAAATGGATAAAAGCTAATCCCACCCCATTCTACCCCACAGATGAGATGCAATGGCCTTGAGGTTAGAAGAACTAGTTAGGAGTTAACATGAGTGTGTGCTTGGAAGAGGAGAATGGGAAACTCAATGAAGTCCAAGTCTTGATTAGAGATATAGTAAACCTCTCCTATTCAAACTATTTCTAAACCTCTCTTCTATAATATCCCCTAAATAGGAGTTTGGTCAGCACTAGAGGAGGGGGTCATTAGTCATTGCAGCTGACTCTGATGTTGGCCATGGCACTACTCCATATGATTTAGCTGCTTTTCTGGGCCTAGAGCTGAAACACACATGAGACAAATGTCATCTCTGGGGATTATGCTTAAGGGAATGGTCATGCAAGGACATGTAGTTTTGCCTGTTCCTAGGTAGCTGGGGCTCTCCAGTCTGGTAACTCTCTGCACCACCATGGGTACACTCTGCACCTGACCCATTGTTTCCATTCTTATCATGCCTATCTAACTGCCTACTTCAATAAGACCTGCTCCACATCTACCAGGTTGCAGATCTCATGGATGGCATCAACAGTTTCCATAAGGTTTAGTCCAAAAGGAGAGGAGAATTGGTGATCTTCTCTTTGCTACTGTTGTGTTATAGCATATAGATAAGTTCATACACACTGTTCTAAGTATGTCTTCTGGGAGTACCCTGATTGACTGATACAAAATCAGTAGGACTATAGCCAGAATGTGGCCAACATAGAAAATAATAAACCCCTACTAAAGTTGTCTCAATTTTTCACTTTTCCCCTAAGAACAATGGCAAGCTGTGAAATTTCAGGATTCCCACATTTCAGTGCAAATGCAATCTGATCAGGGTGTCATTCATCTCTGTATCTCCTCCTCTATCTTCTCACCCCAATCCCATCCCAGGACCTAAGACAGTTTCCAGGACACAGTAAATCTCATAAAAGTTTGTCAGATGTCTGGCATTTCTTTAGAGCTAAATATGTGGTGGGGAATATATATATTATAATATAATATAATATATATAATATATATATAATTAGAAATCCTTATACTTTTTAAATTAATTTGAGAGAGAGAGAGAGAGAGAAACTGATTTTTGTTCCACTTATTGATGCATTCATTGGTTGCTTCTTGTATGTGACCTGATCAGGGATTGAACCCACAATCTTGGCATATGGAAACAATGCTCTAACCAACAGAGCTACCCAGCCAGCATGAAATCCTCATACTTTTGAAAACCTCAAGAGGCCAAGGAATGAGAATTCAGATGGAGTCTACACTAAAAAATTCCAGTAAACATCTTATTATCTGAAAGTAACTGCTTGAGTTTGTTGCAAATGTATTTTTATTATTTTTATAGAATTTCCTTATAATTATACTCCATGACATCTCTAATTGAAGAGACAGCTGATTAAATCATCAAAATACAACGTCCATTTGCTTGAAGAAGATACTTATATAGTTGTTTATTTGTTTCTCCAATAGGAATAACTGGTTCACTGCACGCAGAATTGAATTTATTTGATGGTATTTTAATTCCTAAGTATATCTAAAAGGTAGAATTACCTAACATTTCATTGGAGTTTTATTGAGTTCTTTGATTCTGTCTATGCATATTATGGGTATCAACTTTTTCTTGCTACACTATAGATATCATTCATATCCACCCAGATAAGAAATTGGGTTAACCATAGTTCACTTTTTTCTTCAAAAGTGTTGTCTTTTAAACATTGGAATGAGAAATCCATAGTTTAGTTTATTACTCAGCATGTCTTCTAGTTGTTTCTATTTTCAATTCTATATTACAATAAATAAATTCTAATTTTCTCAAAACTAAAATTACTCAAGAAAAACTTCAGTGATAGCAAACATTGATCCGGCACAAAAACTGAAATAATTTAAAATTCATTGCTTGACCTGTTTCCTCACCCATTCAATATTATAAATAAAATAACTCTTCATGCACCCCAAATTCTATGGCAGTAAAATTGAGTTCCTTTATCATTTTTTTATACCAAGACTCTTTTTTTTCAAACACAGTTATGAAAAACTGGAATGCCTTCTCAAAAAATATAATTATGTTAAATAATTATTTAATAACTATAATTTAAACTCTTCTGACTTTTAAATTAATATTATTTGGTGAAACACAATTTTTTATGTTAAGTAATTAAAATTTTCAACATAGCTTAAGCTTCTTTTATAGATGCTGCTTTGAGCCCATCTGTTATAATTAGATTGAGTAGGGGAGTCTTTAAAACATGTTAAATTTAGTATAATATTTGGTACTAATTTTTTTAACTCAATAACTTACAGACATATTATCTAATGTATATGTTCATGTATATATTAAGTATCTATTTGACATTTAGAGAGGCATGGATTGTGACCCAATTCCATTGATGGAAAAAGTGAAAAGCTAATTATAAAAATTAGTATAAGCTAAAAGAAATAGGACCTGCTTTCCCAGTTCCCAAATGCATCTCTTCTGATTATTAACCTTTACAGATTCTTATCATGCATCAGTTAACTTTGAAGGAAGGCATTTGGGACAAAAAAGCAAATTTGAGTAAGAAATAGGTATCAGAATCTGTCAGGGTCCAGTTAGGGCATAGAAACTCCATTAGTTATTCTTAATAGAGAGAATTTAATATAGATCATTGTTAACTATATATTGAATAGATGAAAAGATGGAGAATTCCAAGGTACCACAGAAGGAACAACTGTAGAAAGCCACTCATGCCCCAGAGTTGGGAAACAAAAGGAAGGGGTTGGTATTATAAAAATTTAGAAGCTTGGAGGAGAGCCCTGGTGTGCCTGGAAGCCAGACCGCAGAGGAATGGGTGCTTCTTGCTTCATGCTGGTGTGTCCAACGGTTGGACAAAGCGATCCTGCCAGTGTTAATGAACGGCAAACTGGATTTGACTGTTTCTATAGACTCAACTGCTTCTGCCAGGGTAAAGTGAAACAAGGGTGACCCCCACAAAATTAGGGTGCCTACACGAACCTGACTGAAAGGAACCAAGTCCTTTCTCCCTCCGCTAGCTGTGCAGGTTCCCTGGCGCCCCCTGTTGGTAGAGCTCATTATGGAGACTGCTGACCAAGTAAAAATGTGGTTTATTAGAGTCCGGGCCTCGGCACCTCAGAGTAGGGTCTAGAATAATGAGAAAGCTGATGGTGTGACAATAGTTTAATAACTGACACATAATGGTTTATTCCAACTGGGAGGAAAAGGAGCATTTGGATAGATGAAGTTGAACTGAATCATAGATGCTACCATTTATTGAATAATTACAATGTGTCAAACATGTTATTAAGCATTTTACATCCATTAGCTCATTTAACTTAATCCTTACAATAACCATTTGAAATATTATTATTCTCAGTTTACAGATAAATAAATTGAAATCCACGAACATTAAGTGAACTGACCAACGCTATATATTGAGTAATTCTGCTAGTCTGAATATTCATTTTCTTTTATAACTTGAAGTAGCAATTTTCAAACTGTGGTCTGTGGACACTCAAGCTTCAACAGGTCACCTGAGGGGTCACAGTGGGGAGGACGATCAAGTGAGGCTTGGCTCCCGTCTCTCCTTCAATCTGCAGCCACTCCACTTTTACCTATTTCATAAATGAAGGGGAAGCAGAGGAAACATGACAAGTTATGTAAGATTTCACTTGGAAAAACAGTTTGGCGCTAAAAAAAACTTGAAAACCTCTTCCTCAAAAGCAGATAAGTATATATATATTTTTTACCCTAGAGAGTCGCTCCTGAACAATTCCTAACTGCTTAGGCTGCCATCTCTTTTCTCCTATTCTAGTTTGATTTACAGATTAAAGACAGGAGTTGCATTCTTCATATCTTGCTGGTACCATCTAATTGCTCCTTTACTAAATTAATAGCTCTTACTAAGAAAAAATGCTTTTAATTTATCCCAGAGGTTGACAGATTCAATAGTTCTCTTTTGGCTGTCTGCATTCTATCTCCCTAGTCAAGACTGAGACCCAGAAGGAAACTTCTCTCCCAGCCAGCTCCAAATCACCTACTGATTACCTCTCCCAGTTGACCCTTGATTTCTGCATTTTGTAACCAAGCTTCCTTTAAAGTCTCTGTGGCTTCTTAAAGAAGAGAAATAATTTTGTTTCCCTAGACAGTCTAACAAACAATACCTACGTAGCAACTTTAAAATGAAGCCCTACAATGAAGTCTACTAAAACCCTGATCAGTCAGCTCATCTCCCCAAAATCCCAGAGTCAGGTTGCAGCACAAAGGGAACCATGCATCAGGTAGTGCGTCTTCATTTCGCAGGAGAACTTGGTGTTAAGTTAAATCCAGGCATTAAATGAGGATTTACTAAGGAGTAGTCGTCCTTGACCAAGATTTTATAAATCTTTTCATTTATAAAAATTAATTTTATTTCAATTCAGTCTAATGTTTTAGCTATTATGGGCGAGCTATATATGATTATCCTTTGGGGATGAAGTGGAGTATAATGATTATAAAAGTCGGATCAAACTGGTAATTAGTTATATGCACATGAAGAAAATCTTTGTGCATAATAAGCTTTGTAAAAGAGTTTTTGCAAGTTATCAAAGAGCTACAGTATGACATTGGGTAAGTATGCAAATTAATTTTAAGCCATTTGGAGCTATTAAGAATAAAAATGAACATGCCATAGAGCATTAAAAGCAATTAAACACACTTATGGCTTTTTAATCTGTACAAAGCAAACTATAACATTTTTATCTTCATAAAGCAACTAGTCATTATAACATTTAAATGTTCACATACAAATTAAAAAGGTACCTTAATCCAAAGGAGAGTAATTTTTTAGACTTAGTGTGTGTAGCTTGTTTCCAAAATACTTTTTCTGACCACTCATTTAAGCTAGAGAACAATACTTTACCCAGGAGAGGTAGCTGTATCCGCAATTGACAATGCCCAGAGATATTTTATAATCAGCCCAATATCACACAGAAAGGTAAAGAGAGAGAAGGAAATTTAGATCTTCTGACTTTATCACATCCAGCCAGGCAAGTGGACACAGCAGTGAGCTTGCAGCTGCACACCAGTGTAAACACATGCTCATGTGTACACACACAGGCTCTCCTTGGAGCTTACATCTAAAATAACCAGGAAATTTTTAAACCATTCCAGAAATGGCATTTGGAACAGCTTTATTATATGAAACTATAAACTCACATAGCTAGATTTAATTTTGTTATACAGCTGACTCTTGAACAACTCAGGGCTTAGAGGTGCTGACCTCTAATGCAATCAAAAATTCATATATTGCCTTTGATTCTCCCAATATGTAACTAAGAGCCTACTGTTGACCAGAAGCCTTACTGCTAACATAAACAATTAATTAACACACATTTTATATGTCATATGTAGTATACACTGTATTCTTACAATAAAGTAAGCTAGAGAAGAGAAAGTATTATTAAGAAAACCAAAAGGAAGAGAAACACACTTATAGTATTTATTGAAAAAAATCCATGTATAAATGGACCTACTGCAGTTCAAAATCATGTTGTTCAAGGGTCAACTGTATGTGCATTTATCTCATTCTTCCAGGTATTGTATTTTTATACATCTCAATTTCCCAATTAGGTCACAAACTCTGAGAGAAGACAATTACCTTATATTAAGTGAATTGTTTTTTCCTTAGAGAATATAACAAAAATGTTTTACACATAGTACATGTTCAGTACATGGGGTGAATTATAATTCAAGCACAAATGTTTTAAGAATAAAATAAGTTTAACTTGTTTTTCAGAGCAGTCAACTGAGGCAAAGCCTTTGTGCGAGATGACCAAGACAAGTTAGTTTTGGATCTAAACTCTAAAATTTAGACAACATAATAACAAATTTTTGAGATTTAGAAGCCTTTTCATGAGCTTATGATTTACTTTTTACCTGTTTTAAGTAGCTTTTTTTGTGACTGAACTTACACTCAGAATCCTAAATCAATGCACCATCCACCTTACCTGACACATACATATTGAGCCGTGGCTAGATTCTTAGTAAAATATAACGTGTGGATGAATAAATGATGCTATCAGCGAGTAGCCCAGTGACACCAGAGAGGCGCCCAGCAGCATGGCTCAGGCTCCAGGCATTGATTTTCTTTATTTTTAATTTTATTCTATAACAGCTGTCCCATCTTTTCTTCTTTTGCCCTCCTCTGTCCATCCCAACCCCCTCTCTAGGCATTGATTTTCACATGGAGCCTGAATATCAATTGCTCTTCCGGCTCCCTTGAGTCTTCCCATGATCTGAAAAGTGAGCAAGTTACATGCCACACAACTTATATCCATATCAGCCCACAAAAAGTGAGCCATTGAGGCCATAGTAAACTGAGCTCTTAGTTTTATAGCAAAATCCCAGCTCAGGACCCACCAGCTTCAGTCACCTGACAGCCATTGTAGGAAATAAATGCTCCCTTACTCTAGAAATCTCACTGTAATTCCACTTCTCTCTTCATCCTAGTATGAAGTCATAGCCTCTGGAGCATCAATGGCCAGGCCAAAAATAAATGTGTAAATGAGCATTCTACCCAGAAACAAGCATTTTGTATAAAACATACATCCTTGTACTTCAGTAATATAAAATATTATATTTTATTACATTCTCCAGTTTTATTCAAGTCCTGTAGAAAACAGCTTTCCACTAATTTGAAATTTCATTTAAAGGGGAGAAAAAGTAGCTTGACTTTATTTCTAAACATGTAGGCATAAAAGTAATTTCTATTTTTTTAATTCTCTGTTGGAAGTTTCAAAAAATTCTTTGATTTTAGTTTATCCTTTCCATTTTTAAATCTAATACTAAAGAATCATTGTAGCTTATGTACCATTCCAAAGAAGCATAGCCATGATGAATGTATGTGAAAACATCTATTCAATAGAAAAACATCTAGAGCATCAAATAGAAATTCTGACCAAATCATAGATTTTTATCACAAGTCTTCACTATTTTTACACCAAAAACTGTAATCCAATTTGAATCTAATGGTTCAGCCACACCTACTGGATAGGTATACTCCTACACAAAATATTTACACTATAATTCAGACCTTCTCTGAAAATGGCTTCTCTGAGCCCTGACAACTCTATTTCTGTCACACAATTGTGCAAATCAAAAGTGATTGGATGAAGAATGGATGCTCAACCCAATTAACATAATCAGATTTCTTCAACTGAAAAATTTGGAAGTAGGATCAAGTAGCCAGTCAGCAACCTGCCCATCTGGGTGCGCTGGAGGACCTCAGAAAATGAGTCAGGTGGGGGGGGGGGCAGAGAAGGGAAGTGCTGGCTTTCCAGTCTTCCAGTCTTTGTAGCTCCTTTTTAGTTGCTGCTGCATTCCTGCTCTTGTGATATGCTCCCGTCTCCCTTTAATAAATTCCCCTTAGTTGTTTAATTCTCCTTGTGTTGACTTGTTACGTAAAACCCAGATCCTCAAGTAACAATTTACCTTTACATTAAATTAGTTACTCTTGTAGTTATATTTATCTAGAGCTTATCTCCTCACCCAAAGCATAAGTGCCCTGGGAGCACAAACTATTTTTTATACTTCTTGAATGTACATACCGCACACATAATATACCAACATATTGAATATATAATTTTACACTCAATATATTACATGAATTTGTAATGTATTACTTAAATATAGTAATATATTAACTATAAGCAGACTTTAAATACTTGCTAATTAATTATGATTCCATGTTGCCATTTTCTTTCTATTTGAAAATGTTATTGTTTATAATTATGATCTATTGCATGACCTACATACAAATACATATGTTGTTTTTGAAGTGTTTCCTCAGTATTTGCAAACACCAGAAATTAACCTCCTGGCTCTGTTTTTCAACATTTTGGATGACAGATTGTGTTATGTGCAATTTCTTATATTACTGCTGCAACTAGTGTGTGCTAAAATGCAAACTAAGAAAACCAGGGAGCAGCTCTTGGGAAAATAGAAACACTGGCCAGAGGGGCCATGAGATCCCCTCCCCCTGGGGAGAAGTTTGTGTAACCACGTCAGAAAGAGTTCAGCTAAGTGCATCCATTGCTAATGGTGGGACAGAAAGGAGCTAGCTTTAGTGATCTTTCATCTTTTTTGCTCAAAGTGTCTTTACAGCCTGTGACCATCATTTCTTCTCTTGAAATTGCCTCTCTAAACTATTTGGGAGGGACCCCTGACTTTATATTATATTATATTATATTATATTATATTATATTAAATAATATTTGTATTACTTAACCCCAGCATGACCCAGATTTGCTTATTTACTTGAGGTCCTCATATTTATACCTTCCTAGTCCCAGTAACAAGAGTCATATTCTCATTACTTCAACATTAGCTCAAGCAACAGTCTCCTGGCAGTACTCTTTAGTTTATCTCATTTATTTTCAATCTGTGTTCACTAACACTACAAGGTCTAAAGTCAAGGATTTCTGCATTACTCCTTCTCTCAAAAATCAATATGGCTCTCAGAGGCCGAAACAGATTTCATTTACTCATTTAACCTTATTTCCTACTATGTCCATTCATCCATTCAACAATGTGTATCAGTCACCTGCGAGAGCAGGCACTTGCTAAGCACTGGGAACACAATGAGGAATACAGACGAGTAAACAGGATGCAGCATCATGGTGATAACTGGTATGACAGAGATACGTATATGGTGCTAAGAAAGCACACAAAAGGAATACCAAGTCCAGTCTAAATGGATTTACCAGAAAAGTTTTCCTAGAGAAAAAATGATACCAAAAAATGAAATCTGAAGAGCAAGTAGTTATTAAGTCATTATGAGCAAGAAAGTAGTCTTGGGAATGTAAGCTGTAGGGATATGGAGAAAGAAAAGCATTGTAGGCAGAAAGAAATGTTGTGCTTGAGCCAGTAATCAGGTGGTGGCAGTGGATATGAAGAAAAGTGGATAAGGATGGGTAGAATTAATGGGACCAGTAACAGATTGAATGTGGGAGGTGAGGGACAGGGAGGTACCAGAAATGACTACCAGATCTCTAGCATGAGCAATTGCATGCCCAGGAGTATCCTATTGTAAGATGGATATAAGTGTTTGATAAGAAGATTATAAAGTCTAAAAACTTTTGTTTAATATAGCATCTTGGGTACAAGTAAGAATTTATTTTTAAAGATTTTTTTTAATGAATCACTTTGATTAAATAAGTAGTTGGTGGCCATATAGTCTTCTGTTACCCCAAACTCTTCTATTTATTAAACACTTATTGTTGCCACTCACCATGCTAGACACAGGGAAGACTACAGGCATGCTCCTGCCTTCATGGCGAGGGTGGACAGTGAACAAGAACCAGCTGCCTGTGGTCAGTGCTGTGAGGATGACAAATGTGGTGGGCTGGGTGAAGCAGGTAGGAATGGGTGGGTCAGGGAAGTTTTTCTCTCAGCAGTTGATATTTGAACTATGACCTGGAGCATGAAACTAAGACTTCTCTTTTTTTTTTTTCTTTCTTTTCTTTTGGCAACTACAGATTTTTATTTCTAATAAAGTAAATATCAATCTTAAATATCCCATATAAACGAGAAGCTCATTGGGTGGGAGAGTGTCCCTTTTTTAAGTTCCACAGCCAGAGGATTGTGAGACCAGAAAGTGAGAAAACCACTGTAGTTTATCCCCAGCCACGCCTGGTCCACGCCTTGCTCTGACCTCATAAGTGCCAGTGTGATGCAACAGCAAAGTCCATCCTATATATACAGCCCTGGCGGGGCTGAGATTTTGTTCGTTAGAGCCCAGGAAGCTGATTGTGGTGACCTGTTGGACTTGGACTTGCAAACTTTGTTCTTGCCATTACTTTGTGAGTGTTTGCTTTTTCTTACTGTATTTTTTTTTTTTTGCCACTTTTTGCATTTTGTTTCTTTTCCTTTATTTTCCCTTTTTTTTATGGTACCAATTTTAAATAAGTTTTTATTTAAGACATCGCATTTTCCACTTTAAGATAAAGTACTTATAAAGTGCGTTATTTCCTTTCCCTGTGTACATAGTCCATATTCAAGTATTGAGAATGCTCTGTTTTATTATACAGCAGCTCAACTTTTAAAACTGCCATGGAATTTGCTACAAATTTGAGTCCTTCAATATTTTGTGTGGAACAATGCTAAATTTATCTATGCAAGAAGTTGGCTTAATCCACCTCTTCAATGGTGGGCCCAGAGGAGGCACCCCCAGATGGAGGGGCTCCACCACCAGGGAAGCCCCCGGGCATTCCTCCCGGCATGCCTCCTGTGCTCTGGTACAGCTTAGTGATGATAGGGTTGCAGACTTTTTCCAGCTCTTTCTGCTGATGTTCAACTTCTTCCTTTTCTTTAGTCTGATTCTTATCAAGCCAGTTGATGATTTCATTGCACTTGTCAAGAATCTTCTGTTTGTCCTCATCATTGATCTTGCCTTGCAGTTTTTCATCTTCAACCGTTGCTTTCATGTTGAATGCATAAGATTCGAGCGAGTTCTTGGAAGACACCTTGTCTTGCTGCTTCTCATCTTCAGCTTTGTACTTCTCAGCTTCCTGGACCATGCGCTCAATGTCTTCCTTGCTCAGATGACCCTTGTCGTTAGTGATGGTGATCTTGTTTTCTTTTCCTGTACTCTTATCCACAGCAGAGACATTAAGGATACCATTGGCATCGATATCAAAAGTGACTTCAATCTGAGGAACACCACGAGGTGCAGGAGGTACGCCTGTGAGTTCAAACTTCCCAAGCAAGTTGTTATCCTTTGTCATGGCATGCTCACCTTCATAAACCTAGATGAGCACACCGGGCTGGTTGTCAGAGTAGGTGGTGAAGGTCTGTGTCTGCTTGGTAGGAATGGTAGTATTGCACTTGATGAGGAAGTCATGACTCCACCAGCAATCTCAATGCCAAGGGAAAGAGGAGTGACATCCAACAGCAGCAAGTCTTGGACATTCTCAGATTTGTCTCCAGAGAGGATGGCTGCTTGGACCGCTGCACCGTAAGCAACAGCCTCATCAGGGTTGATGCTCTTATTCAGCTCTTTTCCATTGAAGAAATCCTGCAGGAGTTTCTGAATCTTGGGGATATGGATAGAACCCCCCACCAGGACAATATCATGTATCTGGGACTTGTCAAGCTTGGCATCCTGAAGAGCTTTCTCTACAGGGTCCAGGGTGCCATGGAAGAGGTCAGCATTCAACTCTTCAAATCAGGCGCGGGTGATGGAGGTATAGAAGTCGATTCCTTCATAGAGTCAATCAGTCTCAATACTGGCCTGGGTGCTGGAGGAGAGCGTATGCTTAGCACGTTCATAAGCAGTACGAAGGCGACGGACAGCCCTCTTATTCTCACTGATGTCTTTCTTGTGCTTGCGCTTGAACTCTGCAATGAAATGGTTGACCATTCGGTTGTCAAAGTCTTCTCCGCCTAAGTGCGTGTCACCAGCTGTAGATTTGACCTCGAAGATTCCATCTTCAATTGTGAGAATTGACACATTGAAAGTGCCACCTCCCAGGTTAAAGATCAGCACGTTTCTTTCAGCTCCAACCTTTTTGTCTAAGCCATAAGCAATAGCAGCGGCAGTTGGCTCACTGATGATTCTAAGTACATTGAGACCAGCAATAGTTCCAGCATCTTTGGTAGCCTGATGCTGAGAATCATTGAAGTAAGCAGGTACTGTGACTACAACATTGGTTACAGTCTTTCCAAGGTAGGCTTCTGCGATTTCCTTCATCTTTGTCAAAACCATAGATGACACCACCTCTGGATATAAATTTTTGTCTCTCCGTTATATTCTATTTGGACCTTGGGCCTGCCAGTATCATTCACCACCATGAAAGGCCAATGCTTCATATCAGATTGAACAACAGCATCATCAAATCTACATCCAATTAAACGTTTGGCATAAAAAACCGTGTTGGTAGGATTCATTGCAACCTGATTCTTTGCCTCATCGCCAATCAATTGTTCGGTATCAGTAAAGGCGACATAATTTGGGGTGGTCCGGTTTCCCTGATCGTTGGCAATTATTTCCACTTTTCCATGCTGGAAAACACCCACACAAGAGTAGGTGGTGCCAAGATCAATGCCAACTGCAGGTCCCTTAGACATGGTTGCTTGCGGGTGCGCGCCACTCGCAAAGACACAGACCAGTAAAAATCCCCCGTGTTCAATGATATTTTTCCTTTTTTTAATTTCTCTCATTTGTTTTTCTTTTTGTTTTAGTTTTTATTTACTTATTTTATCTTTTTCATTTTTTTCTTTTTAGTTTTTGTTTTGTTTTTGTTCTTATTTTGAAGTTACCGTGGCTAATAACCTTGCGGCCACTGCTGGCCTTCGGGAGCCCTTGATTGACAATTACAGGCTCCTGCACACCATTGGCAAGGGCTCCTATTCCACGGGGTGGTTGGCCCTGCACTTGCCAACAGGGACAGAGGTGGCTGTCAAAGCCATTAGCAAGAGCAAGGTAACTGAATATTTTCAAGAAGTTCATTGTCTACATCACCCAAATATCTCACAGTTATTTGAGGTGATTGGCACTGAGGAGAAATGTTATATGTTCATGGAGCATGTGAGCAGAGGGAGCTTACAAGACTACCTAGAAAATTGTGGCCCCAGGACCGAGGCAGCAGCGCAACTCATGTTCCAGCAGCTACTATCGGCAGTTCAGTTAACTGCCACCAGAAGAAAGTTGTCCACCGGGACCTGAAGCCAGAAAACATACTGCTAGATGGTGAGAAAAACCTCAAAATAGCAGACTTTGGCTTTGCCAGGAACTTTACGAACTATAAGCTGACAACGATTTGTGGCACCCCAGGCTATATGGCCCCAGAGATCATGCAGGGTCATGCCTATGATGGCCTGAAGGTCGATGTCTGGAGCCTGGGGGTAGTTTTGTATAGGATGCTGGTGGGGAATTTGCCATTTGAGGGGGACACACTTGGGGAGGTGAAGAAAAAGATCCTGACTGGGAAGTTCCGAGTACCATGCTCCCTATCCGAAGAAGGTCAAAATCTTTTACAAAAATTACTGACCCTCAGCCCCAGGGAAAGGCCAACCCTGGAAGACATACTATAAGACCCATGGGTCACCATGGGCCAGGGGGAGGAACTGAGGCCATACAGCGAGCTGCCCTGGGGCGACCTTGACCCCCAGGTGGCAGACATCATGAATGACATGGGGTTTACAAAGCACCAGATTCAGGAGTCGTTGACCCAGAAGAAATACGACCGGGTCATGGGAACATACCTGATCCTCAAAACAGTGACCACCAAGATGAAAGGCTGCACCATCCGGGTGAGACCCTGCCCCATCCCTGTCTCCAACATCGGAGAGAGTCCGGAAGAGCCTGCCCTTCCCTCAAGCAGTCAAGGGTCGTGGACGACCACTAGGCCACAAGAATCCAGCCTGGCGTACTGGACCAGCACTTTCCTACCCAGCCCCCAGGCCGGGATGGCCACACCCAGCTCAGCCCTCCAGTGCGACCCTGGTGGCTCCCCTACCACTCCCAGCCACCGCAGCACCAGAAATGCTGGAAGAGCCCCAGAAGGATCCACCAATGACAACTGCATCCAGGCTGCACAGCCTGAAGGTGGGACCCCAGGCTCTCCCTCTGGCCCCAGCCAGGGCTGGCAGGGTGTGGCTCGCAGAACCTTCAGGTTCTTCTTAAAATACGCGTGCCGTGGGCTGTCCACTCACAGGAAACGTCACAAAAGTACAAGAGTCACGCCAACGTAATTTTTAAAGTTGTGGACAGCCTGTAGCACCAGAGGTTGACACAGACAGCTGTGGGTGCCAACGGTGCCAGAAGTACACACCGTGTGTGCAGGTGACAGGACCCTGTCAGGTGGACGATGGAGTGTGTGCAAGCTGTCGCAGCGTTCTCCGCATGGGTTTCACACCGGAACGGATCCCGCATCTCCGTGGACTGTTTTCTGCTGGGGCCCTTCTCCCTCTTCTGCTCTCCTTTGCTCCCATATTTGTGGGGTTCTTAATAAAGTACTTGGTTTTTCCAAATTTTGTAATAAACTTGATGATTTGATTGAGAAAAATGTTTTGGATACTTAGTTTCTCATCCTCTCTGCACAGTATTGGGGTTGAGCATACTGTGTTTGAGAAGCGTGTACTGATGTAGTACATACTTGGGCTTTACTACGAGAACTCCCAAAGGTTAGGAATGTGGTTTTACAGGGAAAAGGCCCATGGGTCAACATGGACCACAGGGAGGAACTGGGCATGCTGGACAGCAAAGGGTGAAGCAAGCAGAAGTCTCAGCTGTCAGGCAGCTGACAGCCTGGGTGCTCTATGACATCAGCAGGAACCACTTCTCCTGACCTGCTGGCTTTGTTTGATTCCCTCTGGGCTGGTGTCATTCTCAGGGAGGGCTTTCCCTTAGTACAGTCAGACTTGTAAAGCACTGGAGGAAGAGTGCTTAACCTTAACCTAAATTTGAGAATGGATGATCTGAAGCAGGACTTCTGCTATTGTAAAGATTTATTTATTCATGGTGTATTACTCTTTTTCGGGTACCCAAGCCAAACCATGGGGAATTTCCCAGGTTGCCCTTCCTTGGTGTCCTCAGGAACCCAATTTTTTGTCTTTCTGTCTCAACACTCTCAAAATCTCTGCTCAGCTTCTCAGTCATCTCTTCTGAGATTGACTGGTGCCCATGAATTCGGTAAAAAGAAGTGGTTGGCTCGGGTGATCCTTAGGACAGGGCATGGAGGTGTTCTCAGATATAGTTCCTATCTATTTCTATTTTAGCCTTGAGGCTAAATGCATACATAGGAAACACTGATATCCACCAAATGGTGTGCTAAATTGCATTGTAGACAAATAGAGAATAGGAGAATCTCTGTTAAGTTGCTGCTTACACATTATAACAAATAAGCACAAAACTGATATATAAAGAAGAAATTGGCAAAGATTGCTGTCTAAGTGATGAATTGGAATGACTGAGTTTTTATACTTTCATATCAGCTATATTCCCTGGTAAGATTGAATGTGGCCCAAATCTCACTCACTTTTAATAAAATAACTCATTTAATAAATTAAATGTTTGTTTATGTTTGAAGTTGGAGAAATACCTCTATTTTTAGATACATTTTCCCCTGGGCCTTTGGAATTGGACCCAATTTCCAGTTCCTCACCTTTCCCTTTTTATATTTTGTGGGAGCTTTGGTGTGGTTAGAATTTCAGCCTTAACTTTGTGTCTTGTTAACTATGTGGCATTTTGAGCTCCAGATTCTTCATCATTAAATTGAATGAAATGTAGAAATGAAAGTGAAAACTCATTGGAAGCTGAAAATCACATGTGAATTATGCACCATCAGTATTTGGGGGACGTGTCATCAGATTGGGAACCAAGAAATAATAAGATTAAAAAGCTCTGGATATGGGAAGATGATGATATTCTTTTAAAAGGTGATTGAGACCCTTGGAAACCCTAATTGTGATTTTGGTTTATTTATTTATGTTAATACTTATTCCTCCATTTACTTATTTAACTTACTGAGCATCTTAAAGGGATGTGGCACTGTGCTGGATACTGGGGTCTGGAGATACTGGTCCTTGTCCAGTTTAGTGAGTGAGTTAAAAAATAAAGAATCAAACTAATACATGTAAAGTCACAGCTACTATAGACACTTTTAAGGAAAAGAGTGTGTTATTTTTTTTTCTGCTTACCTCTTTTTTTTAAATGTATTTTATTGATTATATTGTTACAACAGTTCCAATTTTCTCCCCTTTACTCCCCTCCACCCAGCATCTCCCTCCCCCAGCAATCCCCCCCCAAGTCCATACCCCTGGTTCGTAAAAAATAACTATCCCCCCCTCTCAGATATTAAGACCCTTTGTAATCTTGTAAAGGACAATGGGCGAAGGTCTCGTGCTCCTCTAGCTGCTTCAAGCTGGACATGGTCGTTGTCCTACCTATCCTTGGGTCCAGAAAACCCTAATAAGAGTGGGGGTATGGAAGGGAGGGTGGCCTTCCCACATGGGGAAGGATCGTGCAGACTCCAGGTCAGTTGGCTGTCTCCGGTCAACGGCGTGCTTGGTTTAACAGGCTGGCATCCTTGTTGTGTTCTGGGGGCAACAGATTTGGCGAAAAGGGTTAAAAGACATCATTCAATCCATAACTACTAGATGACAAAAGGCAGGGATTAATTTTTCAATGTTCCATATTAGGAGAAAGAAAAAAAAAAAGAAAAAGAAAAAAAGGGCTTCTTTGGAGGAAGGTGTGCTAGGCACATCTCACCTGTCTAAAACCCTTTTGCCGATTATACTTAGTTTGGGCTGAGAGAAATAATTTAGGTTTTCCCCCTCTCAGACCTCTGGGCCTTTTCTGTTCAAGCCATTAGAATAGAAAAGAGAAAACCAGTTTTAAAGTGAAGCCCACAGACCACCCCATTCTTCACCAACCCAGCCACTTAGTTCAGCCAAACCGTTGAGTCTCAGGAGGCAGCGCTGCAGAGAGGATTAAGTGAGGCTTATGCATACAGACAATCACTCAGGTAAAGGAGTGTGTTATTATAAGAGTATATAAGAAAGGGATGGAGTATTTTACCTGTTGAGCAAGGTCAGGGAAAACATCCTCAAGAAAGTGACGTTTGCTGTGGGACTTAAAAGATAGAAGTTATCACAATCCCTGTAGGAGGATATGGGTAGAACTTGGTAGACTTTTGGCCTGGACTGGGGAGATGGTTAGGAGGCCCAGCAATGGTCCGGCCAGGAGCTGAGTAGGACTTGGGCCATGGTAGTGGCAGTGAAGAAGGTGAGAAATGGGCTCAGGCTTTGCTTGACTCATCCTTGATGAGTCAAGGATGACTTCATGGTTTCTATTCTGAAAATAGGAGCATGTAGTGACCATTTTTGAAAAAAGGAAGACTGCCTGAGAGAAATCTCAATTTTAAACATGTTGACTTTGAGAGGGTTGTGTGTCTCCACTGTGGAAAACCTTTCTAAAGCTAAATATTGCCTGTCTCTCTTAACAACAATCACAAAAAGTAAATCAGTGTTAAAATGTTCACAAAGACTCTTCCTCTTTACTTGGTATAACCAAAGAAAGATTCCGACACACAGGTCAGATTAAGTCACACTCCTACTTAAAATTATCCAATGGCTTTCCACTGAATTCAAAATAAAATCTAAATTCCTCACCACAATCTCCAAGACCCTTTTCTGCCTGCCCAGCTACCTTGTAAAACCCTCCTCGTCAGTCATTATACCACTTCTGTAGGGGCCTTATTTCTATGTCTTGAACATGCCAAGATCATTTTGGTCTTAGAAACTTGCTGTTGTTTCTGTTGTCTCTTTCTGGTATACACTTCCCACTGTGTTTCTTCTGTACTGGAAACTGTGTGTGATCATTCAGATTGCAACCCTCATGCTACCTCCTCGGAAAGTTCTTTTGTAATCATCATTATGGTCTTAGTCCTTCTCATCCTCTGAAATTGCTCATTTATTTATTTAAACATTCATCGAGTGTCTCCCCCCTCCCTGCCCCACCATGTATATCATCTCACTGGTTTTCACTGAATTCTCAGCACCTAATACTGCATCTGGCACACATTAGGCACTTCTCATAAGTATCTGTTAATAATTGGGTAGAGATAGGAAGACAAACATTAGGTGGAGAGAGAAAACCCTACTCTCTTATAATCAAATAGGTCGTCATGTTGGCTACATTTTGCCTCTGTTGATGAATGCATTTCTTGTAGACCCTACAGATTTCAAAGTCTTTCATGTAGGATTTTGCATGAACAGTACCAAATCAGTAGGTCAGGCCATTCCCATTTTACATATGAAAATGAGGTTCATCAGGAACAGATAACTTCCTTGCGTTTGCTGTGATTTTAAGTGACAGTGTGAGCTGACCATTGTGGAATCTGAGAAAGATGATGCCTAAAGAGAAGGGCTACTTGGTGGTTGTCTGGGTTCAAGTTAAAAAAACAACAACAAAAACAAACAAACAAAAACACAAGCCTCACAGCCATTTCTACACAGGGCCATTTCATGCAAACCGCACCTCAGGGAAAAGCTAACCCTGCACCATCTGCCTCTGTGTGTTTCTGCCATCCGAGCTGGCCTTTATAAAGGAGTGCCCGGAGTCCTATTCCAACCAGAAGGACTGAGGCTTCCTCCCTCTATTCAGACCTAGTAAAAATATTTTAAAAGTTGAGCTCTTGCAAAGGATGCATCTATATATTTATAGGAAGATATGCATCAAAGAGTTAACATTTTCTAAATCAGTATGATGATCTATTTATCTTTCTATATATTCTAAATGTTTTAGTATAAATATATATTACTTTATAACATGAAAAATAGGGCTATTTTTAACAAAGTACTATTAAAAATCTTTATATATGTATGTTGTTAATAAGTCTTATATGAGATAGCATGTTGAAGCAAGACTGCAGCAAAATAAAATAAATTTTATATTTTTCTGGAACCAAATGATCCCCATTTATTCTTTTAAAAAAAGAAAAGAATTGTATATTTGTAAAAATACGAATGAGGTAGCACCATCTGGTATTCAGAACTCATCTGGTGAAACGTGGCAAAGTAATACTTCATGGCTCACAGCATCTACTGAAATGTTCCCTCTGGTGTTAACTTCCTCCACACTGAATACAGCAGTATGCAAGGCTGATGCTCATGGCTCAACATAGCTCATCAGTAGTGCTGAAAAATTAAGGCAACCTTATTTTTCATAAAGATCATGAACTTAATTATTTCAATTTGTTCTCTTCCACCACAGGCTTTCTGGCTTATATCAGTTAAGTTATTTTATCATTAGAAACATGAATGTATTTTTTATCATTTATTCATTATTTTTTGCCTTCATTTCAAAGGGCTTGAGGATGTTAGTCTATCACAGGAAGTATTTTAGACTTCAAGTGAATGAGAGAAAAATTAGTATTGTGTTAACCAACTAATTTCAGGGTTTTGTTTGTTATGAGCTTATATCTAACTAAAGGTCTCTGTAAATCCAACAGTGAACATCTATACCTAACTAAATTGTAGTTAGGACTGTAGCCATACCTTCCTCAGTTTTGTTACTAAAAAATTGCCCTATACAATACCATGTAATAATATTCTAAAAATGTTTACTGATTGTCAGGCTGCCTTTGCTCCAAGATATCATCCAGAGAACAATCCAAGATTTTACACCAGGTTTATTGAAGGAAGAGAAGGAAAGGGGTTAGAGGTAAGAGGAAAACTCCCAGACCAATTCAAGGGCCCATAGTAGCAAAGAAAGAGGAAAAGGAGACTCCCAGTCCACCTTGAAAGCCCACTGCAGTCTCCTTGCTTGAGCTTGCAAGTGCCTTCTCCGCACCTTTCCAAAAGTACATTTCGGTTAGGGTGAGTTTACCCATCAACACTTTCAGCAGGCTATTTACATCTCCCTGCTTTTCCCCCACCAGGTCAGTCAATATGTGGTGCTAAATCCCTCAGCATTTCTTCTGGGAACAAGCAAAGTCCATTTTTATTTCCTATGAAAGAGGCTAGGTCCAGTTTAATTTGCATATGGTTCATTTTCATACGTCAAAAGTCCAGGCGGGCAGACCAGTTGCTGCCATGTTCTGACAATGATAATAAGGATATCATGTTAATGATAGCCAAATAGACTAAGAGTAGGTCAAAAATTTATTTTAGCTAATAGTTTCAACATTTACCCATCTTAAAACTTGAACCAGAGCTTTTAAAACCTAAGAGGAATTTGACTAATTAAATGTTGTTTTTCTTTGCCTAAATGATTTCTGGTAAAGGTAATGCCAAGAAATAAAATGGTACAAAAAGACACACAGACACGCAAACATACAGGTGAAACCAATAACTCAGGGACAAAGTCTAAGTAATCATACATTTAAAAGTTTTTTCTCCCTTTCATGAAATGTAGAACTGTGGAGTTATTACTTTGAGGTCAAGTCAATGTCAATGTCCATGGATTTTACTTTCTATAAACTTTCTATTGCAATCAAGATCAGGTTATCAGCAAATGTTATTTTTATCAGAAAAGAAATAAAATATAAGATATGATCATGTGTCCTCTAGACATTTATTATCAGCACATTTATTACTACTCTAATAACTGACCATTGGAAAAAATTTAATGTGCTTTCATGTTTTCCAATTTAAAAAAAGAATCAGACTTTAATATTAAATGCATTTTTAACTTTTTTTTATGCTTTAGGGAAGCCACTTTTAGAAGAGAAATGTAATGAATGTTTTTAATCATACTAAAATGGTGTACCCAGAATCTATGCTTTAATTCAACTTTTCAATAGCAACAAAATAGAAAAGACTAAGTAAATTTATTAGTTACGACTCCTCCTTTATCAATATGGTTACTTATTGTTCAAATATATATGAAATATAAAACTCATTTAGGGCAATAGGAACAAAGAAGGCTTCCTGATTAATTTTTACAATCTTTTTTTATTCCACATAGATCTATATGGATCATTGCCACTCTTCTGAGAACTCCTGATCCCACACCTCCAAGCTGTTCCCATCCTCCAAATATACTTCACTCTGTCCCACAGGTACATTCCCTTGCCCTTTTTCATAGTTTTATTCTTATGTGCCCTGCAGGTTTTCAATAAATTCTTAAAGTCATCGATGAAAATGTCACTGCTGAGAATATTTAAGTTCCAGTTCTACTCAGATCTTTAACTGCAAAGTAAGCGACCTGCTCTCACTAAGTTTGTCCTCAGATTTAAGCTAAATGGAAATCAAAGAATAATTTCTGTCACAATTTTTCCTTGATTTGGATCCTTTCTCAGATATTTCATCTAAATATCTCCCTGAGGATGCTCCAATCACCTCATCATCTCCACATCTCACCACTTTCTAAAGTGCTACAAGCAAACCTCAATGATATTTTAATAACACCTTTCTCTTCTCAGTCTAAAAGATAACAGGTATCAAGGGGAGACAGAGTTGAAGCTTATAAAAATGGAAATTATAAGGGCTTCTCCACACCATAAAAAATTGATCTATAAATGTTGACTGGTTCCTGAGATGGGGAGAGTGAATATAGAAAATAAATAATCTGAGAAGAGTTTTTTCCCCCACGTACACCTATCACTACACTAAGATATTTGTGCAACTTCACAACCATAATGAAATTTTCAGGAGATCAAATACTTAATCATTATCATGTTCTACCATTAAACATACTTCAGAATATACATGAGAAGTCATATATCATGTCTGTTTTCAATTTTATTTTTTTAACCAAAAACTATTTTAATATAGGAATTGACATATGAACATTACATTTAGGTGGTAAAATTCAAGTGACAAATATAAGTTAATATTAAACAACATCATACTACTGGTTTAATAGGAAACATAACAGTTGTGACAGTCATGCTTAACACGTTGGTTAAGTACAGAGAGAAATGGACAGGGGTGTCAAAGAGGTATGCAAAAGTTCAAAGTTCACATAACCCTTAGCCCTTCTAAGATACTATACTTGGGAAATATGTGACAAGTGTTCTGTAATATAGTGGCTTCAATCGATCAGTGATCATTCAGTTCATGTGTTTTCATCACTGAAAGTTACATTCATAGTCTGTTCAATAAGCTAATAATACTACAAATTCCTTATATTCAAAAATACAGTTTAAATTTAGAAAGTCTGAGATAAAGCATATTTGTTTTCATAAGTATTTTTAGATAAAATTGAGATTACACTGTTGTACATAATCAGGTATAGGGCTATGCACAGTTAATTCAAGCTACCATATTTTATATTTATTGGTCATCACTGCACAAGTTTTATGCACCAAAAGAAATCATATCAATCCAGAAAAAAATGGTTACATTTAATTTCTTTTAAAGATAAATAAACTAAACTTAAGGAAGCATAAGCTTTTCTTGACATCTCATTTTTTAAAATTATTGATACGAACTTACCAAAAGAAATAATTATGTATTTTTTCCAGCATCAAATAATCTGCAGAAAGTATCTGAGATAGTCACATTTCTTATTCAGTTTCCAAAAATAAATAAAGGCTTCTAACCAAAAGCATTTATATTCCTAGCGCTCTAAAGTAAACATTAAAAATCAAAGTACAAAAAATAATCTATCAGCTTATGAATAGCTCACTTAGTTACATAAAGTATTTTCTGCCCCAACACTTCTCAAATTCAAAAGATATTTACTTCCTAAAAACATAGCAAAAGACTCCCAATCAAGATAGCAGCATATGTAAATGTGGTACTCACCTCCTCCCACAATTATATCAAAATTACAACTAAACTACAAAATAACCATCATC
This sequence comes from Furipterus horrens, assembly GCF_987537825.1. Classification (NCBI taxonomy): domain Eukaryota; kingdom Metazoa; phylum Chordata; class Mammalia; order Chiroptera; family Furipteridae; genus Furipterus; species Furipterus horrens. The sequence continues at coordinate 121,933,490 of NW_028327173.1, read as the reverse complement.
CAGAACCACCAAAAATCTGGCTGAACAGAAGTCCTACAACTAGTAAATTAAAGAAGAAGCCAAAGCAAGACCGGTAGGAGGGGTGGATACATAGAACAGGATGGTCCCACACCCATGGGTGGCAGATAAAAGTTGGAAAAAAATATTAGCAGTAGATGTCCCCATTGATGAGCAAGGGTTCCCAACCGCACAACAGGACCCCCAGCTCAGGATTGCAGTACCAGAAAGAGGAGTCTTCATAACTTCTGGCTGTAAAACCACAGGATTGAGGCTGAGGGAGACAGAAGACTACTGGAGTCCCAGGCAGTTCCTTTTAAAGGGCTCATGTACAGACTTACTCAGCTCACTCCCTCTGAGTTCCAGTGCTGGAGTATAAGCTTAAAAGGTACCAGAGACTTAGGGGGAAGTACTGACTTGTCTGGCACCAGAGCAAGAGCTGGGGAGGGCAGTGTTATCTCAGACATAAGTATCAGCAGAGGCCATTGTTCCTTTGGTGAGCCTTCCCCCACACAAAGCTGGTATGCAAGCACCATATCTGAGACTCCATCAACCTAGCCCACCCTTTTTGGCCCACCCTGGTGATTCCTTGAGGCTCTGTCCCACCCAACTTTCAGGTCCACCCAAGCTGTATCCAGTGGCTTTTCCACACAAATAACCTGTCCAGACTCAAGCTTCAGATTTTCCTAAAATCTCTCAAATAAACATCATCTGGCCTCGGCATACCCCATATGTCTCATTAAGAGGCCCCAGGCTGAGAACGAGCAATAGCCAGCCTTGGTTCACAAGTTGACCTTGCCTAGGTACATCCAAGGCAAGCACAAGTAGCAGCAACCTGAAGATCATTTTGTAGTTTATTCCAGGTGGTCCTGAGAAGAACACAGGTAGTGGATGCCCTTGGTCTGTAGCTCCTGGAGGCCCCAGAGCCAGCACATCCAGTGGACAGCTTCAGACCATGTCAAAGAACCACACAATCATGTCCACAAGAGACACAGTCAAGAAGCAGACTCAGAGGGTACCAGAACCCTGTGGAAGTACATCCTTCTTTATAGGGTGTGCCCCTGCACAGCTGGTCATCCATGATGGTCAAAGGTCAGTGGTCACAACCAGACCTTACAGACCTTCATTGGCCTGAAGGTAAATCCCTCTATCCATGTGCAAACATAAATCAAGGCTCAACTACAAAAGGAGGGTATACGCAGCCACATTGTGGGGGAGGCTCACTTTGAGTACCCAGCATGGGTGATCAGGGAGGTTGTACCACTCACTGGATGTTACAGAACACCTACTACATAAAGGCCACTCCAGCAACCCTGGGAGATGCAGCAGTTCTACTTAATACATAAACAAACACAAGGAGGCTGCTAAATGAGGAAACAAAGAAATATTCCAAATGAAGTAATATAATGAAACTCCAGCAGAGGAACTAAACAAAATGGAGACAAGCAATCTACTGGATTTCAGAGTTCAAAACACCAGTTATAAGGATGCTCAATGAAATTAGTGAGAACCTCAACAGCATAAAAAAAGATCAGTCAGAAATAAAGGATACACTAACTCAGTGGTTTTCAACCTTCCTAATGCTGTGACCCTTTAATAGAGTTCCTCATGTTGTGGTGACCCCCAACCATAAAATTATTTTTGTTGCTACTTCATAACTAATTTTGTTACTGTTATGAATCTTAATGTAAATATCTGATATGCAGGATGTATTTTCATTGTTACAAATTGAACATAATTAAAGCATAGTGATTAATCACAAAAACAATATGTAATTATTTATGTGTTTTCTGATGGTCTTAGGCAACCCCTGTGAAAGGGTCGTTCAACCCCCAAAGGGGTCGTGACCCACAGGTTGAGAACCACTACACTAACTGAAGTGAAAAATAATTTATAGGGAATCAACAGTAGAATAGATGGAGCTGAGAATCAAATTAATAATTTGGAATATAAAGAAACAAAAGAACACCCAATCAGAACAGCACCAGGAAAAAAAAAATGAGGATAGTGTAAGGAGCCTCGGGGACAACTTCAAGTGTACCAACATTTGCATAATAGGAGTGCCAGAAAGAAAAAAAGAGAGTAAGAAATTGGAAATCTATTTGAAAAAATGACAGAAAACTTACTAACCTGGTGAAGAAAATAGATACAAGTCTAGGATGCACAGAGTCCCAAACAAGGTGAACTCACAGAGGTCCACACCTAGACACATCATAATTAAAATGCCAAAGATTGAAGACAAAGAGAGAATTTTAAAAGCAACAAGGGAAAAGCAGTTAGTTACCTAAAAGGAGTTCCCATAAGACTGTCAGCTGATTTCTCAGCAGAAACTTTGCAGGACAGAAAGGATTGTCAAGAAATATTCAAAGTGATGAAAAGCAAGGACCTACAACCATGACTACTCTACCCAGCAAAGCTATCATTTAGAATCAAAGGATAGATAAAGAGCTTTTCAAAGGATAGATAAAAGGCAAAGGAGTTCATCACCACCAAACAAGTATTATATGAAATGTTAAAGAGTCTTCTTAAGAAGAATAGGGGAAAAAAATCAAAAATTTGAACAAGAAAATAGCAATAAATACATGTCTTTATCAACAACTGATCTAAAAATCAAAATAAATGAACACACAGAGTAGAAACAGATTCATAGATAAAAAAAACATTTTGGCAGTTGTCAGATGGGAGAGGGGTTGAAGAGATGGATGACAAAGGTGAAGGGATTAAGAAGTATAAATTGGTAGTTACCAAAAAGTCATGGGGATGTAAAGTGCATCATAGGGAATATAATCAATAATATTGTAATAACTTTGTATGGTGTCAGATGAGTGTGAGATTTATCAGAATGATCACTTAGTAAGTTATGTAATGTCTAATCAACTAGGTATATACCTGAAACTAATATAATAATGTATGTCAATTGTAATTAAAAAATAAAAATAATTTTAAAAAAAGAATATGTCAAACATCTTCACTGCAAACTAGTGGTCCATTTCCATAGCAGCATTGCGGGGTTACTTGGCTACCATACGTTGCATCAGTTGACCACGGAATTTCTCAAATCATTACATCTTGAGCCTTGTCTGTTCTATACACCAAACAAACTAAATCATCTGTTACTTTACTACACAAACTTCTATTAGAATGTCTATATTTGAGGACCATACGTGCCTTCATAGGGTTGGCAAGATAGAGCTTCTCCACTTGAGACTGAACTCCTCCCGGCTCTGGTACTGTGGAATCGTGGGCCCTCCCCTCAGCAGAGTGGAAGGGAGAGGCCAGGCGGGTCTGGAGGTGGCCCAACCTGGCTCACCTACCTACCTACCTACCTACCTACCTACCTACTTCCCACCACCACCCTAAGATTTCAATTTTAAAAAGGTCACAAATTAGATTCTGAAAAATTAAATGAAAGTCTGATGCAATCAACCGGGTAATTTGTGCAAAATACCCTTGCTTCAATTTTGAGTAGGCCTCTCATCTCTTGACTACTTCTTTTGGCTTTCTGTAGCATCAATTTTCTGGTCCATCTCATGGAAAGGAAAGAGGTGTCACGTAAATATCCTAGACAGTAAGAGGCACCGTGAATTCAGTCCCGGGGATCCTTGCAGTTGCACCATTCAGCTCTGCCTGGTTCATACTTCTTTGGATCCCCTTTGGGCCGTGTTCCCTCTTGTTTCTGGACCCTGGAAAAATGTGACAAGGTAGCGCCAATAAAATCTGGTAAAAATCTAAACATAGCAGTTACAAAGTAGCTCCAATACCTCCCCAACAATTTCAAAAAATATTCTATAGATCATCTCTTGTGTCGTTGCCCCTGTAAACTTCTTCCTCTCAAAAGCTACCTCCAAAGATTTAGGATGGTATAATTTCAGAATTCTTGACTAAAAGTTGTGATTAAGTACAAAAAATATTACTATCCAAACTAATTAGAGGGAGTCTAATTTAATTCTATGATGTGAAGCTGTCCTCAGTCAGTTTAATTGGAAACATGAATTCCATTATATTCTAAATTCAGTTGCACAATTCCACAGCAAATAATTGAGTAATCCATATAGTTCTTCAATTTTCTTGCTAAGATTCAAAGTTTTGCTTATTTGGGGTCATGAAATATGAATTATTTCAGTGAATCAACCTCTAATTTCAAGGAGATTTGAGGAACAACTCTTTAATTAGTCTTTATCATGCTTCCTTAAACCTTGCCAGCCATCTCTCTTTGAAAGTAAATTAAAGTGAGAGGAGAAAGAGTCTGAATGACCTGCCGTAACACAGCTGGCTACTTGACAGATAAGTTTTCATAACACCCATCATTCTGAAGAATGACATAATTTTAGTTCCAAGCACTAAACATGCTCAGAAAAAGTTATAAGGCAGTGCAAAGAGAAGTCAGAGTAATAATTTGTGTGTGTGAACAGACTGTCTAGGTAAATATTTACATCTGATAAGTAATGCATACTCATTATTTACTATGTATTTCAATAGGTTTCTGCCTTGAAAAGGTATTTTTACCCAAGCAAATATTCAGCTTCTTTATATCTTTATTACCAATACAAAGCATAGTAATTTTTACTACTATTACATATTTTTAATTATAAGTTTCCAGCCACAATTCACAAAACAAGCACCTAAAAACCAGGCCTTACCAGTTCTGGAGTGTCAGTTTTAAAAGTAATTTTTAGCTTCTTTTAGCTGTGAGAAAACATTAGGAGCAGAAAAAGACAAAATAAATATACTGAAAAATACTTCTATGATTCATAGAAGAAGTAGCTAACATGATGTGCTCTCAGACACTGAGCAAAGTACTGCACATGGATGATCTGAATTAATCCTCATAGAAACTAAGGATTTCTATATTATCTCCATTTGATCAATGAGAAAACAGAGGCTCGGAGAGGTAAAGTAACTTGCTCAGCACACACAGCTAGTTAGAAACAGGCCTGTAGTTTAAGTCTAGGTTTATCAGGACAAAATGCTCAATTACTATGTTGCTTCTGTGCAGACACAGGTCCACCTGCAAACTGGCATGTTATGCCTGCTCATGTGCTGAGGCAGAGATGGTTAGCTGCCATTGTTCCATGCAAAACATTGATGATGATGGCTGTCTACTCAAGGACATTTTTAACCCTCCTTACCTTTAAGTGAGGCTATAATACAGACATGATATTGCCAAGGAAATATGGTGAGAACTGATGTCAGATCTGGCCATGAAAACCTCCCCAGAAATCTGCCCTGCTCAGCTGCCATCCCAGCTTCCATTTGATGTCAACTGAGGTTGCCAGATAAAATGCAGGACATCTAGTTAAACTTGAATTTCAGAAAAACAACAAATAATGTTTTAGTGTAAGTAAATCCCCTGCAATATTTGGGACATACTTAATACTTATCAGGGGCATTGACATTCAGGTTGCCAGATTTAGAAAATAAAATACATCAAAAATATGAATGTCCCAAATATTCATATTGCATGGGCCATGCTTATATTTAGAAGTTTGTCTGAAATTCTAAATTAACTGCTGTGTATTGGTCCACAAACTGGCCCCTATACACGGAGAGCAAGGAGAAATTGAAGAAAGAGACAGACACTCCAAATTGGTAGTGGTAGGTTTAATAATCAAGGCAACTTATCTGGTTTGCCTTTAGCATACAAGACAAATAGATCTCTGCACCTGGCCACCAGAATCTTAAAGGTGATCAAGAGGCTTTAACTGGGTTCAGTCATGTATGCTGTCCAGATATTCTCAACAACGCATTGCTCTCTCAAGGAAACGTCCGCGAAGACAGCACCCACTGTGAGAACGGTGGGCAGAACAGTACATTCCCAGAACAGGGGAGGTGGTGAGGAGCCCTCTATGCCTGGGTCCAGCTCATGGGTCACCTAGTGATCATATCCTCTCAATGACCTCCTTTAACAGTGTCCAGTATTTTTATTTGCTAAATCTGGCAGCCCAACTGTCAGAAATTCCAATAACCTTAGAACCAGCCACATGTTGAAGGTGGCAGAGCCACCATCAATGCGGTTCTGACGACTGCAGCCTAAGGCACCTTCTCCTTTGAGATTTATATGAACAAGAACTAAAGTTCTATTGTGTTGTTATGTCACTAAGATTTGTAAGCTAACAAATACAATGCAAACAATACTAATTATGACTAATTCTAATACAAGTACCAAGAATTTACCATTCAGGCCCTACAGGGTGACAGCAAAGAGAGTAAAAAGTACTTGGATTTAGATTCACACCAGCATACCAGCATGTCTTGAGTTCAAATTCCTGCTTCATCACCTCATAGCTGTATGGTTTTAATTTATTAGCCCCAGTTTCTTCATCTATAAAATGGTAAAGCCAATGATTTCCTGAAAAGATGTAAAAATTAAATAAGATATATGCAAAAAATCTAGAATATTTGGCACATAATATTATTATAGATCTATTACTGACTTTAATTATTTAATAAGCTAATTTTACATTTTAAAAATTTATTGAACTACAAAATAATAAATAATATGGCTTTTTAATTAAAGTTTATTTTCAGCAGCCCAAGTGTCCATCAGTGGATGGGTGGATAAAACAGCTATGGTACATTTATACAATGAAGTTTTACTTAGCCATAAAAAAGAAGAAAATTTTACCCTTTGTAACACCATGGATGGACTTGGAGAGCATTATGCTAAGTGAAATAGGCCAGTCAGAGAAAGCCAAATATTATACGATTTTACTCATATATGGAATCTAATGAACAAACTGAACCAACAAGCAAAATACAGACAGATTCATAGAGAGCAGGCTGACAGCCCTGGGGAGGGGAGCGGAAAGGGGAGGAACTGAGCAAAAAAGGAAAGAAAACAGAAAAAACTCATGGACATGAACAAAATTGTGGGGATTGTGGGGGTAGGGAGGTGGATGGAGGTAGAACAAGTTATGGGGGGATAAATGGTGATGAAAAATAAATAATTATTTTTTATGTTTATTTTATTCTTTATAATTAATTATTAATCTGTAAGACAATTTATAATTAATTTTTGTCTCACTTTCTTTGAACTCAGTAATTGGCTTGGTTGATTTTTAAGCTGAGATCAGTCTCTTTCCTGAGGTTTCCAATGGGGCTAGCACTACTAAATGGAACCAGTTTCTGCTCACAAGCAGAAACCTACCAGCCACTCTGGACAAAATCTGAAATCTGACTTTCCTCCTATTGCTGAGTACATCTCAAAGTGATCAGTTCAGCAGGTAGAATTTGAAAGTCACTTTCATAAAATCGGATAATCATTAAATCAGCCTATTGTTAAGAGCCAGGATGATCGCCATGACAAATCCCAGGACTGAGGCACGTTCTCCATTCATTCAGATCCTGGCTGCCCCTAAAGCCCAAAATTTTGGCCCTCTCTCAGACTTACACAGCTTGCTGTATAACAGAAAAACTGAAGCCCAATTTGAAATCATTTTTTAAAAATAGTATTTGTTGAAACAACATTTTAATCAAAATGTTTACATCTTGAAGGTGATCAAAAGTAAGCTGTTTTCAAGTAAATGTGTTCCCATAAATCTCATCGCCTAAAGAGAATTAAAAATGAAAGTGAATCCCTGATTTTTTACTGGTTTGTAATTCATCATTTTTTGCCAGTTTCTAACTTCAGTTACAAACCATAAAAACCAACAGTTAAGGAAAGAGCATAACCTGAAGTGTATAAACCTCCTAAAGTTGTGAGCAAAGCTCTGTGTTTTACATACTTACACTTTTCTCAGACTCCAAAAGGGATTCATAGTGTTTATTTCATTGAAAGCAATAATGACTTGCTTCAATGTCTATAAATAAATATATAAAGTAATAAAGTAATTAATATTTCCCCTTTAAAACAGCATTTTGAGAGCTTCCAGGTATGATTCAAGTAATCGCGGTAAACTGTAATGGAGAAGAAAGAGCACACCCATAATCCAATTTCCTACACAGCTGACTATGGCCAGCTGCCAGAATGCATGTGGTCACTAAACAGCTGTAGAGTTACTTTGACTTTTAATAGTCAACTACTTAATTTACACCTGTAATGGACTGGTGATTATACTCAGGCAGTTAAAGGAACATCAACATTAACACCCAATTTAAGGAGGAGTATAAAACTAATAATTCTCAAATCTCACCTCAAAAAGGATCTTTTCCAACATTCTAAATTGTGTTCATCTAATAAAAAGTTTTGTATAGCACCTCAATATGTCTCCAGTACTTTAAAAATAAAGTTAAGAAGATGAAATAGACTAACAATTACATTAACTTTGGCTTTTTAATTAATTGGAAATAAAGGTCATTTATACCTGTAAAGCATTACAAGAGAAGACCTCACAAAATAGCAGGCAGAAAAATGTTATCTAATCACATGGGAAAAAATGCATAAAGAGGTACAAGTAAAGCAATTGCTTTTCATTTAAAGCACAAAATGTAAGGACTGCAAACATCAGATTTTTAAAACACACACACACACACACACACACATTTTCATCTACTGATATTTTAGATGCCTCCAAATAATATGATAGGCTTGTTATTTGGATGGTCAAGATAGGAAGAGTTCCTTATCCCATTCTTACAACTCTTAGGGAAGTTTAAAACTTTTCAACATTTTTAAAATTAACCTACATCTAAATATCTGTTTTATTTTAAAAATCAAACACAGGATAATGTCATTTTGAATTTATTTCTTGAAAAACCTTACTCTAACTTATCCATTTAAGTAAACAGTGTATATTTCTTACTAAGCACATCTAAATATTTTAGATCATTACATTTAGATGTATTACATTTAGAATGCATTAAAGATACTGCAATTTTAATATACTCATCTAAAATGATATTTTTTAATTTCACATTACTACTTTACCATATAACTTTCAAAAATAATGGAATTAAATGATGAGATTTTATATTATTGTGAAATAAGTTGGAGTACCACAAAGGTTCACAGATGCCCAAGCTCCACCGTGTTCTTTATGGATCAACTACAGGATGGAGAAAACAGTTTGCAGTGTCTCAGCTCCAGCAGAGAAACTTGTATCTCTCAGAGCAAAGTATACAAAGAAATCATCTTCACAACTGGTATAATTGGAATCCATAATTTGGAGTCCTTCAATTTTGAACTTCAAAGTCAGGATATCTGCAGCACTTCTGGGCCCTACCCATGTTTGGATGCCCAAGCCCTTTTGACAAGGGTACACGATTCACAGAAAAGAGGGTGAAACTGACTTTACCAGATAAGACCTAGAATTGAGCTTTATCATAAATAATTTATTGCTTGAAAGGAAACTGAAAATCTGTTCCAGAATTATGCTTTTCAGCAGTTTCCTAATTCTACCATGAGACATAAAAATTGATTCATTAACTTTTCAAAAATAAAGGTATTATTACCATCCCTATCATATAATCATCACCTTCACCCACTGTTTTCATGGCCAACATAATCACCATTTTCTTTTTCCCCCTCCCTTTCATCACTAAATATTTTTGAGTGTTTACTGTCTATAGGACATTGTGCTAGATGATGGACTTCCCTAAGCACATAGGTACAGTATGAGGCATAACTCTTTCTTTAGTCCTCCTAGGACATACTACTAATGAGAAACATTGGTAAATAGTCTTTTTTATTTTAAAGCCTTGCGTGCTCAGGAAGTGCTGACAGCAGATTACCCCATTCTACTCCAGGGTGGACACACTAAGTTCTATTAGGATGGGTAATATTTCTGCATTATTTTCAGGAGTCAGGCAACATATCTGTCAGTTGCATTAGTTTCAAGGTCACTGGAGTCATTGTTAAATTAAGTACTCCCAAGCCCTGGCCAGTGTGGCTTGGTTGGTTGTACCATCATCCTGGAAACCAAAAGTTCACAGGTTCATTCCCAGTCAGGACACATGCTTGGGTTGCAAGTTCAGTCCCCAGTCAGGACATGTGTAAGAGGCAGTCGATTGGTGTTCCTCTCTTGCATCAATGTTTCTCTCCCTGTCTCTTTCCCTCCCTTCCCCTCTCTCTAAAATCAATAAGCATGTCCTTAGGTGAGGATTTAAAAACTAATTAAGGGAGGTAAGAAAGGAAGGAAGGAGGGAAAGAATCTCCCAATCCCTCCAAAGCTATGATCAGGAGGGAAGGAGGGAGGGAAGGAAGGAATGAAAGGATCTGATTTAATGTACATGTTCGGGAAAATAAGAGGTCACATTCAAATGAAAAAAAATTGATTAATTTTCAAATTAAGAAAAAAAAGGGCCATAATTTACAAACCCACAAATGCCTTAGAACCTAATTATATTACCACTTTAAAAGAATAAATATTAAATATGCACACATATATCACAACTTCTGTGGCTTTGTTCAAAAAATATTTAAAGCCATTTACATTATTAGTGCTGATTTAGCTTTCTTTACATGGAATTAAATAACCAAAATCTGCCTCTTTGTCACTTCTGTCCATTTGCCTGACTTTGACCCAAAGAGATAGGGCAAGTCTCATTCTTCATCTCTTCTAAGTCAATTATTGTGACTCCCATAAATCTGTTCTCAGAGGTGAACAACCCAGATTCCTCCTACTCTTCTTTGACTGATAGGACTTCAGTTCTCTTGTCTGCTTTTCAATGAAGCATTCCATTTTGTCCACATCTCAAACAATACTTATGATAACAGAGCACTCATGCATAGTGGACTGGCTTCTTAAAAGCAGATATTATACTGCCAGCATTACATCCAAGAATGGTACTATTCTTTGCTGCTTTTTGAAATTTTCAACTGGAGACATAGTTTTGCATTTGCTATGAAAATTGTCACCCTACCCACTCAAAGTTTTGTGCCTGGTGAGTCAGTCTGCCAGTGTCTACCTTTCAGCAGTTTTTAACTACCTCCTGTTGTTCAAAGATGCACTGCAGTCTATTTAGAATGATGGGTTAGATCATAGAGTTCGTAGTTATGCTCTGCAAATAAATTATTATTGTGGCTGTTTAAACTTTCACAAAGGAAACACTCTTCAGCTGCTCATCTTTGCCTGAATTAATTAGCTTTGCTAACGATGTTTAATCTCAGGAATTCATTCTCTGAGGTATGCAGGATTAGTCTCTACAGTGTTGTTACATCTCTTCTGTTAGGTCAGAACTTTATTATTTGGGGCTGTTACAAGATTTAGAAAATAAAATAGATACATAGTATGATCTTTCTGGGAAAGATGACAAGAACCAAATAGAAAAATCTAGAGAGAACCATGCAGCTTTGAAAGGCAAGGGAGAACCATGTGGCTTTGAAGGGAAAGGAGAGCATCATGCAGTTTCGAAAGGGTGCAGAACCACTTGTGATCCAGTGCAAAACTGCACATGTTTTCCTGGACTGTTATATGGAGGCTGATGACATTGTACTCCAGGTCCTGAAGGAGAGAGCTGACAGATAAGAGATGGGGAACTATTAGGCTTGTTTTGGTTTACAGTATTCCCTCACTTATCACAGGTATTATGTTCTAGACCGCACTGCGATAGTTGAAAATTCGCAAAGTAGGAACCTCACATTTATTTTAGTATTTAGGTGTATTTTAAGCATGTACAAACCCTTCCCACACACTTATAAACCATTCCCAGTCCTTTATTAACCTTTCCCACTCCTTTATTAACCTTTTCCACACTTTTATAAACACAACTTAAATTCTTAAACATATTTTACACTCTTAAACCTACATAACTTTAACAACATATACAGTACCGCAAAATCCTGCAAAATAGCAGATCCCTGATAAATAATTAAATATATATTTTTAAATCCCACGATACAGTGAGGCCATGATAAGTGAACCATGACATAGAGAGGGACTACTGTATAGTCTTTTGGGGAGCAAGGGAAGTGCTGGGTCCCATGGGAGAATGGAGCTCTAGAACAGCAATGCTCACAGCCCTCTCCGGGTTGGAAAATTGTAAATAAAGACCTGTTTTCCTCAACATTAATTGTTGGGTTTTACACCTAGGCGCCACGTGAAAGAACTCATTTCACTCAGTAACATTATGGCTACTGTGAGCATGGTCAGGATTCCCACAGCCCCTCCAGCCATGGGTGACCTTCCTCATTATGTGGCTGAGGGAACTGGGGAAAGTGAGCCTGAACTGGTCTTGAACCATTCAGGGAACCAAATTCAGTGGAGGAAAAGCCCCTACCAGGGCAGGGCAATACCTTTTGCAAAAGCTTCCAAACAGACCAATAACAACTAGTGAAATTGTAGCAGTAATCAAAAAACTCCCAGCACACAAAAGCCCTGGACTGGATGGCTTCACAGGTGTATTTTACAAAACATTTAGGAAAGAACTAACTCCTATCCTTCTCAGACTATTCCAAAAAATCCAAGAAGAGAGAAGACTTCCAAACTCGTTCTATGAAGCCAGTATTACTCTAATTCCAAAACTAGGTCAAGACACAACAAAGAAAGAAAACTACAGGCCTATATCACTGATGACATAGATGCTAAAATCCTCAACAAAATATTGGCAAACCAGATCCAGCAACATTGGAAAGATCATACACCACGGTCAAGTGGGATTCATCCCAGGGATGCAAGGATGGTTTAATACTTACAAATCAATAAATGTGATACACCACATAAACAAAATGAAAGACAAAACCCACATGATGATATCAATAGATGCAGAAAAAAGCATTTGATAAAGTACGACATCCATTTATGATGAAAATTCTCAGCAAAATGGGAATAGAGAAAGCATACCTCAACATAATAAAGGCCATATATGAGAAACTTGAAGCCAACATCATACTCAATGGGCAAAAACTGAGAGCATTCCCCCTGAGGTCAGGAACAAGACAAGGATGTCCACTCTCTACACTCCTATTCAACATAGTCTTGAAAGTTCTAGCCATAGGAATCAGACAAGAAAAAGAAATAAAAGGCATCAAAATTGGAAAAGAGAAAGTGAAACTGTCATTATTTGCAGGTGACATGATAGTGTCCATAGAAAACCCTACAGACTCCACAAAAAAACTACTCAACATAATTAGTTAATTTGGCAAAATAGCAGGGTACAAAGTCAATATTCAGAAATCAAAGGCATTTTTGTACACCAATAATAAAATATCAGAGATAGAAATTTTTAAAAAATTCCATTTACCATAGCAACAAGAAAAATAAAGTACCTAGGAATAAAATTAATCAAAGAGATAGAGACCTGTACTCAGAAAACTACAAAACACTGAAGAAAAAAATTAAGGAAGATACAAATAAATGGAAGCATATACCATATTCACGGATGGGAAAAATCAACATCATTAAAATGTCTATACTACACAAAGCAATTTATAGATTCAATGCAAACCCTATTAAAATACCAATAACATATTTCACAAAACTAGAAAAAACACTTCAAAAATTTATATGAAACCAAAAAAGAGCCCGAATAGCCACAGCAATCTTGAGGAAGTTGAACACAGTAGGAGAAATCACAATACCTGATATCAAACTATACTACAAGGCAACGGTAATCAAAATAGTCTGGTACTGGCATAAGAACAGACATATAGATCAATGGAACAGAATAGAGAGCCCAGAAATAAATCGAGGTCTATATGGTCAACTAATATTTGACAAAGGGGGAAGGAACATAAAAAGGAGTGAGAAGAGCCTCTTCAACAAATGGTGTTGGGAGAACTGGGAAAAAAATCAAACTAGACCACCAACTTACACCGTACACCAGAATAAACTCAAGATGGATCAAAGACTGAAACGTAAGTCATGGCACCATAAAAATCCTAGAGGAAAACATAGGCAGAAAAATTTCAGATATCCCATGCAGCAACATTTTCACTGACATATCTCCTAAGGCAAGGGAAATAAAGAAAAGAATAGACAAATGGGACTACATCAAACTAAAGAGTTTCTGCTCAGCAAAAGAAAACATCAGCAAGATGAAAATGGATTCATCCATATGGAAAAATATATATGCCAATGATACCTCAGACAAGAGATTGATCTCCAAAATATATAAAGAACTTATATGACTCAACACCAAGAAGACAGACAACCCAATTCAAAAATGGGCAAAGGACCTGAACAAAAACTTCTCCAAAGAGGATATATGGAGGGTCCATAGGCATATGAAAGAATACTCAACATCGCTAGCCACCAGAGAGATGCAAATAAAAACTACAATGAGTAAACACCTCACGCCAGTCAGAATGGCCATCATCAACAAGTCAACAAACAACTTTTGCTGGTGAGGATGCAGAGAAAAGGGAACCCTGGTGCACTGCTGGTGGGAATGCAGACTGATGCAGCCACTATGGAAAACAATATGGAATTTCCTCAAAAAACTAAAAATGGAACTGCCTTTTGAACCAGCAATTCCATTACTAGGATTATATCCAAAATATCCTGAAACTCCAATTCATCAGAACTTATGCACCCCTATGTTCATAGAAGCACTGTTTATAATAGCTAAGTGCTGGAAACAGTCCAAGTGCCCATCTGTAGATGAGTGGATCAAAAAACTGTGGTACATTTACACAATGGAGTACTATGTAGCAGAAAGAAAGAAGGAACTTCTACCATTTACAACAACATGGATGGAACTAGACAGAATTATGCTTAGTGAAATAAGTCAGGCAATGAAAAAAATACCTTATGCTAACACCTATTACAGGAGACTAATGAACAACACAAACAAATTAGCAAAATTGAACCAGAGGTATGTAAACAAGGAATAGACTAACAGTGACAAGGGATGAGGGGGGAGGAAGAGAAGAGGGTAAGAAGGGGAAGGGTCTAGTCAAAGAACATGTATAAATGACCCACGAACATGGACAACTGGGTGGAGACTGACTGTGGGAGAAGGGGTGGGCAAGGTGCGGGGAAGCAATAGGGAAAAAAGTGGGACAAATGTAATAGAAAAACAAAAAAAAATTTTTTGTGAGGAAAAAAAGAAAATATAAAGAATGGAAATGCAATTTTAGTAAATCGGGAAGGACAAGGATTTATCTTCACACTGTATATTTTTCTCCCTATCTGATCCCTCCGGAGTTTGGCATTCTAAAGAAGTAAGTAATGACATAAGGTTCTTTGCATAAAACTAATAAGACCAGTTGTTAATAGAGGTTTTGTTGACCAAGACTTTCACTGAAATGTCATACCTAAAGGAGACATGCTTGGGCTCTGGTTGTTACCAAAAAGCCCTGAGGAACTAGGACTGACTTTCAAAGGTAATAAAAGCCCACAATAAAAAAGGCCTGGTACCTTGGTTGGTTGTGTGGTCCATGGCAATATTTCCAGGGAAGGAATGAAGGTTGCTTTCCTGAAAGATGCCTAGAAGGGACCTTAAGGCACAATGGAAAACCTGAAGGACTTAGAAAAGACAGGTGTTTACAGGCAAGCCTGAATGGCAGGTATGTGGCTCAGCTTCTGTGCCCTGAAGGGCAGACTGAAGGTCACCCTAAATGTTCCTTGGGTAAGTTTCAGCAAAGCAGAACTAAAGGTCATAAGTTATCATTTGCTGCTCTTGTTGTGTTTAAGCAAATGAACAGGATAAATTAAAAATGGACTTAATGGGGTCCCTTTAATGACAAAGAGGGGAATCTTAACGAGAAAATTTATGATTCAAGGAAAATCACAATGCTCAGTGGTAGGCTATAAAGTAGTGCAGCTAAGTGTCTGTAAAGTTTTTCATTCAACATTTGTTTTCACTTGAAAGTTAAATCATGTCTGTGGCATCATCAAAGATGCTTAATTTACAGGCAAGAAGAATGTCAAATGCCTTGCAACTGGATATCTTTCTAATAAGACAGTTTTACAGATTTAGAGACTGGTTTGTGGGTTATGTTACATAAATTAACATGTGTTTTCTGTTTTCAAAGCGCATCAGCCTATGATCTCATTACCTGAGTGATTGTCTCTATGTATAGTCCTCACTTAATTCTGTCTGCATCGCTGCCTCCTGAGACTCAATGGTTTGGCTGAACTAAGTGGCTTGTTTGGTGAAGAATGGGGTGGTCTGTGGGCTTCACTTTAAAACTGGTTTCTCTTTTCTATCCTAATGGGTTGGGCAGAAAAGACCCAGAGGTCCGAGAGGGGGGAAACCTAAACTACTTCCCTCAGCCCAAACTAAGTATAATGGGCAAAAGGGTTTTGGACAGGTGTGACGTGCCTGGCACACCTTCCTCCAAAGAAGCCCTTCTTTTCCCTAATGTGGGACATTGAAAAATTAATATCTGCCTTTTGTCATCTACTGGTTATGGATTGAATGGTGTCTTTTACCCCTCTTGCCAAATCTGTTGCCCCCAGAATACAACAAGGATGCCAGCCTGTTAAATCAAGCACACCATTGTCCGGGGACAGCCAACTGACCTGGAGTCTGCAGGATCCTTCCCCATGTGGGAAGGCCACCCTCCCGTCCACACCCCCACTCTTATTAGGGATTTCTGGACCAAAGGGTAGGTAGGATGATGACAATGCCCAACTTGAGCAGCTAGAGGAGCTCAAGACCTTCGCCCATTGTCCTTTATAAGATTATAAAGGGTCTTAAGTCTGAGAGGAGGGGAATGTTATTTTTTTATTGTTATAATTAATTAATTAATTATTTTTAAAAAGAAGAAGATGAATATAGGAAAGGGTGAAGCCATAGAACTTGTATGCATGACCCATGGGCATATACTGGGGGGTGGGGGGTGGGATTGCTGGGGAATGAGGGTATTGGGCAGAGGTGAGCAAAGGGGAGAAAATTGGAACTATTGTAACAATATAATCAATAAAATATACTTTAAAAAAAAACTTCCAGTGGGAGTAGGGCTAGAGGGCAGCCCATTGGCTTATTGGGCACATACTCTGTTTTATAAATCAGATCTAATAAACTGGGAAAACTCTGAAAGGACCAGGGTATATCGCTTTAGAATGGACAAAGGAGTGCACCCAGGCTTTGGAGTCCCTGAAGGTGCACTTGGCTTCTACAACAGCCTTGGGGCTTCCAAACCTACTAAAGCCCTCTCAGCTATACCTTCATGAAACGCAGGACATTGTCTTAGCAGTTCTCACACAAATGCATAGTGACATTTCACAACACATTGCTTACTTGTCAAGGAAACTAGATCACACTGTCCAGGGATGGTCAGCCAGCTTAATAGCTGTGCCAGCAAACTGCAAGCTCTTACAGGAAGCTGAAAATCTTCCTTGGGACAGCCTATTACCATTTATGTACCCCACCAAGTGTCAAGCCTGCTGGAGCAAAAAGGAAATTTGTGGCTCACTGCTGGAAGAATTGGCAGGTACCAAGCCATTCTTCTTGACAATCCCAACATCTCCCTCAAAACTGTAAGTTAAATCCTGCCTCTGTTCTCCTGGAGCCTGACTTGGCTACATTAATACATAACTGTACTGAGATAATTGATGAAGCTTATTCTAGTAGAATTGATTTACAGGACCATCCTCTAGAAGAGGCAGACTGGACTCTATGTGCAGATGGAAGCAGTTATATGGATAAAGGAAACAAAAAGGCTGGGTATGCAGTTGTGACTCTTGAAGGAGTAGTAGAGGCCAAGGCCTTGCTGCCAGGAATCTCTGCTCAGAAAGCTGAACTGATTGCATTGACAAGGGCATTGGAATTGTCGCATGGAAGAAACTAGATGTGCATATTAGGTAAGCTTTTCTAATTTTGCAATCATATGGTTCCATCTGGAAGGAAAAAGAACTGTCAAACTCAAATAAAAAGGAGATTAATCATGCAACAGAAATTTAAAATTATTAGAGGCTGTTCCGGTACCTTTCCAGGTGGCAGTTATGCCCTGCCCTGAGCATCAGAAAGAGGACATGAAGTGTCTATGGGAAAGAATCTGGCTGATCAAGTAGGGGGAAAAAAGACTGCTAAAGGAACGTTTATAATGTTTTTGCTACCTGTTCTAGGCTTGTCACAATTTAACCCTAAATATTTGACTGCAGATTTAGAAGAAGCTGAGAGCTGGGCTTTTGATGAAGAAGGAGCTAATAGTGGATGAAGAAGAAATAAGAAGAGTTATACTGCTTCCTGAACATTTAGTAGAGCCAGTCATGAAGCACATGCATGAAGCCACTCACTATGTAAAGGCCTTGTTTACCACATATGTTAGTCTGTGGCTCACGAGTCCTAGAATTTCTAGACCATATTAAAAATAGCTGCTAGATGTGTTGTGTGCCAGAAGAACAACACCAAAACAGAGCCCCCCATCAAAACAAAGGAGGAAAACAATACCAAGGGCAGTGTCCACTTGAGGACTGGCAAATAGACTTTACCCACGTGTCAAGGGTCTGAGGATGGACCTATTTGCTAGTCTTTGTTGACAACTTTTCAGGATAGGTAGAAGCCTATCCTACTAGAACTGAGAAATCTTTGGAGGTAATGAAAGACTTATTGAAGAAAATAACCCTTCACTTTGGCCTCTCTGGCAGCATACAGAATGATAATGGACCTGCTTGTGTTTCAGAAATTACAGAGAAGGTTAGTAATTTTTAGGAATCGAGTGGAGACTCCACAGGGCATGGAGACCTCAGGCTTCTTGGAAGGTAGAGAAGATGAGTCACACATTGAAGAAAAATAGAGCCAAGCTGTGCCAAGAAACTCATCTCTATTGGGATCAAACTTTATTATCCTGCTCAGGATAAGGGTGGTTCCCCAAAGTGGGACTCAATTGAGCTTTTATGGAATTGTGTACAGGTGACCATTTCAGGCTATGATTGGGGTGGGATATATGTATATAGATAAAGAGGTGAAGGTGATGAAAATGTGCAATAGTTGAGTCAGATCTCAGCTGTAATTAATGACCTTGTTTGTATTAGAGGCCTCTGTCCTACAGGTTCACTACATTTCTTTAAACCTGGAGATAAGGTGCTACTCAAGACCTGGAAGACAGGACTTCCAGAAATCCAACTAGAAGAATAGTGAACTAAACCTTGGGACTATTCCTCACCACCCCCACCATGGTGAAGTTGGCAGAAATAAAACCTTGGATTCATCACACTAAAGAATGAACCGGAGGAACAATGGACCACTGAGCCTCAAGAAGACCTGAAAGTCATCTTTCAAAAACAATGACATATTCTTTTCATTACTTTTTGCTTAACCCATGTCATGGAAAACTCGTTCCTTTCAAATGAGATGAAAATATTTGGGTATATTTAGCAAAATCTTCTAAACATCTCTGACTTTTGTCTTGCAGGAGGAACTTATGTTGAACAAATTTTCACTACATGTATTATAGATGTTTGCACTCCCCCTTCAAAATTATACTTTATATAAACATATCAGTAAGAAAATAACCTACACTGATATTTATAATTAGGGATCTGTGGTAACTCTAAAAGAGAGGGAAATGTTTTCCTTAAAAGTCACTAATGTAGCCCCAGTTTTAGAGTGTGCACCTTTTGTCAAATGTGCTAAAATATGTTTTGTACTTTATCATAGCGTGTTGTTGCATACAATGTGCCCCCTTGTGTGGATGTGCAATTAAATATATTCCTAATGCTAAGATATTTGCTTAACAACAAAATGGGTACTTCCATATGAAACTGATCTCATAGAAATAAGATAGTTTAAATGAACAGTGGGGGAATGATGAGGGACTCAAATGTTGGAAAATTAGTTTCAGGCAATAGCTAATAAACTTAGCAATCAATGTATATAAAAAGCTATTGTTTCAGGAACTGGAGGTATGACCCACCTTGACTCCAGGTAACCATAAGCAGTTCCACCTCTGTGCCTCAGAAGGACTGCAAGCAATCAGGATGGTATCTGAGCCCTTACCCTCCAGGGTGAGGTGACCACCAGGCAGGACACAAAGACCATGGCCCAGGGCACAGATGGAAGAATGCTGCAGCTTTTATCCCATTATCTTTTCCAAATCCTTGCCTACACTTTTCTTCTCCTTATAAAAAGTGTCCGTTTATAACAGAATTTAAGATGGTCCATTAGGGTACAAAGCTGCCATCTTCTCAGATCGACCATCTGAATAAAGTGCCCATAAAGATTCAAAAAAAATTTTTTTTGTCTATAATTGAATTAAGAGGCAACAATATATAAACTAGTAAGATGAAAATACCTGACCAATGTCTCATCACATCATTTTAACAACATAAAAAATAAACAGCTAATGTTTATTTACTGCTTTTTATGTGCCAGAGACTATTTTAAATGTATTTATATCTGTCACCTCATTTAATTATTGGAATAACTCTATGGGATGGGTATTATTATCTGAAAAGTATCAATGTTTAAAATGTGTTGAACAACTATAAATTATTAATTCTCTCTTAGCACTTAGAGGCTCATCCACTGTGATGTCCGAGGAAGAAGATTAAAACTAGAATAACACAACGTGAAATGATGAAGACTTTAACAGCAACCCTGAAATGACCTTAATACAGAACACTCAAGGAAAACCAACAATTTGTTTGTTTCTGGGACAGTTTTAAAATGACAAATATACAACATTATAGCTTTGTTATCATGTGAAAGAGATTTATTCAATAAGAACCTTAATATTTACTAAATGCAACTTTCATGAGATTTTTTTATGACATAAAATTAACTTTTCAATCAATTATATGAAAATTACATATTGTACATTTGTGTAATGATAATTCCATGTTGCACGTGTAAGAAACTCATCAAAATAAGGAGTCATAACATATTAAAATACAGACTCTAATTGAAGCCCAGTATAGTTCATTTTGTTTTTTCCAATAGTTCTATACTAAATTGATGAACATAAGGCACTAATAAGAAAAAGAAGATTTAAAGGCAAGCTGAACAAAACTTGTAAAAGGGAACAATTTGCTATCAGAGAATAACAAAGAACACACTTTAAGGTTAAATAACAAACAAGGAACACTAATATAGAATCAATAGTTTTAACAAGTTAAGGCAATTACTCCAGAAAAAAGAGATAATCCTATGAAATAATAAAAAATACTTCACAATAATAATTAGAAATTCAGTTACTTGAGTCTCATTTTATTCTAATAAAATATATAGTAAAACCGTCTACTTTAAAAATGAGAAATATAATAGCAAACAATAAAAACACTGAAAATGCAGAGTAGAAGACAATTCTAAGAGAATGGACTTCTAATTTTCTCCAGGCTACCAGGTGCAATCAATACTCTCTCCAATCATTTGAATAAATGATTAAAGAGTTAAATACTCCCAGACACTAAAAGCTTCACTTGCCTAAGATCAGTGTGCACCATTGGCAGGAAACAGGTCATTTCCAAAAATAGTGAGTAAGTGGTGTTACAGAGCAAAAGGGGGTTCTTTCACATGGCGCCTTGGTGTAAAACCCAACAACTAGTGTTGAGGAAAACAGGCCTTTATTTACAGTATTCCAACCTGGGGAGGGCAGTGAGCACTTCAGCTCAGAGCCCTGTTCTCCCGCAGGACCCAGCACTTCCCTTGCTCCCCAAAAGGCTCGAAGCCAAAAACATGCCCAGAAGTTTCCCATCCCTTATCTGTCAGCTGTCTCCTTCAGGACCTGGGGTATGATGCCGTCAGCCTCCGTATAACAGTCCAGAAAAACATGTTCCATGTTGCACTGGATCATGCATGGTTCTCTCTTTGCCCTTTCAAACATGTGCCATGTTGCACTGGATCACGCATGATTCTCTCTTTGCCCTTTTAAAGCTGCATGGTATTTTTCCCTTTTCAAAGCTGCATGGTGTTCTCTCCTAGAAATGTCTGACGCTTATTTTTAAATTCCTGACTGCATCCTGTGACGCAGTGGGCGCGGTAACCAGTTCTGACCACTTACAGAACCCTTCGCAGGCCCTGTATGCTTTCTGCACCATTCCATGGTCCAAAATCCCTCCCATCTTCCTGGGGCCTTGGGAGAACCAAAGCCATTTGTGTAACAAAGACACTAGCCACTAGCCACAGGCATATGAAGTCATCTTAAAAGCTGTTTTTTTTTCCCCATCCCCCAACCTACAGGCTCTGGGGATTTTTGGAGACCCCCATTCTGTAACAGTGGGACCAACACAGGTTGGACTGAGCAAAATTCTGTTGCCTTATAAACAAAGAAGAGAAATGCTTTGGTAATATACATTTTCAAGGCAAAGCTATCATATCCCCCCAAAGAAGCTATGTTATTGTTCAGTCCAGGGGTACAAGTCACATAGAACACAACAGTGCTTCTGAAGTAAAATGGTGACCTGATACTAGGAAATATAAAGAAAAAACTGATGGAACAGATCCACTGGCACAAAATAAATGTCACAGAAGAGAACACTCAAGTATAATGTTATACAAAGGATTAAAGTTTTTAGGGACCAAGCTAAATATCTCGATTAAAAAGTTTGTTTAAATACACAAGAGGATTATTTTTGTGTGAAAAGGTATACTGTATTTTTTTGTCATATAATTCAACTGATTACCTGTTCCATTAGCTAGCTTCAGCATAGAAATGTAACTAACTACATTAAGAGGCAGTCACAAGGTGGGGTCAGACAGTGGGTCTGTTCTATCCTTTGGCAGTCAGCCATACTGTGAAGGTTGAAGCACACCAACCACCCCCCCACAATTTCTCTTTAATATGTCCACCATTAGAGTTGCTCCATAAAATTAAGTCATTATACCTGTCAAATGTCCTTATTAAATGCAACTGGGAGACAACTGAAGCATTTATTAGTTAAGGTTGCATTCAACTGCAAATAACATGTGCCTAACTCACCTGAGAGGAATTTACTTATTTCATGCCACAAATCTTGAAGACATGAGCTTACGTGTCACTGAAGACACAGGTCCTTCTATATTTTTGCTTTGTCTTCCTTGGCATTTGACTTTCCTCCTCAAGTTCACAAGATGGTCACTGCAAGTTCTATCATCTGTTAAAAAACTGAAAAACAACAACAAATAGTGTTGTAACTCCAGAAACCAAACTTTTAAAACACCCCTCTCACCCTGGCTGGTGTGGCTTAATGGATTGCATACCGGCCTCTGAAGTGAAAGGTTTCTGGTTCAATTCCAAGTAAGGCACATGCCTGGGTTGAGGGCCAGGTCCCTAGTTGGGGGTTTGCAAGAGCTAACTGAGCAAAGTTTCTCTTGCACATCAGTATTTCTCTCTCTCTCTGCCTTCCTCCTTTCCCCTTTCTCTAAAAGTAAATAAATAAATAAAAATTTTAAAGGCTTCTCTCCCATTCTTCCCAGACAAGAGTAATACTAACTTCTGAGGCATATGATTACTGCCTATATTATTTTCAGTTGTAAACCTAGAATAAATTTTCTCTTTAGGTTAGCAATGGCATTATAAAGAAGAAATTTAGGAGTTCAGTTATCAATGCCTTACCTTTCAAGATTCCTTAATTTGGAAATGGGGAAAGACCTCTAGGTAAGTGCCAAATGTTTCACAGCCAAGGGTAAAATGCTCACATCCCTTACCAATTAGGAAAAGGCCAACAGGGCGGGCCTGGAAAACTGGCCTGCTTTCGAGGTAGACTAATAATAATAACAACTACAATAATGTGAGCAGTGATTGTATGTAAGATCCTGTGTTAAGCACTCCATACTTGTAGCGTGAAATCTGAGCAATATCACTATAAATCAGGTACTTCTGTTAGCCCCATTTTAAACTTGAAGCACCTAAGAATTAGGTTTGAGTAACTTGTCAAAGACTTTGGAGATAAACACACAATGCAAAAACAAATGATGTATTACAGAACTGTACACTTAAAACATATAATCTTATTAACCAATGTCACCCCAATACATTCAAAAAATTTTAATAATAATAATGCATAAAAAATCACACAACAGGAAGGTGACAGAGATGGATTTACACCTAGATTATGTGACTTGAATAAGAGGTCAAGACTCAAATATTCACAGGGCCTTTCTCAGGCGGACTGTGGCCATAGGCCAAAGGCTTTAGTAAAACATCTGTTTCTCTTTCAGAAGCTGAGAATACTCTAAGCTCAACTGGAAGGAAACAGGCAACAAATTGCAAATTCAGCACTGACCTTCAGATGACAAAAACCATTAGTCTGTATAACACCTTTTCATGGGCCCAAGGATCCTGCACCATGGAGCTTTAAAACTTTCTTTTTTAGTATTAGTCACTAAAGCTTTTGTGTGAACTATTATATCTCCCCATAGAGTTAATATAAGCCAATATCAATCACCACCATCAAGTTAGCTTAGACATTGCAGTCACTGCACAATTTCTCTGCTGCTATCAGAAAAATCCCTGTTTGATCACCACACCAACAGGTATCTATGCCATTGATACCAAGTTTCATTTCCATTTTAAACAAATACCTACCCATCACATGATAGATAGAAGAAGCAATAGTAAACCAAAGACTATGCATAATGAAAGTTATTAAAGCCATGTCACCACAAACCAAGGTTTAAGAGAACACAGTAATTCATTCAAATCTATCTTCACAAAGATAAAAATATTCTTAATTAAATTCAGATAACATACTGGTGCATGAACACCATACAGGCAACATAAGAGAACAGAGTTGTTGATACTCCCTTAAGTTAGCAAAAACTTGACAGGAAGTCTCACAGGTGGCAATGTCATGTTATTTTCTGAAAAGTAATAAACATGCCTAATAATTTTAAATGTTAAAGAACAAAATTATTCTTCTGTTTTTGTTTCGTTTCATTTCATTTTGTTTATGAGCAGATGGCCTATCTTTCTGTGAGGTCATAGTTTGGAAAAACTGGAACTTAAGGTTTTTTCTTGTATTTATTTTGTTTTGGCTTTTTGCCAGATTATATCTATTGAGATGAAATTCATATGTCATAAAATTTGTCATGTTCCAGTGAACAATTCAGTGACATTTAGTACATTCACAATGTATGCAACCTCAACTGTATCTAATTTCAAGACAACTTCATCAGCTCTGGCCAGTGTGACTCAGTTGGTCAGAGCGTCATCACATAAACCAAAAGGTTGCAGTTTCGATGCCTGGTCAGGGTACATATCTACATTGTAGGTTTGATCCCCAGTTAGGGCACATGCAGGAGGCAACCAATCAATGTTTTTCTCTTACATCGATGTCTCTCTCTCTCTCTCTCTTTCTCTCTCCCCCTCTTTCTCTCAAAAAAAGAAAAGCAATGAAAAAAGTGTCCTCATGTGAGGATAAAAAACAAAGAAACAAAACAAAACATTTTCAACATCCAAAATGAAACCCTATATCTATTCAGCAGTTACTCTTCACTGCACACTCCCACATTCTTCCACCCCCAGCCCTTGCAACCACCAATCTGCTTTCTGTTTTAATAAATAACTCATGAAATGTGTGTTTGATAAGTTTACCCAGACATTCTAAATATTTTTATAACTCTTTATTATATAATCACTAAATAAAATGGAGAGACAAAATCAGGGAGATGGTACAATTAGATGCAGCATTTCTAATGGAATGTCTCCACCTTTTTTTTTCTTTTAGCATTTTTACCCACAAAATAAAGCCAGAGTGCCATATATTCTGGATGTAAGGAACTACTCATTCTCACTGAGAAAGTTAGAAAGGCTATCCATGTCATACAAATACAAAGATGAGTTTTTGTCCTTCCATGGCGATGCCAGCAGTCCCGAATTTTGAATGGCAGACGCTGACAAGGACACTTTGTGGGCCCTTGAATAGTTTTCCTGTACTTCACTTTAAAAACATCAAACCATCCACCAAAACAACTGGAAGCTAAATTGTTAACCATAATATTCTCTTACAGAAACTATCAAAATAAAAGATGCTACCTTCTATGCTCAATTCTCCACAAAGTGTATACGAAATAGTAGTTAGAATATAAAACTTTCCTTTGTTGCCATCCCCATGTACAGATCATGCTGTCATACCAGATATGTTCATGTGAAGGGAATAAAAAAAGAACATGCCTAAAACATATTTAAGAATTAATTAGAAACTTATGCTCAATGGGCTGAGAGCACAACCTGGTGGAAGGTACTTGAAAGGATACCATAAAATAATCCCAAATACTTATATAGTGCTTCCCCTGATTCTGGTACTGCTCTAAACATTAGTTATCTGTTTATTGTATATTGAATTAATGAATTTAATGAGCATACATATGTTTATTTAATTTTTGCAACAATCATTCAAGAGAACTACTATTGTTATTACCCCCACTTTACACAGAATTAAATTGAGACAGAGAGAGGTTATATAACTTATCCAAAGTCATACAGCTCCTACAGCCAGGAGCTGGTACAGGTCACTTGGCTCTGAAGTCTATGCTGGTAATCTCAAGGCCATTCTGATGCTCCACCCAAGTAAAGACTCTTAAAGAAGCCTACTATTTAGTGCTGAACTATCAACAGCATAATTGATTATATCTTACAGAATTAAAAAGAGAGAAAGTGTCCCATTTTATTTGGTACGTTGAACTATATGAAAATTGTCATGAGGAGCATTTTCATGAAATGCAATAGATACAGTCTTTTAAAGTACATGGTGTAGGAAGTTAGCTGGGCTGTGCATGGGTTCTAATTTTATAAATAATTTAGAAAAAAAATATGTTTTTCACCCACAAACAAAAACCATTGAATAATAAATTCACTAAGCACTCACCAAAAATATGACTTACAGAGACATTCAATTTTAAAGTAAATCTGAATTCCACACAGAGAAGTATGTAGCTTTCTGCCCCAGTTTCTTGCACAGAGCTTTTAAAACCCTTAAAATTTCCTAAATAATAAGAACACTAGAAGCATCACTTGTTTTAATATTTGTCTTTGACCCTTCCCCCAATACAGGTTCCTAAAACTCTTGTGAATTCCTAGGTGGTAAGAGCACTAAGAGCATCTTTTATTTGAATGGGATGACTCTGGGTGGGCTCCAGGGTTGCTCCTGAATGGGGGTTGGTCACCAGAAAGATGAAGCCATGACTAGAACCTTGGGATTTTTAACTTCCCACTCCACTTCTCCAGAGAGCGGAAAGAAGCTAGAAATTGAGTTAAATACTGATCATGCCTATGTGAAGAAGCTTCCATAAAAATCCCAACAGCATGTGTTTTAGGGTGCCTGAAGGTTAATGAACACATCCACACTAGGAGAGTGATGGACCCCAACTCCACAGAAGCACTTCTAAAATCTCACTCTGTGTATGTCTTCATCTGGCTGTTCACCTGTATCCTTGATCATAATCTGTAATAAACTAGTAAACGTGTTTCCCTGAGTTCCATGAGCCACACCAGCAAATTAAACTCAAGGGAAGTGTAATGGGAACCTCTGATTTATAGCTGATTGGTCAGAAGCTCAGGTGACAACCTGGACTTGTGACTGGTATCTGCAGTGGGGGCAGTCCTGTGGAACTGAGCCCTTAACCTGTGGAATTTGACACTCTGGGAAGATAATGTCAGGATTGAGTTAAATTGTAGGACACCCAGCTGCTGTCACAGAATTGCTTGATGTGGGGTCAGAAGAGTTGTGAGTGTGGTAGTAGTATGAGAGTAAAGGCCAGAAAGACACAGAAAGTAGAGAACTGGGTTCTTCCCTCCTCAGGAGGGACAGATTTAGTGCTTTTCCTAATACAAGTATATATTTGGTTCCTGAATTTCCCAGATCCTCTAATTTCCACTCTATCCTTCTTTGCTCTAACTCAGCCATAAGGTTCTAAATACTTTACCATACATGCATCCCTACCTCAAGCAGATTGAAAGCTTTTCAGTAAGTCACAGGGGAAAGAAAAAGTGAACAACTGCAATTTACGAACAATGCTACCTGACCACATAGAAGTTATAGTAGGTTTTTGTTGTTGGAGTTTTGTTTATCGCTAGATAGAAGAATCTAAGAAAAGCCTGGGAAGATAACTATTGTAAAATTGTAGTACTTCAGAATTTGATTAATTTAGTTGAAAAAAAAAGTCACATTATTTTAAGGATATCCCAGGCATGTATTTTCATGTCCCAATTGATGATTTGAGCATCATGTTGTCTAGTCCCCAAGGTAACCACCAATATCCAAAATTCCTTTTCACCCTTTTCTAATACTCTTATTCATGTTTCCTATGACAAATGCTGTCCAAAGAATTTTCAGTGATGAAGCAATTATATTGTGTCTGCACCACACAATACAATAGCCATTAGCCATTTGTGCCTCCTGAGCACTTGAAATACTGCTGATTAAACTGAGGATCTAAATTTTGAGTTTTATTTAATTGATTTAAATTTAAACAGCCATGTGTGGCTAGAGGCCACCATAGGGTACAGAGTAGCTCTAGACAACAGACCTACTTGTCCTTTCCAACCCTTTACTCACTTACTCCATAAATATATTTTTCCCATCTTCTCTGAGCCAGGCTTTATGCTAGGCTGTGGGCATATAATAGTGAACTCACATTCCTGCCTTTATGAATGCTGAAAGAGATGACTACTCAATTACACAGGCAAGTTCTTAACTTCAAGTCATAGTACTATATCTTATCAATTCTAAGATGTTTAGTTTTTTCAAATATTAACATTTTTAAAACCGACTCATGTGCTTTACATCAATCGCATCAATAATCACTTTCAAACAGGCCAGTCATGGCAAATTATCATCACCTACACATAAAGGAACTCAGTCATCATTCCTAGTGCATGACCAGACAACATGTGATCCCTTGACATTTCAGCCAACAAATTATATAAGGACCATTTTAAGAAAGAATATGAGTCCTGGTTGTTACCAGAAAATATTCAGTTAACACCTTTTGGTAGGATCAAGAAGCACTTCCTGTTGATATCTCATAGTAATATCAAGATGATACCAGGGTGAAAACTGGCAGATTAGAAGTCAGTGGCTTGGAATAAAATTCCAAAGACAAGAGCGGAGCACTCCATTAAGAACTGTTGTTGCGTCACTGATGCACTGCAGGTACAAGAATAACACAGTGTAGGAGCACATGGGCAACACCATTTCTACACAGAATAGTGATTCAGGTTCTACATTTCCAAAACTATTAGGAATATCTTACTCAACTTATTTTGTTTATATTTTCCTTTTAACAAATTCACAAGAATAAAATATGATAGAATTCATGTCTACATAAATCAAAAAGAGTTCTCTCAATAAACATGACATAAAAATCATTGAGAAAAAAATATTGTATGATGGATTAATTAGGAGTGGGGTTTTTGTTTTCTAATAATACATTAAACATTGAGAATTTTTCAACATTAGTCAAGTTTTCATGTTTCCAATCCTTTTCCTTTTTATTTTTTTGGGGGGGGGGTGTTGACATTTTTTCCTTTACGTGGAATGCCCTTCTTATTCGTCTTTCTATTCCAGGTCAGGTCTCTCTCTGATCTGATCTCTAATTGTCATCTATTTTCTGTCACAATCCCACTCCCACCCTGAATTCTCAGAGTACCTTCTCAGGACCTACTATAGAGCACTTGGCACTTTTGTGCATGTTCTTAGCTCCATCCAATAGAGTACCTGGGGTCTAGACTCCTTAAAGACCAATTGCATGTCTTATTCAAATCTAATATTCCACGTAGGATACTACTTTGCCTGTTGGAGTATTCAGCATGCGTACCAAGATTGCTATGCTATATAATGCCACAAAGATCCCCGATAGAGAGACATAATGGACTGTAGACTTGGAATATGGCAGGTGCTATTCAATAGTAAGTTTCTGAGATATGTGAAGATCCATTCTGACTAACACATGCAGTGGTCTCAGAGCTGTGCCACGAAGATGTCAGATAATATTTAACCTCCCACAAAGTTAAACATAGGAAATTGCACACATTTGGGGGCAATGTCTACTTTTTCCCAAAAGCCCAAAAAATAAAAGTGAAAACATTAACCCTAACAAACCCAAAATATTAAGCAGCCTGGTAAAGGAAACTACAGCAAATAATGCTCACAAATTTTGAAAGCTGATAGAAGATCAGCTGGAAATATTCAGGAATGAGAAGTAAAGACTGCTTTATAGGTAGGTGTGACACAAGGCTAACAATAGAAGACTTTATTGAAATTCTGCTAGAGTCCCAGATCCCCACCTTCCAGCACAAACAGGATAAGCAGGAGACAGTTTTTCTTTAGTAGAGGATGAACTAGAGGAGCTATCTGCTCCAGGCAAAGGGTAGCAGCCAGGTGTAAATAAATCAGAGGAACAGAGTGAAGCTCTGTGTACTGAACGGTAGAACCCCAATCTTTTTCTCTCACTCAGCTCTGAGAATAGAGGCTTATATCTCTCCAGAAGGAGATTAGTAAATTTCTCTTTGAGGAAATTAATCAGCCTCTTAAGAATAATTCTGGTACTAGCTATTTAAAAAAATAACATTTTTGCTAGTCCATACATACATGTGAGCGCATGTGTATATGTATACATGTATATACAGATGCTATTGAGATCCAATTTGAAATTTGAAAACCTTATAAAATACATATATTTTTTGGAGATATATACATATGAGGTCTATCGAGAAAGTACCCAGCAAGGTAATATGAAAAATAGAGACATTGGACTTCCAGACAAGATGGAGGCATAGACAGACACACTGCATCTCCCTCCACAACTAAGAAGGAATATAACTACCTCAAAACTAGAAACAATCAGAAGTTCCAGAAAATCAAACTGCATGGAAGTCCAACAAAGATATAAAGAAGAAATACTCACCCAGACAGGTAGGAAGGGCAGAGCAGGGCAGAGAGAACACAGTGTGGTGGTGGCAGTGGCAGCGGTAGGCCGGTGGAAAGCACAGTTACACATTTTAAAAAGTAAGGAGGGACACCTAGGGAGCGTTGTCAGCTCCTCACCAGACCATGCAGCTCACAATCCCAGCACCAGGAAAAATCAAGCCTCATTGCTTCTGACTGTGCAAACCAGTGGGGGTTGGGGTGGAGGCAGAAACTGCTGGTTTCTCAGCAAAGTTCACTGTTTAAAGGACCCCCACAGTTCTAGAATATCCACAGACCCATCCACTCTGGGAACAACAGCCAGGACAACAGCTAGAGAGGCACCAGTCCCATACGGAAGAGAGAGAACTGCCTGGATAGGGGGACGAGTGCCGAGCAAGTGGCATTGTTCCTTTTCAGACCCCTCCCCCACATACAGCACCACAACATGGTGAAACAGGTCACCCTGTACTGAGGAATCCCTAAGGCTCCACCCCTTACAACATAACATAAGCGACAGCTCTACCTAAGACGCAGAGGCAAACATACACAGGAGACTTCCGGCCAAGAGGGAGACCTAGACTGACACTCTCCATCTCCCTCCACAACTAAGAAGGAATACAACTACTGCAAAACCAGAAATAACCAGAAGTTCCAGAAAATAAATGGAAGTCCAATGTATGAAGTTATAAAGAAGTGGTGCTCATCCGGATGGCTAGGAGGGGCGATGCCGGGGCTGAGAGATCAAGCTCTGCTGGTGGCAGCAGCTGTGCTGACAGTGGCAGGATGGCAGTAAGCACAGACACCCATATTTAAGGGGAGGTAAGAGGTGCCTGGGGAATACCCCTGGCTGTAGATCAGACCTGTTAGCTTGCGATTTCAATGCTGGGGAAGGCAGACCCCCATTGCCTTGGACTGTGAGGCCCAGAGTGGGTGGGGATGAAGGAGGAGGCTCCCGGTCTCTCAGCAGAGAGTGAACAACAAGAATAGAGGGGTAGAGAAAGTGCTTCCAGGACAAAGTAAAATTGAAGGAGTTTATCAGATCCAAACTACTATTATATGAAATGTTAAAGAGATGTGTTTGGGAGAAGGAGGATCAAAACTATGAACATTAAAATGAAAACTGTATCACAACAACCAACAATAGAAGCTAGGGAACTGAAACAAAGGCAAACTAAGTAGGCAACGAGAGTGGGAAAAGAATTATAGATATGGGTAACATTATGGGGGGAGGTCAGCAGGGAGGGGGAGGGGGGAAAGGGAGGGATATGGTACAAGAATTAAGAAGCATAGCATGAGGGAATGGAGTAGATAGGAAGATGTTGAGAAGAACTATATGCATAACCAATGGACATGGACTAAGGGGGGGACAACTGAAGGGAGGGGAGTCACTGGGTGGAGGGGAACAAAGGGAAAAGAAATTGGAACAACTGTAACAGCATAATCAATAAAGCATATTTTTAAAAATAGGGACATTTATTGAAGAGGATACAAGAAACATTGTACATAGGACAACGATGCCTCAGTCCCCTTCAAAGTAGGCACCTTGGGACCTCACACAGTTCTCCCAATTGCCATCAACTGCACCATTGTATTATCCTGAATCTCATTGATGGTCTGAAATCTCTTCCCTTTCAATGGTGATTTTAGATTTGGGAAAATCCAGACGTCACAGACGCCAAATCTGGGTTGTAAGGGGGCTGAGTCACCTGGGTGATTTGATGTTTCACCAAAAAACTCTGCATAAGATGTGATTCAGGAGAAGGTGCATTGTCATGATGAAGCAGCCAATCATCAGTTGCCCACTAACTGCAGCCTTCTAAATCATCTGAATAGTTTCTACAGAGGAATATTCAAGCTTAACACAAAATTTGATGCAAATTCATTGCTCTACTTAATCAATCATTTTGAATGTGACAGCCACACAGTACACATGCTCACGCAATGGTGTCTACCACCCCCACTAACTAGTACAGTGAAGTTGCCATTGTTCACACATGTGCATTCCAGTCCACTCTTCTTGGCTGCCTGGTTACATCAATGCCACACAAACTTCTTGTTATATTAAAAATGGTTGGACTTTTTCTGGACAGACCTCATTACATCCCACTAAATGCTAAGCTCCTTGATGGCTAGATTTATATTCTATCCATATTTCTATTCCATAATGCAGAACTTTGCCTGTAATAACTGTTCAGTAAATTTTTTAAATTTAAACAGAAAACTTTAAGAATACAGTATTTATTGATATGTATCCAAATCCATGGAGTTTGATTCTTAACAAACAAAAGCTGTTTGACTAAAACTTCCTAACTCCAAATAAAACCCAAAACCAAAGTGGTCATGAGTACTTATGGTGCTAACAATGAACACATAGTACAATTCCCCCTCTCAGCTCCCTCTAGGGTAGTGATCAGAAGACCTCTATGCATACTCTAATGGGTCTGTAGTGTTGAACCACAGACTCAGAGATGAAGGTGTGAAGCTGCTCACACAATAAAAATATCTTTCATATTATCTGCAGCCCATTTAGCAACATTATGGCCACCTTATAAAACATGTTTATAAATAAAGTTTTAAGTTTGAAAATTTTTTAAGTTTTTGAAATTTTTCTGTTTTCTCTTCCCCAGATATTCAACCAATTGCATTAACTATTATTGTTAAACAGGTAGATGTGGTAACTTAGTACTGAAAAATATAGGAAAAAATTTTACAAGATAAAAGCTGGAAAATATGCTGCTTTACTTCCAAAATTGTTTAACATTCCCTAACAAGAAAGTGGTTGAGACCAGATTAATTTTATGCTATCAGCTTCCAGGAAGACATCTGTGGTTTTTGTCATCATCCATTAATATTAGCTGTTGATTAGTATCACCAAGTAATTTTAGGGCCTTGAGAGTTCTCCACAATGCTGCAGATATATCAAGAGCTGTCAACAGTTCAGGAACAGGGTGGTGAAATCGCTTATCCGTTTTCTTTAAGCAAACAGTCAGTGGTAGAGAAGAAGAGAGGCAATAAAGGGGAAAGGCAGAAGCCAAGAATCATTTTTTTCCCCGAAGATGAGATCAGCTTCACTTAGAGAATAAACTTTTCCATTACGATGCATGGCTGGAAAACAACAATTTTGAAACAAAGGAAATGTCCAAGGAGGACAATTGTAGTTGATCCTCACAACAGCCTTGCTGATTACTCATTTTGACTCCACAGATGCCCAGAGAGTGTAAGAGCCCAAACTACCCATGACTGCCTTGAGAACCCTCTTCTTTCACCTTAACATCCGGTGTGCTGAGACCCAGTTGAGACTTCCTTTCTTAAGAAGACACATAGAAACAGCCTCTCTGAACACTGCCTTCTTCTCCTGTCTCCCCATTAAAGACTCCACTTCCCTCAGCGCTGAGAATGGCAATCCATACACCTCTTCTAGACCAATACTGTTCCACTCTTACACAAAAGTTACTGTCCCTGTGAGGTCCGTGTCATCTAGAACAATCTTCTTGGCTTTCCATGACTCTGTCATCTACCTACCTCCAAGTCAAACCCATCAAAGAAGACTGGAATGAGGATCATTAAATTTCACTCTGCTGGAGGAATGATGCAGAAGAGAAAGTGTATGGAAACCAAAGCTAACTTCTACTTTGCCATTTTTATTCTGTCTGTGGCTCTTGTTCAATTATCACCACCTCAGACTTGGAGTACTATAAGCTTTAGCACATGCACCAATTTGCTAATGACTAATCTGCACAATATAGTAAAGTATCTGGAATCAATTATACTTCACTAACATAGAAACTCAAGTTTCTAAGATTTGGCAATACTTAGAAAAGTTAAATTTTTCAATATTATCAGTAATTATGATATAAAACTGATATGATTAGATTCAGACTGTAAGTCACCATCTGTTATATTACTATTTCAAGACCCAGGGAACTAGCTAGACAGAGATTATAAGAGAGTGACTGGCTGAAAGTAACCAGGCAGCAGTACAACTATAGCAACACCTCTCTTCCCCTCACATATTTTCTATTTGAGACTCTGCCTCTGAGATATAATTGATTTCTAATAACCTAAAATATCCTTCTCTAGCCACTGTTTCTTGGAGAGTGTTTATTTCTGCTTTTCTTAAACAATCTAATGATCATATTCCTTATAAATCTACAAGTTCTAATCTTCAGCTCTTAACACAAAAGTTTCAAAAGAATTCTCTACTTGAAATAAATCAAATTAGATATATACAATAGTATTATGGTGGGGGTAGAGAATAGCATACAATAAACGACATTGTTGATTTCCTACACACAGCTGTCCCTCCTTCTTCACAATCTCAATATATTGGCTTGGCCAAAAAGTTTGTATAGTTTTTTCCATAAAATAAATCACACATTTTTCATTTTCACCAATAAATTTGTTGATTTGGATCTTTGAGTTTGTCAGCTATCTCTCATGTGGTATAACATAGATTGTTCTCAATTGAGTTCTCAGTTTGATTGCTATCAACTTCAACTGGTCTACCCAATCATGGAGCATCTTCCAGCAATAAATCTCCAGTACAAAAGTTCACAAACCACTTTTGACACATTTCATCAGTCACAGCACCTTCTCCATACACAGTACAAATTGGTTTTTTTGTTTTTCAATTGCATTTTTACCTTTCTTGAAATAATAAAGCATAATATGCCAAAAATGTTGCATATTTTCTTCCATCTTCAGTATTAAAATGGTTATACAAAAATTCACCAATTTTGATGTTTTTTTAACTGCATGCTGATATGACAGTTGTCACAATATAATCCAACAAAATCATTTTGAATAAAGTTAAAGACAACTAAGCCCTGCTAGAGCCATCTTATAGGAAAAAAAAAACAAATGAACATTTTGGCCAATCCAATACATTCATGTCTTTCACACAGATGATGTGACTCAGCAGAAATTGACCCTATTCCAGATCCTGGAGTATATTCTGGTTAGTCTAAACTGTTTGTAATAATCTAATACCCACATCAGTGACTGGTCAAAAATCCAGGTTCAAACCAATCAGTATGTGGCAGTGCCCCATAACTACTATGGATCCAGAGGTAAGCACAAGATTTAAATTGATCTAAATTATTCTATGATGAAAGTAGTTTTGTCCCTCTCTTACAATGACCCAAGAAGCACATGATGCTGTTGAGATCCATCTGGCCACTCTAAGGGTAGGATCTGAAGAGTAACCAGCACATGTAGGAGATAGAACTTATATATATATATATATATATATATATATATATATATATATATATATATATATATATTACCTTGGATATCCTGCTACTAAGGTAATAAGTACCTTCATGAATTAAGCTAGCTTGAATTAAGTTTTCTCTCATTTGTATCTAAAAAAATCCTGATTAGCACTATGTATAGGCTACAGTTGTTTTACAAATAAAGATAGTTAAATATCTAAAGGCTACCCACAGACTGAACATTTAACTTCTAGTGAACAGCATTGGGGTGATTGTGTAGGGACTGATATTGGCAATGGGAGACTTTTATGTTTTTATATCATATATTGCTATTCTTTATTTTCACAATCAATATATATAACTTTTTAAATCCTTACCTGAGGATATGTTTACTGATTTTAGAGAGAAAATAAAAAGGGGAGAGAAAGAAATAAACATTGATGAAGACTGAAATATTGATTGGTGGCTTCCCATACACTCCCCTACTGGGGATCAAACCAGTGACCTAAGTATGTGCCCTGCCTGACAGATATCAAATTCACAACCTTTTGGGGTATGGGACAATGCTTTAATCAACCAAGCCACCTGTCCAGAGCAATAAATAAAAATTTTAATAAGAACATTTGTAAGCAAAGTAGGGTGAGGAAATTGACTAGTGTAATTTTCAAGAACACTTCCACACTCTAATATTATAATTTTCTTTTTATTCTAAATTTTTTGGCAGGTATTATGACTCCCAGTCAGCCAGCTAGAGGGGAGAACCCACCAACAAATGAACAATCAATAAACAAAGCCCAGAATTCTCGGGACTTCCGGCCAAGATGGAGGCTTAGACGGACACGCTAGGTCTCCCTCTACAACTATAGAGGAATACAACTACTTCAAAACAAAGGATAACTAGAAATTCCAGAAAATAAAACTACACGGAAGTCCAACATATGAAGTTATAAACCAGCGGTGCCATTTGGGCAGGTAAGAGTTAAAGAGGGCAGTGCTGTTTGTGGTTGCACCTGGACAGCGGCGGGCGGCGAGGAATCCCGGCTGCGCAAGCCCCTGGCGGTGCGCGACCCCGGCGAGGAGTCCCGGCTACGCAAGCCCCTGGCGGTGCGCGACTCCGGAGCTGGGGAGAGCGGCCGCCGCATCGCCTTGAACAGCGAGGCCCAGGGGGGCGGGAGGACGGATCCCGGTCTCCTAGCCGAATAACTGTGTGAATCCATCTTGGACCCCCGCCCCCAAAGAAAGCACCACAGGGCTGCGAAATAGGTCGCGGACAGGCAGGCGCCGGTCGCTAATTTGTGACGCGTACACAGGCACTGCCCCCGACAGCCAGCCCAAGAAAACAAAACGCATCTGTCAAAATGAGGCAGGCAACTATAGAAATACCGGTAACACAACTCACCAGGCAGCAGATAGAGAACCTGACAGATGAACAGATAAGAAACCTGTCAGAGGCTCAGTTCTGGGCCATTGTTATCAGGTGGCTTACAGAATTCACAAAAGAGCAGGAAAAAGATATGAAAGAAGCGAAAAACTTTCATAACGAAAGGAACAAAACCGCATACGAGACAGAAGGAAAGGAAATAAAATCCAGAGTTCATTTCAACAAACTGGAATATGGAGAAGGAACAAGCAGTCAACCAATGCAGCGAGAGGAAATGGGAAGCAACAATGAAAGGATCAGAAACCTCTGGGACAGCTATAAAAGGCCCAACATAAGAATCATTGGTTTGCCAGAGAATGAGGAAGATGAACTAGAACTTGAAAAATTGAGTGAAAATATAATAAAGGAGAACTTCCCAGACTTGGGGAAGGGAATAGACCTGCAGGTCCAGGAAGCAAGGAGAGTTCCCAAGAGACTGGACCCAGGGAGAACCACTCCAAGACACATTATAATCAAAATGTCAAAAATTAAAGATAAAGAGAGAATCTTAAAAGCAGCAAGAGAGAAGAAAAGAATTATGTACAAAGGGGTCCCAATTAGACTATCAGCTGACTTCTCAAGGGAAACCCTACAGGCAAGAAGAGACTGGCAAGAAATATTCAAAGTAATGAAAATCCAAAACCTACAACCACGAATACTCTATCCAGCGAAACTGTCATTCAGAATAGAAGGACAGAGAAAGTGTTTCCAGGACAAAATAAAACTGAAAGAGTTCATTAGATCCAAACCACTGTTATATGAGATGTTAAAGGGACTGGTTTAAAAAAAAAACAGAAGCTAGGGAGATGAAACAAAGGCAAACTAAATAGGCAACGAGAGTGGAAGAGGAACTGTGGGTACGGGAAGCATATTGGGGGGAGGTCAACAGGGAGGGGGAATGGGGAAAGGGAGGGAGATGATATAGGAATTGGGGATCAAGGTAGGAGGGAATGGAATAGACGGAGAGAGGTTGGGAGGAACTGTATGCACAACTAATGGACATAATCTAAAAGGGGGGGACAACTGGAGGGAGGGGGGCCACCGGGTGGAGGGGAGCAGAGGGAAGGGAAATTGGCACAAATGTAATAATTTAATCAATAAAACACATTAAATCTGAAAAAAAATAAATAAATAAACAAAGCCCAAATATAACAAGAGAGCCCACATAAACTGAATAAGTCCATCCCTAGAGCATCCAGATCAGGAGATCAAAAGGATGACACCACTGAGTCCCACAGAACTCCTACCACAGAAGGTCACCCCATGAAAACAGGCAGTCAAAGCAGAGAAATCTGAGATGCATAAATAAACAAAAAGAGACACCTAAAATGGGGAGACAAAGAAATAACCCCCAATTGAAAGGAGGAACCCTCAGAAAAAGAGCTCAATGAAATAGAGGCAAGCAATCTATCAGATATTGAATTCAAACTAATGGTTATAAGGATGCTCAAGGAACTCAATAAGAGCTACAAGGGACTTTAGGGTAGCTACAAGGAACTTACTGGGAACTACAGCAGTTTGAGAAAGGACATAGAAACTATGATAAGAACCAGGAAGAAACGAAGAATACAATATCAGAAATGAAGAATGCAGTAGTAGGAATCTAAAGCAGGCTAGCTGAAGCAGAGAACCAGATCAGTGAGCTGGAAGACAAGGAAGAAAAAAGTACCCAGTCAGAGCAACAAAACAAAAAAAGACCAGAAAATGAAGAGGTTTAAGGGAGCTTCATGATCACATGAAACATAATATTTGCATAATAAGAATATCAAAGGAAAAGAAAAGGAACAAGGGTAGAAAATCTGTTTGAAAAAATAATGGTAGAAAACTTTCCTAACATGACAAAGGGAAAAGTCATGCAAGTTCAGGAAGCACAGAGGATCCCAATAAAGATGAACCCAAGAGGCCTACTCTAAGACACATCATAATTAAAATGGCAAAATTTAAAGATAATGAGAGAATCTTCAAGGCAGCAAGGAAGAATAGCTTGTAACAAACAAGGGAGCGCCAATAAAGCTATCAGCTGATTTCTCAACAGGAACACTACAAGCCAGAAGGGATTGGCACAAAATATTCCAAGTAATGAAAAGCAAGGATCTGCAACCAAGACTACTCTACCCAGCAAGGCTCTCATTTAAAATGGAAGGCAAAATAAAGAGCTTCCCAGACAAAAGAAGGCTAAAAGAGTACATCTCCAACAAGCCAGCACTGCAAGAGATGCTAAAAGGACTGCTATAAGAAGGAGAAGAAAAAATATCCATATATATATATATATATATATATATATATATATATATATATATATATGATAGGAAGAGCAAGAGAGGAACACAGGTATGGAATAAATGGCAATGTATAAGAACCTATCAATGATAACCTTAAATGTAGATGGATTAAATGCTCCAATCAAAAGATATAGGGTAGTTGAATGAATAAGAAAATATGACCCACCTATATGCTGTCTACAAGTGACCCATCTCAGAACAAAGATCTACAAAGATCTACACAGACTGAAAGTGAAGGGATAGAAAAAATATTCCAAGCGAATGTACATGAAAAAAAGCTGGGGTAGCAATACTTATACAGACAAAATATACTTGACAACAAAGGCCATAACAAAATACAAACAAGGTCACTACATAATAATTCAGGGAGTAGTCCAACAAGAGGATATAACCCTTATAAACATATATGCACCCACCATAGGAGCACCTAAATATATAAGGAAAATCTTGGAGGATTCCAAGAAAGATATCGACAGCAACACACTCATACTAGGGGATTTTAAACACCCCACTCTGAACAATGGATAGATCTTCCAAGCAAATAAACAACAAGGGTATTGTGGCATTGAATGACACTCTAGATTAAATGGACTTAATTGATATATGCAGAACATTTCACTCCAAAAAAGCAAAATATACATTTTTTTCAAATGCACTTGAAACATTTTCAAAGATAGACCACATGGTAGGACACAAAACAAACCTCAACAAATTCAAGAAAACTGAAATCACATTAAGCATGTGCTCAGATCTCAAGGTTTGAAACTAGAAACCAACTTCAAGATAAAAACTAAAAATCATTCAAATACATGGAAACTGAATAACATGTTATTAAACAATAAATGGGTTAACAATGAGATCAAGATAGAAATCAAAAAGCATCTGAAAACAAATGAAAATGAACACACAACAACCTAAATTCTATGGGACACAGCAACGGCAGTCCTGAGAGAGAAGTTCATAGCAAAACAGGCTTACCTAAAGAAGATAGAAAAATCTCAAACAAACAACCTAACCCTACACCTACACAAACTAGAGGAAGAACAACAAAGCCCAAAGTGAGTACAAAGAAGGAAATAATCAAGAGCAGAGTGGAGTTAAATGACATAGAGACTAAAAAGATTATTCAAAGGATCAATAAATCCAGGAGCTGGTTCTTTGAAGAGATAAACAAAATCAGAAAGCTTTTAACCAGACTTATCAAGAAAAAGAGAGAAAAGACCCAAAGAAATAAAATCAGGAACAAAAGAGGAGAAATTACAACTAATATCACAGAAATATGAGAAATTGTAAGAAATTACTACCAACAATATATGTCAAGAAATTTGACAATGTTGGCAAAATGGACAGATTTCTGGAAACACATAATCTTCCAAAACTGAATCAAGAAGAAGCAGAAAGGCTAAAAAGATGAATAACTAGTAAATTTGAAGCAGTAATCAAAAAATTCCAGGCACACAAAAGCCAGGGACAGGACAGCTTCACAGGCAAATTTTCCCAAACATTAAGGGGAGAGCTAACTCCTATCTTTCTCAAACTATTCCAAATAATTCAAGAGGAGGGAAGACTCCCAAACTCATTTTATGAGTTTTCAGCAATCTTGAGAAAGAACAAAGTTTGATACCTGATATCAAACAATATTACAAGGCCACTGTAAATGAAACAGTCTGGTACTGGCATAAGAATAGACACATAGATCAATGGAAAACAATAGAGCCCAGAAATTAATCCACATCTCTATGGTCAATTAATATTCAACAAAAGGAGCAAGAGCATACAATAGATTAAAATATTCTTCAATACATGGTATTGGGAGAACTAGACTGATACATGCAAAAAAATGAAACTAGACTGCTAATTTACACCATACACCAGAATAAGCTCAAAATGGATAAAAGACTTAATTATAAGTCATGATGCCATAAAAGTCCTAGAGGAAAACATAGGCAGGAAATTTTCAGATATCCTATGTAACAATATTTTTGCCTCTATATCTCCTAGGGCAAAGGAAATAAAGAAAAAATAAACAAATGGGACTACATCAAAATAAAAAGTTTCTTCTCAGTGAAAGAAAACATCAGCAAGATGAAAGGAAACTAACCACATGGGAAAACATATTTGTCAATGATGCCTCAGACAAGGGTTTGATATCCAAAATATATAAAGAACATATAAGACATGACACCAAGACAGACAATCCAATTAAAAAATGGGCAAAGGACCTGAACAGGCACTTTTCTAAAGAGGACATACAGAGGGTCCATAGGCATATGAAAGAATGTTCAACATCACTAGTCGTCAGAGAAATGCAAATTAAAACCACAATGAGATATTACCTCACACCTGTCAGAATGGCCATAATCAACAAATCAACAAACAACTAGTGCTGGCGAGGATGTGGAGAAACGGGAATCCTACTGCACTGTTGGTGGGAATGCAGACTGGTGCGGCCACTATGGAAAACAGTGTGGAATTACCTCAAAAAACTAAAAATGGAACTGCCATTTGAACCAGTGATTCCACTGCTAGGATTATACCCGAAAAATCCTGAAACCCTAATTCAAGAGAACTTATGCACCCCTATGTTCATAGCAGCCCTGTTTACAATAGCTAAGTGCTGGAAACAGCCTAAGTGTCCGTCTGTGGATGAGTGGATCAAAAAACTGTGGTACATCTACACAATGGAATACTATGTAGCAGAAAGAAAGAAGGAACTCCTGCCATTTGCGACAACATGGATGGAATTAGAGAGAATTATGCTTAGTGAAATAAGCCAGGCAAAGAAAGCAAAATACCATATGATATCACCCAATACAGGAAACTGAACAGCAACACAAACAAACGAACTAAATAGGCAAAGACTAGAATAGTAGTCAGTAGGGGGGAGGGAGAGAAGGGGGAAAAGTAAGGGAAGGGTCAGGTCAAGGAATGTATATGAATGACTCATGGACATGGACAATGGGGAGGGATATAATTGTGGGAGAAGGGATGGGCTGGGAGGGGGGAGCAATGGGGGAAAAATGGGAC
Source organism: Furipterus horrens (assembly GCF_987537825.1). Taxonomy (NCBI): domain Eukaryota; kingdom Metazoa; phylum Chordata; class Mammalia; order Chiroptera; family Furipteridae; genus Furipterus; species Furipterus horrens. The sequence continues at coordinate 121,890,955 of NW_028327173.1, read as the reverse complement.
AACTGTAATTGAATAACAAAAAATAAAATTAAAAAAAAATAAAAATAAAAAACAAATCAACAAACCACAAGTGCTGGCAAGGATATGGAGAAAAGGGAACCCTAGTGCACTTTTGGTGGGACTGCAGACTGGTGCAGCCACTGTGGAAAACAGTATAAATTTTTCTCAAAAAACTAAAAATGGAACTGCCTTTTGACCCAGTAATTCCACTGCTGGGAATATACCCTAAGAATCCTGAAACACCAATTCAAAAGAACTTATGCACCCCTATGTTCATAGTGGCACTATTTATGATAGCCAAGTGCTGGAAATAGCCTAAGTGCCCATCGGTAAATGAGTGAATCAAAAAACTGTGGTACATTTACACAATGGAATACTATGCAGCAGAAAGAAAGATGGAACTCCTACCTTTTGCGACAACATGGATGAAACTGGAGAATATTATCCTAAGTGAAATAAGCCAGTCTGTGAAAGAAAAATACCTTAGGATCTCACCTATAAGAGGAATCTAATGAACAAAATAAACTAACAAACAAAATAGAACCAGAGGCATGGAAACAAGGAACAGACTGACAGTGACCAGAGGGGGAAGGGAGGGTGGATAATGGTGGAAAGAAAGGGAAGGGAGTAAAGAACACATATGAATTGGCCATGGACATGGACAACAGTGTGGGAATTGACTGTGGGAATGGGGGGGTGGGATGGGCAGAGAATGGCTAAAGTGGAAGTGAGGCAACTGTAATAGAATAACAATTAAAAATCTTTTTAAGAATAAAATATCTGTCTCTGTCCCTTTGACTCTTCACTGCCTCCTCTCCCTTTTCCACCCCACTCTTTCTTACACACACACACACACACTACATTTCTACTATAGATCCTGCTCTCCTGACCACAGCCTATTAACCTGGTAATAGACACCTGACCCAGATACGCTTCCTACCCTTGGATGAAAAGTTTCTCTTCTACTAATAATCATACAGAAAGAAAACTGATTAAATTTCAGCAGCAGCTTAAACATAAAAAAGAACTTATTGTCTAATTACAAAGACAAGCTAAAATCATAATCATAGTATGCAGTTCACCTCCAGGTTTTTACCTATTATACATTTATCTTCAGTTCTAATTACATATGCTACTCTATTTTTTATGCTTATTATCAACTCCATTCTTGCTTAAGTATTATAAGTGTCTGCTTGATCATTGAAATCAAGAGTTTTAACTAAGACAAGTAGGGTTGAAGTCTAAGAGTTCACTTATTGTTTATATAGCTGATATTAAGGCATTTTACATGTCTAGAGAGAATTTCCAGTGGGAGGCCTAAGTAGAAGCAGCTGTTCACCATGACAGGGACAGTTGGCTTGTAGACCTCAGGCCACATACAGCTCTTCAATGTCGGACTGATGAAGAAACAGCCATCCCAAACAATACAGGGCTGGGGCTTAAGAAAACAAAGGTATTATGCCACATCTTTTTGTAATAACTAAAAAGAAATACAACATTTTACATTAGGTACATTTTAGACGCTGACTCATTTTAAGAAGGATTTGAAGAATTATAAAAACATATAGAGTATTCTGATAGTTTATATGTCAGCTTAGCTGGGCAATAGTATCAAGTTATTTCTTCAAACATTATTCTAGGTATTTCTGTGAAGGTACTTTTTAAATGATATTAGTATTTAAATCATCAGATATTAATAAAGCCTATTACCATCCATAATAAACTTGGGCCTTATCTTATCAGTTGAAATCATTAATAGAAAAAGATTGATCTCCCCAAAGAATTGGGAATTCTACCAATAGACAGCCTTCATAGTTAAACTGTAGCATGAACTCTAGCCTGTTGGCCTATCATGCAAATTTTGGATTTGCCAGTCTCCACATATATGTGAGCCAACTGAGGGTCAGAAGGGCATAGAAGAGAGATAAGAAGGTGAGAGAGGAGAGGAGAGAAGAGGAGAATAGATGTTTGAATTACTTGGCTATCACATAAATGCTTTCCAGGATTGTTTTTTATCCAGTTGTTTAATAAATTATAAATAGATATAGTACAAACATTTATATCAGCCTTAGACCTGCCTACTGGGCAGGGACAGTGTTTTATATTAGCATTAAATATAACACTGTAAATATATATATATAGCACTATAAAAATATTAACATTTTATTAAATGTACTATCAAGGAAGGTTATATAATGATTGTAAACTAAAAGAATTTCTTAGCTGTTATGTGGAAATTTATTATTAATTCCAAATAAACTTACTCATTTTAACAATTACTTTTTCAATTCTAAAATTATATTTGATACATATAAGAATTATGTTTGCCCTGGCTGCTGTGGCTCAGTGAATTGAGCATTGGCCTGCAAGCCGAGAGTCATTGGTTCAATTCCCTGTCAGGGCACATGACTAGGTTGCACGTCAGATCCCCAGTTAGGGGCACGAGTGAGAGGCAACCACACAGTGATGTTTTTCTCCCTCTCTTTCTCCTTTCCCCTCTCTCTAAAAATAAATAAATAAACAAAACTACAAACAAATAAATAAATAATTTTTTTAAAGAATTATGTTTAATATATATAAGAATTACCCTCACTCAAATGTATAACCATGATTTTTTACTAATGGCCTTATTTACTGGAATTACTTATTCAAAATAATGTTGCTGAATTTTAATTGAATTCTCAAGCAAGCCAGCATGCAGCTTCTCAGCTTGTGTGGCAATTCATCAACACGTGCATTATGCATTTTTATGAATAGTACATAGATTAAAATAAGAGATTTGGTTGCAGGTATGTCTACTTTTCCTCAGTCAGAATAAAAGGAGGAGAAATAAAATACTTGTACAAAGATACTTTTTCTGAAGAAGTTTAACTGCTTTAAAATATCATATCAACCCTGGCCAGGTAGCTTAGTTGGTTAGAGCATCATCCCAGTACATCAAGGTGGTAGGTTTGATCCCTGGTCTAAAAACCAAATAAACAAACAAACAGGACAGAAACGGACTCATAGAAACAGACTCATAGATACAGAGAACATTTTGACAGCTGCCAGGTGAGAGGGGAGTTTGGGGATGAGTGAAAAAGGTGAAGAGGTTGAGAAGTGCAAATTGGAACTTACAAAATAGTCACAGGGATATAAAGTACAGCACAGGGAATATAGTCAATAATATTATAATAACTATTTACAGTGTGAGAAGTGATCAAGTTTGGAATGTATATTGAAGGTTGAGTTCTCAGGATTTGATGATATGAAGTTAGAGAATAGAGATAAGTAAGTGTGACTCCAAGATTTGTGTCCTGAGTGACTGGTTTAATGATTATATCATTTCCTCAGATGAGGAAGTCTGAGAGAAGAGAAGGTTGAGGAGTGGACTCAGGAGCTAAGCTTTGGTTAAGTAATTATGAAATTCTATTTGACACTTAAGTAGAGGTATCTCATAGACAAATAAATATACAATTCTGGAATTCAAGTGAGGAGAAGGGATATAGGCATGCACTTGGGATTATAAATGTATTGATGGTGTATAATGCCATGGAAATGGAAAGAAACACCTAGGGAGTGCATGTACATAGAGAAGATGTTTACAGCTGAGCATTGCTGAGATCATGCCACTACTGAGAATCAAGGAAAAAGAGGAATGTCCAGCAGAGAACACGGGGAAGGACTGGCTAGTGAGGCAAGAGAATGTCATGTGATGGAAGTCAAGTGAAGAATAAATAATGTATACAGCAGTGGAGCGGCACCATCAACATCAACTGGGAACTTGTTTGAAAACAAATTCTCGGGCCCCACCCTAGAACTATTGAATCCAAATGTGGTATTTTACTCAGACTTAATGCAGATTCTTATACACACAAAAGTTTCAGAACCAAAGAAAGATGATAATGAAAAGGACATGGCCCCCAAAAGTAGTTTCTAAAACCCAAAATGAATACATACTCAGTTAAGCTCTGTGATCTGTGCTAGGTTTTAAAGTTTGGGGTTTTGGGTTTCTTTGGGGGGTTTTGTTTGTTTGTTTGGTTGGTTGGGGTTTTTTTGTTGTTTTTTTTGTTTGTTTGTTTGTTTGTTTTTGGTTTTTTGTTGTTGTTGTCGGTTTTTTGCAGTATCAGATGTTGTTTATATAACCAGCAACTCTGTGGAAAACATATTTTTAGCAGTCTCCCTCATTTCACTTTTTAACAGGTTTGTCTTACTATATATAGTAGCTATTGTTTCCAGAAACTTGCTTCCCAACACTCTTTTTGCAAGCAATTCTTACAATTCTCTTCCCTTTTCCACTATCCTCAACCACATTACAGTTCACATTACAAGTTGGAATATGAAACACACTCACATGAAAAAAATTTCATGCAGGACACTAAAAATTTTTATGTATATTATATTATTGGTTCTCAAATCTATCTGCTCATCATTATCAGTTGGGAAGTTTTGAGATGGTTTTTCTATTCAGATTACTGAGCATCACTTCCAACTCAAAATAGAATCTTGGAAGTAGGACTCAAGAATCTGTATTTAAAATAAAATAAAATATAATTTTAAAAAATATCTTCTCAGTTGATTTCAAAAACTTTTGGGTTCAGGGGTCACTGTTCTAAACTATAGGCCCTTTAGAAATTCAGCAACTATAAATCTGTCAGGGCTAAGCAGTCAAGGAAAGCTCTGTGGCAGAACTGGGATCTGACTGAACAGAGTAGACTGTCAACTGCCGTAGACTCTAGTGGGGAAAGGGCACAGGTTCTTCAGGGACAAACAATAATGTGACAAAGGCAACATCAGTGTGTACATTCCTGTGAAATGGTTAGGCTCACCAGAAAGCATAAAGAGTGCAGTGAGAAGTGATAGGAAATAGGTTACACGAGGAGGCACTTTATAATTAGTTTCAATAAGTAGTAGCTCAGGCTTCAAGGTAGATGAGTGTGACATGAAGAACAGGAGAGAGGAGTCCTAACATCCATGAATTTTCGCCCAGCTCTGAACTAACCACCAGTTCCATCTGCTCTACCACTGCCTGCCACTGGTGATTCTGGGTTATGATTCTGGGCAAAAGGTAATGTGGTCTCCATTTGTGATTCTCAGTAAAATGAAAAGACACAATTAAATAACATATAAGATTTTTTGCAAAGTTAACCTTTATGATTCAATTTATAAGTCTCACTATTATATCATTTGCAATGAGTCCCTTTACGCATTTTTGTTTTTGTTCTTGTTTTTGCTGTTCTTTGGACTTCACTTCCATACATTATGGAGAGAATAAATTGTCAAGCAATGTGGGCAATGGAGGGTGATTAGTTTTATTAATCTCAAAATAGAAAATCTTGCATTTACATTCTAGTAATAATGCACACCTTTCTCCAAGGTTTGCTCTCAAGACTTTTTGACATTAATGGAGTTTTTTGACTGAGATAAAGCCTTAAGACACACACACACACACACATGATCAATTCATATGCCACACTGACCTAAAAGAATAAAACTCTGCATCAAATAACATGTTAGATAAATCTGACATGACAAGCATTCCTGCAGTAGAAATGATTTTTTCAAGGGACTTAGTGATATATGAAGACTAATATACTCACGGGATAAAGACTATACGTTCTATTTCCAAGTACACTTGACACAACCCAAAATCAATTTCTCCTCTTTTTGAAGTAGTTCCAGTCTGTCAAGATCCATCTTTCTTTGTCCTCATTGCCAGCCATGTCCTCTTTTCCATCATATTGTTTAATGACTACCATTGCAAACAACAAAGATGATGATTCAATGGAAGATAAAACCTTGTTGCTGAGATAGATAATTCAGTATTAAACTGTCTTGCCGAAAACTCTCAAGTTTATTCTAATAATTCTAAAGAACAATTCTTTCATTACTTTTCATAAAATACAGAATAATGTCCAAAAGAAATTTCAAAGACAAAAAATTATAATAAAGGTCTAGAAACAAAGGAGAAAGCAAGATCACATTAACAAAACCTCCTCAGTTGGCTTCATGCTATGACTATGTACTATATTAGGGATACTTGATGGCTTATCCAAGTTCCAAATAAGATTTATTTAAAAGGATAAGAGCTGTAGAGAAAATAGAATAATTTATTCTGGAAGTCCTAGTTTTATGTCCTCTTATAATTTGTGTCCTTACAAATTATCTCTTTACAGGTGGTGCCAGCATGTAGTGGAATTGACTTCCTAGAAAACAATTCCCCCAATAAAAAATACCTTTACCACTTTATTGTTTACTGAGCTATGTTTATTAGATTTAAGGATTTAAATATATTTTTAATTTTTCATAAATTATTGCATTAAAATATAATACTATTATTATAGATTTATATACATAAATAACAAAGTTTCAAAAGCTAACAACCTGGTTGATAAGGAAAATGTTTTACAACAATAAAAGCTAGTATATACATGTTAAAATGGGCATAAAGCTCACCACATATTTGATGAATCTGATCTTTCTTAACTATAAATTATCAGAGTAATTTTGAGGAAAATCAGATTTTAAACTAGACTTTCAGAAATCTGCAAAGTTAAAGAACTTAATATTTTGAGGGTGCCCTCTGAATATCCTGTCAATTCTACCACTTAAGAGACTTTTACATCTGTTCTTGTCTCCATCTGCTCTGCCACTGCCTGCAATAGCCTTGTTTCTGCTTCCTCTTTGGCCAATCCAATTCATGCTTCTGTTGGTCTACTTTCCAGTCATGGAACATACCAAGTACTTCCCACTACATTGCCTTTGTCTGTGGTTTTTACAGCCGTAGAATGTCTGGCACGTAGTAGCTGCCTAATAATATATGTTGAATCAAAGGAATAATTGTTTGTTCTGGTCTGTAACTCCACAAGGACAGAGACTATGCTGTTTAATCCCCAACTCTATTCTCAGAGGTCATCATAACACCTAAAAACATGGTGAGTGTTCCATAAATAGTTTTTGAAGAAGGGAAGGAGGAGAGGCAGAAAAAAGAAAGGTAGAAAGGAAAGATTAAACAAATACCAAACATCCTACATGAGTTTTGCCTTAAGGACATTTCATTATCTTTGTCATCATTATGATAATTCATGGAATAAAGATAATAAAGTCTATGTTAGTATTTGCCCTATTAAAATTATTTTACAGCTATTTGATTAACTGTGCTGTTTTGAAAAATAATGAATAGTTACAAAAATTCCATAATTGCACCTAAATGAGCCCCAAAGCATTATCATGGATACCTACTCTCTGTATTGCCAAATGCTAGTTAATAACTAAATATGCAGGTTTTCAGTCATTTTAACAAGCCATACTTGAATATTAAAAAGACTAGATACATGATTGAAACTATCTTATTAACATCCATATACAGTAGCTTGATTCCTATAAAACAATTTCATATGCTCAGAGAAACATCATGTTTCTACTGCTGAAGATAATATTACCTCAGTGACACTATCAAAATTAATTATAGTTTTTCTTTGTTACATCAAGACATATGCAATGATCTGTTGGACTAAACAAAATGCAACATCAAGGCTGTTTCATATTTAGTACCCCAGGTAATATCATGGAGTAATAATGTATTATCAAAGGAAAAACATTTTACACTCTTCATTGTAAATTATCTTTCTTTTCCATTCTCCGTGTGGTAAGAGACTTTTTTTAAGTTATCTTTTTTTATTGTTTTTCTATTACAGTTGTCCCATTTTTCCCCCATTGCTCCCCCACCCAGTCAACCCCTTCTCCCTCAGTCATTCCCCACCCTGTTGTCCTTGTCCATAGCTTATTTATACTAGTTCCTTTACTAGACCCTTTCCCTATTTACCCCCTTCTTCCCTCCCCTGCTCCCCCCTGATAACTGTTACTCTGTTCCTTGTTCAATTTTGTTCGTTTGTTTGTGTTGCTCATTAGTCTTCTGTATTAGGTGATATATGGTATTTTTCTTTCATTGCCTGGCTTATTTCACTAAGCGTAATTCTCTCTAGTTCCATCCATGTTGTCGCAAATGGCAGGAGTTCCTTTTTTCTTTCTGCTGCATAGTGTTCCATTGTGTAAATGTACCACAGTGTTTTAATCCACTCATCTACATATGGGCACTTGGGCTATTTCCAGCACTTGGCTATTGTAAACAGTGCTGCTATGAACTTAGGGGTTCATAGGTTCTTTTGAATTGGAGTTTCAGGATTCTTTGGGTATAATCATAGCAATGGAATCGCTGGTTCAAAAGGCAGTTCCATTTTCAGTTTTTTGAGGAAATTCCATACTGTTTTCCATAGTGGCTGCATCGGTCTGCATTCCCACCAACAGTGCACTAGGGTTCTCATTTCTCCGCATCCTCATGAACACTTGTTATTTCTTGATTTGTTGATGATGGCCATTCTAACTGGTGTAAAGTAGTATCTCATTGTGGTTTTTTATTTGCACCTCTCTGATGGCTAGGGATGTTGAGCATTCTTTCATATGCCTATGGACCCTCTGTGTATCCTCCTTGGAGAAGTGTTTGTTCAGGTCCTCTGCCCACTTTTTAATTGGGCTGTCTGTCTTCTTGGTGTTGATATGTGTAAGTTCTTTATATTTTTTGCATCAACCCCTTGTCTGAGGTATCATTGGAAAATATATTTTCCCATATGGTTAGCTCCCTTTTCATCTTGCTGAAGTTTTCTTTTGCTGAGCAGAAACTCTTTAGTTTGGTGTAGTCCCATTTGTTTTTTCTTTCCTTTATTTCCCTTGCCTTAAGAGATGTGTGGGTAAAAATATTGCTAGGCGGGATATCTGAAATTTTCCTGCCTATGTTATCCTTTAGGACTTTAATGGTGTCACACCTTACATTTAAGTCTTTGATCCATCTTGAGTTTATTCTGGTGTATAGTGTAAGTTGGTTGTCTGGTTTCATTTTTTTTTGCATGTCCCTGTCCAGTTCTCCCAACACCATTTGTTGAAGAGGCTCTTCTCACTCCATTTTATGTTCCTTCCCCATTTGTCAAATATTAGCTGACAATATAGACCAGGGTTTATTTTGGGGCTCTCTATTCTGTTCCATTGATCTATATGTCTGTTCTTATGCCAGTACCAGAATGTCTTGATCACAGTAGCTTTGTAGTATAGTTTGATATCAGGTATTGTGATTCCTCCTACTGCATTCTTCTGTCTCAAGATTGCTGTGGATATTCGGGTTCTTTTTTGGTTCCATATAAATTTTTGAAATATTTGTTCCAAGTCTGTGAAATATGTCACTGGTATTTTAATAGGGATTGGGTTGAATCTGTTAATTGCTTTGGATAGTATGGACATTTTAATGATGTTGATTCTTCCCATCCATGAACATGGTATTTGCTTCCATTTATTTGTATCTTCCTTAATTTTTTTCTTCAGTGTTTTGTAGTTTTCTGAGTACAGGTCTCTATCTCTTTGATTAATTTTATTCCTAGGTACTTTATTTTTCTTGTTGCTATGGTAAATGGGATTTTTTTTAAATTTCTATCTCTGATATTTTATTATTGGTGTACAAAAATGCCTTTGATTTCTGAATATTGACTTTGTACCCTGCTATTTTGCCAAATTAACTAATTATGTTGAGTAGTTTTTTTGTGGAGTCTGTAGGGTTTTCTATGGACACTATCATGTCACCTGCAAATAATGACAGTTTTACTTCCTCTTTTCCCATTTGGATTCCTTTTATTTCTCTTTTTTGTCTGATTGCTGTGGCTAGAACTTCAAACACTATGTTGAATAGGAGTAGAGAGAGTGGACAGCCTTGTCTTGTTCCTGATCTCAGGTGGAATACTTTCAGTTTTTGTTCATTGAGTATGATGTTGGCTTCAGGTTTCTCATATATAGCCTTTATTATGTTGAGATATGCTCCCTGTATTCCCATTTTGCTGAGTGTTTTTATCATAAATAGGTGTTGTACTTTATCAAATGCTTTTTAAGCATCTATTGATATGATCACGTGATTTTCGTCTTTCATTTTGTTTAGGTGGTGTATTACATTTATTGACTTGCAGATATTAAACCATTCTTGCATCCCTGGGATGAATGCCACTTCATCATGGTGTATGATTTTTTTAATGTGTTGCTGGATCCTGTTGCCAATATTTTGTTGAGAATTTTATCATCTATGTTCATCAGCGATCTTGGCCTGTAGTTTTCTTTCTTTATTGCGTTTTGACCTGGCTTCATAGAAAGAGTTTGGGAGTCTTCACTTTTCTTGGATTTTTGGAATAGTTTGAGAAGGGTAGGCATTAGTTCTTCCCTAAATGTTTTGTAAAATTTGCCTGGGAAGCCATCTGGTCCAGGGCTTTCCTGTGACTGGAGATTATTGACTACTGCTTCAATTTCACTCTTTGTTATCAGCCTGTTCAGGCTCCAGGCTTTATACTTCTTCTTTATTCAGATTGGGAAGATTATATGTTTCTAGAAAACTTTCCCTTTTATATAGGTTGTCAAATTTTTTGCCATACAGTTGTTTGTAGTAATTTCTTACAGTCCTTTGTATTTCTGTGATATTGGTCATGATTTCTCCTCTTTCATTTCTGATTTTGTTTATTTGGGTCATCTCTTTTTTTCTTGATGAGCCTGGCTAAAGGCTTGTTGATTTTGTTTATCTTTTCAAAGAACCAGCTCCTAGTTTTGTCGGTCTTTTGAATTGTTTGTTTAGTCTCTATGTCATTTAATTCTACTCTGATCTTGATGATCTCCTTCCTTCTATTTGCCCTGTGCTTTGTTTTTTGTTGTTCTTCTAGCTCTTGTAACTGTAGGGTTATATTTTTAATTTGATATTCTTCTATCCTTTTCAGATATGCCTGTATTTCTATGAACTTTCCTCCCAGGACTGCTTTTGCTGTGTCCCATAGGTTTTGGGCTGTTGTGTACTCATTTTCGCTTGTTTCCAGAAACTTCTTAATTTCTTCCTTGATGTCATTGTTAACCCATTCATTATTTAATAGCAAGTTATTCATTCTCCATGAGTTTGAATGTCTTTGAGTTTTTTCTTTGAGGTTGATTTCTAGTTTCAAGGCATTGTGATCTCAGAAGATGCTTGTTATAATTTCAGTTTTCTTGAATTTGCTGAGGCTTGTTTTGTGTACTACTATGTGGTCTATCTTTGAAAATGTCCCATGTGTATTTGAAAAGAATGTATATTTTTGCTTCTTTGGGGTGAAAAGTTCTATATATACCAGTTAAGTATATACCAGTTAAGTATATACCAGTTAAGTGTTTCTTTGCTTTGATGAAAAGTTTATTGTTGATAATGGGGTTTTAAAGTCCTATACTATGAGTGTGTTGCTGTTGATATCTTTCTTGTAGGCTTCTAATATATTTCTTAGATATTTGGGTGCTCCTATGTTGGGTGCATATATATTTACCAGGGTTATATCTTCTCAGTGGATTGTTCCCTTAAGTATTATGGACTTTGCTGTGAAATCTGTTTTGTCTGATATAAGTATTGCTACCCCAGTTTTTTTTTTTTATGTCCATTTGCTTGGAATAATTTTTTCCATCCCTTCATTTTCAGTCTGTGTAAATCTTTTGTTTCGAGGTGTGTCTCTTGTAGATAGCATATTTGTGGGTCATGTTTTTATATCTGTTTCACTATCCTATGTCTCTTGATTGGAGCATTTAATCCATTTATGTTTAAGGTTATTATCGATAGGTACTTATTCATTTCTTTTTGTACCTGTGTTCCTCTCTCTTTCTCTTTTCCTTCTTTTTCTTAAAGCATTCCCTTTAGCATCTCTTGCAATGCTGGTTTGGTAGAGATGTATTATTTAGACTTCTTTTGTCTGGGAAATTTTTTATTTCACATTACATTTGGAAAGAGAGCCTTGCTGGGTAAAGTTGTCTTGGTTATATGCCTTTGTTTTTCATTGCTTGGAATATTTTTTGCCATTTCTTTCTGGCTTTTACTGTTTCTATTGAGAAATCAGTTGATAGCCTTATTGGAGCCCCCTTGTGTGTTATTTGCTTTTTTTCTCTTGCTACCTTTAGGATTCTCTCTTTGTCTTTGAATGTTGCCATTTTAATTATGATGTGCCTTTAAGTGGGCCTTTTGGGGTTCATCTTAATTGGGACTCTCTGTGCTTCCTGGACTTGCATGACTTTTTCCTCTCATCAAGTTAGGAAAATTTTCTGTCATTACTTTTTCAATCAGGTTTTCTATCCCATGCTCTTCTTCTTCTCCTTTTTGTACCCCTATGATACAAATACTTTTTCTTTTCATGTTGTCCTGCAGTTCTCTTAAACCCTCTTAATTTTTTTAAATCTTTTTTTTATTTTGTTGTATTGTCTGAGAATTTTTTTCTACATTGTCCTCTCACTCACTGATCCAATCCTCTGCTTCATTTAGCCTGCTTTTGATTGAATCTACTGTGCTGTTCAGTTCAGAAATTATATTCTTCATTTCCTCCTGGTTTTTATTGATAGTTTCTATGTCCTTTTTTATGCTGGTGTAGTTCTCCATAAGTTCCTTGTAGCTTCCCTAGAGTTCCTTGTAGTTTCCCTGGAGTTCTTTGTAATTCCCCTGGAGTTCATTGTAGTTTTCTTTGAGCTTCTCAAGTTCATTGGGCTTTCTTAGAAACATTCTTTTGAATTTCATGTCTGATAGTTTGCTTACTTCTGTTTCATCTAGCACTCATTCTGGGGATTCCTTTTTTCCTTACATTGGGAGGTTTTTTTCTGTGTCTCCCCATGTTGTATGCTTCTTGTTTGTTTTTGTTTCTTAGATTTGTCTGCTTTGATTTCCCACCTTTGTGGTATGAGATGCTGTATAGGAGACCTGGGAGATTCAGTGGTGCAGTTTCTTTGATCCCCTGAGCTTGATGTTCTTGGGATGCCCTTTATGCTGTTTGTTTAAGCTGTCTGGTTGTATTTCAGTTAATCTTTGGTGGAAAGTTTCCTCTGGCTAGTTGATTGAGAGTCACTCTGCCCACCTCGTCTTAAGTTCTTTTGTGGAAATTCTGTTAAAACATAAACACACAATCCAGATGAAAAACCCACACCCTCTAAAATATCCCCCACCCACAGTCACACGATCAGCAGCAAATGAGCCAGTATTAATATATATGTAAAGAGGTTAAGACTATTATACTATAGGAAAAACAGATGAGTTGTTTCAACTGAAAGAAAGATGATTTTTGAGGGGGAAGATGGTAGAATAATAATAGTAACAAGTAGGGTCAAGGCTATGAGAGACAATAAGTAATATTTACATTGTATGTTAAAAAAGGGAGGGAAGAGTGCAGAATGAAGTGAGAAAGTGGAAGTGTATAGTATTAGGTTTATAATGCAGTTATATTTTATATATTTAATGTGAGAGGCAGGATAAACTAAACAGACAAACAAACAAAAAATTAAAGAAAAATAGGAGGGAGAGAAGGTAGGAAATAGATTAAAGAAAGAGTTTTTCCCCAGTACAACCTTTGGGCACTGTCTTCTTTTTCTGGATCTGCTCCTGGTCAAAATTCTATGGGTTTCAAATCTTCTTTTCTGGCTGGCTGGCTATGAGGAGATCTGGCTGGATTCTGAGGCTGCTATTCTCTCACTCGTGGGCCTGGCATTGCTCTCTGCTGTGAGCCACACTTAGTTAATCTCCCTCCCCACCACCCCTGGTCCTGAAGCACCCTCCTGCTCTCCTCAGGCTTGTCTAGCAATGCTGTTCTGCTGTCGAGCCAGTGCGCACGCCCATACTCCCTGCCCAGCCTCAGGTCCTGTCTCCACTCCTCCTCTAAAAAACTGTCTATGCTGCCCTCAAGTTACAGCACCAGCCTGCATGCCTATCTGGCAGGGGCTTTTTGTGTGCCTGCATGTACCATTTGCTTGCCTGAGGTCCCTGCCGAGTCTGAGGTTCTGGTGCAGCTTTCCCATATGGGCCCCTCTCAATGGCTTAGTTCTGCTTTTTGGTTTGGTGAAGCCTTGATGCCATCAACCAGGGTGCAGGGTTGCCAGCCCACTGAGTCCCCACCTAGAACTTCCAGACTGTTCATTGTCTTCCCACGCCTCTGGCTGTTCCAACCAAACCTTCTCACTGACTCCCTCGGGGACTTTTCTGGTCAGGGCACCTTTGCCAGGGAGAGGTTGTCAAGCAGATCCTGGCTAATAAGCCAGTCAGCATCTGCCCCTTTCAGGTGCAGTGTGGCAGAGGTGCCAGGCTGGGAAGCCCTGCAACTCTGGTGGAGAGCATGAGCCAAGCTGTCTGCCCTCTTTCATGCTGCTCCCACACTCCCATCCCTCTTTACCCTCTCCGAAATCCACACTCATTCCACTCCATATTTGTACTCCAAGTCCTTCCACAATGGGAACAAGCAGACAACACTGCTACCTACTCTGCCACCATCTTCCCCTCTAAGTTATTATTTTTAAGCATAGAAATGTACTTGGCACTTGACCAAAGTTAATAACAAAATTATACTTTGTTCACCCACTAGGAATTCATAATATGGTACAAAAACATTGTAAACACAGAGAAGAGGTGAAAGGGCTCTTTATTTTTCTTTCTTTCTTTTTTTTTTTGCAATAATATCAAGAGAACTGCAAAGACCTCTTTTGGGTGAGGAATTTAAAATAATATTATATAGCTTGTGGGGTGTATATAAGTTCTGCAAAGTACAAGTTTGGCCTCACTCACCACAATAGAAATTTCAGTTTCATAAAAAACTACATCAACTATTTTTCTCAAATCAGAAAAAAAAAACTTAAATATGGAAATAAATGCAACTTGAATAAAGAAAATTGGAAGTAAAGTTTCCAAAGTTGAATAATCTGTAATTTTGTTTTAAAAGTACTTTCCAGAGAAACAAGATGGCGGGAAAGTAAGTGGAAGCTACACTAACCTCCTCCAGGACTAGTTTGGATTTACAACTTAATTTTGGAGAAATCATCTGGAATAACCAACTGAACACTAGCTGGAAAGAAGTCTTATAACCACGGAGAGACAGAAAAGGCTGCTACATCACAACGTGACCGGTAGGGAGTGCGGAGATTCGGAAGGGCTGGCTGGGCTCACACGGGTGGCAGCTGAAGGGACTGAGAAACAGCTCAGCAGCCAGGGGTTCCCCCTGAGAAGGGCAGGGTCTAAACCCCCAGCTGAGCTTCCCAGCCTACAGCAACAGAGTGGAAAGTAAAATAGTATCCAGCTGTGAAAAGGGAAAAGCCACAAGGTTTCTTCCTAGCTGGAGAGGAATAGCTGGAGAAAAAGAGCTCTTAAGTGGATCACATACGAAAGTCTTTTGGCACCCACTTACCCTGGGCTCAAGCAGAGGGAAGGCAGAGAGGACTGGGAACGCTTAGGGAGAGTTTGGTGTGGTGGCTTTGAGGGGAGAACTGGGGGAGCGGCCGACTGGCTCCCAGTGCTGACTCATCCCCAGTGCTGTAGGCAGACCATTCCCCCCACCCCCAAGTGGCATCAGCCTGAGGGGAAGCAAAAGCCTTGACTACAGAAATTAAGCTGCCATACCCATGGTCCTTAAGCCTGACAGCTAATTATAGATTGAATATATTAACAACTGAAGAAGACACACAAAAGCAGTAGATCCCTGGAAGTCTGCAACAGGCTGCCTAGGCCCAGACTGGTACAGGATCTGACGCCACCAGGGGCGGATCCAGGAAGTGCAGATCATTCTAAGAAGCACCAACAAACAATAGGAGTCACAAAAATGGGGAGACAGAGAAACAACCCCCCCATCAAAAGGAAAGGTAGAATCCCCAGAAAGAGTGCTAAATGAAATAAAGGGGAACAAACTATCAGATATGGAATTCAAAACATGGATTATGGAGAAGCTGAATGAGCTCAGCAGAAACTATAAGGAACTCCAGAAAAACTACAAGGAACATACTGAGAATTACACCAGCATGAAAAAGGACATAGAAGCTATCAATAAGAGCCAGGAGGAAATGAAGAATATGATCTCTGAATTGAAGAACACAGTAGAAGGAATTAAAAGCAGGCTAGAGGAAGCAGAAGATCGTATCAGCGAGCTGGAAGACAATGTAGACAAAAACTCCCAGACACTGCAACAAAATGAAAAAAGACTGAACAAGACTGAAGAGGCTCTAAGACAGCTGCAGGACAACATGAAACGTAATAATATCCATATCATAGGAATTCCAGAAGAAGAAGAAGAAGAACAAGGGATAGGAAACCTGTTTGAAAAGCTAGTGACAGAAAACTTCCCTAACATTAGGAGAGAAAGAGTCACACAAGTCCAGGAAGCACAGAGGGTCCCAATGAAGATGAACCCCAACAGGCCCACTTCAAGACACATGATAATTAAAATGGCAACATTCAAAGACAAAGAGAGAATCCTAAAAGCAGCAAGAGAAACAACTAAAAACATACAAGGGAGCTCCAATAAGGCTATCATCAGATTTCTCAGCAGAAACACTACAAGCCAGAAGGGAATGGCAAAAAAGATTCCAAGCAATGAAAAACAAAGGCCTACAACCAAGAATACTCTATCAAGCAAGACTCTCATTCAAAACGGAAGGTGAAATAAGTAGTTTCCAAGACAAAAGAAGGCTAAAAGAATACATCTCCACCAAACCAGCATTGCAAGAGATGCTAAAGGGTCTGCTTTAAGAAGATGAAGAAACAGAGAGAGACAGAGAGGAACACGATTACAAAGGGGGAAAATGACAATGAATAAGTACTGAAAGAAAGAAGGAACTTCTACTATTTGCAACAACATGGATGGAACTAGACAGAATTATGCTTAGCAAAATAAGCCAGGCAACAAAAGAAAAATACCTTATGCTATCACCTATTACAGGAAAGTAATGAACAACACAAACAAATGAGCAAAATTGAACCAGAGGTATGTAAACAAGGAATAGACTAACAGTGACAAGGGACAAGAGGGGAAGAAGAGAAGAGGGTAAGAAGGGAAAGGGTCTAATCAAAAAACATGTATAAATGACCCATGAATATTGACAACTGGGTGGAGACTGACTGTTGGAGAAGGGGTGGGCAAGGTGCGGGGAAGCAATAGGGAAAAAAGTGGGACAAATGTAATAGAAAAAAAAATTTTTTAGTGGGAAATAAGAGAAAATATAAAGAATGGAAATGCAATTCTAGTGAATATTAGAAGGACACGGATTTTCCTTCACACTGTATATTTCTTTTCCCTATCTGATCCCTCCAGGGTTTGGCATTCTAAAGAAGTAAGTAATGACCTAAGTTTCTTTGCATAAAACTAATAAGACCAGTTGTTAATATAGATTTTTTTGACCAAGACTTTCACTGGAATGTCATGCCTAAAGGAGACAAGCTTGGGCTCTGGTTGTTACCAAAAAGCCCTGAGGAACTAGAATTGACTTTCAAAGGTAATAAAAGCCCACGAGATAAAAGGTCTGATACCTTGGTTGGATGCGCAGTCCATGGCAATCCTTCCAGGGAAGGAATGAGGGTTGTTTTCCTGAAAGATGGCTAGAAGGGACCTTAAGGCACAATGGAAAACCTGAAAGACTTGGAAAAGACAGGTGTTTACAGGCAAGGCTGAATGGCAGGTATGTGGTTCTGCTTCTGTGCCCTGAAGGGCAGACTGAAGGTCACCCTAAATATTCCTTGCATAAGTTCCAGCAAAGCAGAACTAAAGGTCATAAGTGATCATTTTCTGCTCTTGTTGTGTTTATGCAAATGAACGGGATAAATTAAAAATGGACTCAATGCAGTCCTTTTAATGACAAAGAGGGAAATTTTAGGGAGAAAAATTGTGATTCAAGAAAAATCACAATGATCAGTGGTAGACTATAAACTAGTGCAGCTAACCGTCTTTAAAGTTTCTTTTCATTTAAAATTTGTTTTTATTTGAAAGTTAAACTATGTCTGTGGTATTATCAAAGATGCTTAATTTACAGGTGAAAAGAATGTCAAATGCCTTGCAACTAGATGTCTTTCCAATAAGACAGTCCTACAGATTTAGAGACTTGTATGTGGGTTATGTTACATAAATAAACATGTGTTTTCTGTTTTCAAAGGGCATAAGCCTATGATCTCATTACCTGAATGATTGTCTGTACATATAGGCCTCACTTAATCCTGTCTGCATCGCTGCCTCCTGAGACTCAATGATTTGGCTGAACTAAGTGGCTGGGTTGGCGAAGAATGGAGTGGACTGTGGGCTTCACTTTAAAACTGGTTTCTCTTTTCTGTCCTAATGGCTTGGACAGAAAGAGCCCAGAAGTCTGAGAGGGGAAAACCAAAAATATTTCCCTCAGCACAAACTAAGTATAATGGGCAAAAGGGTTTCTGACAGGTGAGATGTACCTGGCACACCTTCCTCCAAAGAAGCCTTTCTTTTCCCTAATGAGGGACATTGAAAAATTAATACCTGTCTGTTGTCATCTAGTGATTATAGATTGAATGATGTCTTTTAACCCTGTTGTCAAATCTGTTGCCTCCAGAATACAACAAGGATGCCAGCCTGTTAAATCAAGCATGCCATTGTCCATGGACAGCCAACCATTCTGGAGTCTGCATGATCCTTCCCCATGTGGAAAGGCCACCCTCCCCTCCATACCGCCACTCTTATTAGGGACTTCTGGACCCAGGGGTACGTAGGACGACGACCATGTCCAGCTTGAAGCAGCTAGAGGAGTTCGAGAACTTCACCCATTGTCCTTTATAAGATTATAAAGGGTTTTAAGTCTGAGAGGGAGGGATTGTTATTTTTTATTGTTAAAATAATTATTTATTCATTTATTTATTTAAAAAAAGATGAAGAAGAATATATAAAAGGGTGAGGCAGGAGAGCTTGTATGTACAACCCATGGGCATGGACTTGTGGGGGGATTGTTGGGGGAGGGCGGGTGCTGGGTGGAGGGGAGGAAAGGGAAAAAAATTGGAACTATTGTAACAGTATAATCAATAAAGTATACTTTAAAAAAAAAAAAAGGACTTTCCAGCCCTAGCTTAGTGGCTCAGTTGGTTGGAGTGTCATCTCATACAGCAAAAGATTGCAGGTTTGGTCAGGACACATACCTAGGTTGCAGGTTCAATCCTCCCCAGTCAGGAAACAAAGAGGAGGCAACCGATCATTTCTCACAACAATGGTTCTCTCTCTCTCTCTCTCTCTCTCTCTCTCTCTCTCTCTCTCTCTCTCTCTCTCTTCCTCTCTCCTTCTCTCTCTAAAATCAGTAAACATATCTTTGGGTGAGGATTTTAAAATATATACTGGTCTGGTTTTTATGAAGCAAATTTTCTCCAAGAACAGTACACAACATCTCAGAAGTTAATTCTCTGGGATTACCATTCAACTTAATAATTCTCTTAGCTGTCAGTTTCTGTGATTGATCTGCTCTGTGTTAAAAATACAGAACTTTTATTATAGCAAAATATCCATTTTTATTGTTTGCTTTAGTTTGTGACCATTAAAAATAACAGCATGTTATGCTAAGTGAAATAAGCCAGGCAGCAAAAGACAAATACATCTGATCTCACCTATAAGAGGAACCTAATTAACAAAACAAACGAACGAGCAAAATAGAACCAGAGGCATGAAAACAAGGAATAGACTGACAGTGACCAGAGGGGTGGGTAAAGAGGAATAAGGGGGGAAATAAGGGGAAGGGTCTAGTCAAGGAACATGTATAAATGACCCATGGATATGGACAATAGGGTGGAAATTGACTGTGGGAAGCAGGCGTGGGCAGATGCATAGGCAGGAGAACAATAAGGGGGAAATTGGGAGAACTGTAATAGACTAACAATAAAATAAAATAATTATTATTAATATTTAATAAATAACAACATACATGATTTTTAAAAATTCAATAAGTTTACAAATAGGATCTTTATAGCAATTATAATTCTTTCTAACTAAAGAAAAAATTGAAAGTATAGAAGAGCTCTAAAATAACACCATTATTCTGCCTTCAAGAGTTAATCACTGGTAGGACTTCTGGCCAAGATGGAGGCATAGACAGACACGCTGCATCTCTCTCCACAACTAAGAAGGAATACAACTACCTCAAAACTAGAAACATCCAGAAGTTCCAGAAAATCAAACTGCATGGAAATCCAACAAACAAAGATATAAAGACGAAATACCCATCCAGACAGGTAGGAGGGGTGGAGCCAGGGCAGAGAGGACGTGGAGTGGTGGCAGCAGTGGCTGTGGCAGCAGCGGTGGCATCGGCAGGCTGGTAGAAAGCACAGTCACACATTTTAAAAAGTCAGGAGGGACACCTGGGGAACATTCCCAGCTCCTCACCTGATCTCGCAGTCTATAGTCCCAGCACCAGGAGAAATCAAGCCTCACTGCCTCTGACTGCGCAGACCAGTGGCGGTTGGGGTGGAGGCAGAAACTGCCGATCTCAGCAGAGTCCACTTGTTTAAAGGGCCCCCACGCTCCTAGAACATCTGCAGACCCACCCACTCTGGGAACGATGGCCAGGGCAGCAGCTATGGGAAGCCAGTCTGGTGCAGAAGTGGGAGAGGTGCCTGGAAAAGGGGTGAGTGCTGGGCAGTCAGCATTGTTCCTTCTAGGACCCCTCCCCCACATACAGCGCCACAACATGGTGAAACAGGTCGCCCTGTACTGGTGAATCTCTAAGGCTCTGCCTCTTACAACATAACAGGAGTGACAGCTCTACCTGGGATGTGGAAGCAAACAAACATGGGAGCCTGTCAGAATGAGGAGACAGAGAAGTATGGCCCAAAAGGGGAAACGGATCAAGGTTCCAGTGGGAGAACTAAGCGACGAGGAGATAGACAACCTAACAGACGCAGAATTCAAAACACTGGTGATAAAGTGCTCACAAGCTTGACAGATATGCTTGAGTACGGCAAATACATAAGAGAAGAAGTGGAGGCTATGCTAAGTGAAATGAAGGAAAATCTACACAAAACCAATGGTGAAGGGAAGAAAACTGGGATTCAAATCAATTATTTGGAACATAAGAAAGAAAAAAACAGTCAACCAGTGCAGAATGAGGAAGCAAGAATTGAAAAAAATGAGGAAAACTTCCCAAATTTTGTGAAGCAAATGGACACACAGGTCTGGAAAGTATGGAGGGTCCTGGACAAGCTGGACCAGAATGCATCATGACTAGGATGCCAAAGGTGAAAGAAAAAGACAGAGTCCAGGGGGCAGCAAGAGAGAGGTGGAGAGTTGCCTATAGGACTATCAGCTGATTTCTCATAGGACACTTTGCAGGCAGGAAGGGACTGGCAAGCAGTATTCAATATGATGAAAAGGAACCTACAACCAAGATTACTCTATCCAGCAAAGCTAACATTTGCAATGGAAGGGCAGATGAAGTGCTTCCCAGACAAGGTGAAGCTAAAGGAGTTCGTCATCACCAAGCCATTATTATATAAAATGCCAAAGAGACTTACTTAAGAAAAAGAAGATCAAAACTATGAACACTAAAATGACAACAAACTCACAACTATCAACAACTGCAGCTAAAAAATAAAAACAAAATCCAACTTAGCAAACCAGAATAGGAACAGAATCATAGGTATGGAGATCATTTGGAGGGTTATCAGCTGGGAGGGAGGAGGGGGAGAAATGGGGAAATGGTCCGGGCATAATCGGTTGGTACAAAATAGACAGGGGGATGTTAAGAATAGTATAGAAAAGGGTGAAGCCAAAGAACTTATCTGCAGGACCCATGGACATAAACTAAGAGGGGTGGGATTGTTGTAAGGGGGGAACTGGGCAGAGGGGAGCAAAGGGGAAAAAAACTGGAACTACTGTAACAACATAATCAATAAAACATACTTTTCAAAAAAGAGTTAATCACTGGTAATATTTTAATGCATCCCTTTTTATTTAATGCATTTTAAGTAGCCATTCATGTAATTAATCAACAAATATTTATTGATTGCTTGCTATGTGCTAGTCATTGTTCTAGGTATTAACCATACTACTATAAACAGAACAATTAAGGTGCTTGTTCCCAAGGAGCTAACATATTGGTAATGTAAATAAATAATAAAAAATAGGTATGTGTTATAGAATTGTACACCTGAAACCTATCCAATTTTATTAACCAATGTCACCCCAATAAGTTCAATAAAAATTAAAAAGTAAATGAACAGATAAAAAAGTGTGATTGTAGTACCTCCAATAGTACAGTTGTGATATATGCACATTGTTTTTATATTTGCTGTATATTTTTTAGATTCATAATACATGATTTATTACTTAAAAAACAAATAAGTATGTAATAGTGTAAGTACTCTGAAGAAAAAGAATTTCAGCTAAATAGTGTCATTTACAGAAATGAAAACATTGGGAAAGGAAAACATTGAGAGAAGTGTTCTAGATTTCTTTTTACAAGGGCCACTAGGTCATGTGCGTAGTGATGATACCATATTAGTTCTTTTCTTAACTTTTTTTTATTATTGACACTATTTATAAATGTTCCCATTTTTCCCCTCTTTGCCCACCACCACTTATCTCACACCTCCTCTTCCCTCCGACTATCACCATGTTGTTGTCTGCATCTATTGGTTATGTATTTATGTACTTTGGCTAATCTCTTTACTTTCTTTCATCCAGTCCTCCTCTTCTCTCCTCTCTCCTCCATGACAGCTCTTAGTCTGTTTCATGTATTCATGCCTCTGATATCATATTGTTTCTAATAATTTGTTGTCAGCTTCTCCACTTGGCCTTTTAAGGGTATCTTCCCCTTAGAAAATACATATTTCTTTATTGTGATCTTAAAAACCTACCTAGAAATCCACTTATCTGGGTATTTGTTTTCTTTTTTATAATGCACTTATAAATAACTATTTGCAGAAATTCTTTCACATACATATTTATTAAAATGTCTGATTGTTTTGTTACAGTAAATCCTAAAAATGGGGAAAATTGATCAAAGAATATGCACATCTAAATGCTTTTGATTTATATTGTCAATTTTTATCCAGAAAAATTATGCCTGTTTCATACACAATAATTTGCCATTTAGTATTTTATGTTTTCTTTTTTAAAAAATAAAACATTTCAAAGACAGAACTAGAGATGGCAGCATAGGCAGACATAGCTTGCCTCTTCACACAGCCACATCAAAATTACAACTAAAATATAGAACAGCCATCAGTCAGGACCATCAGAAATTGAGTCAAATGGAAATCTGACAACTATGAAATTAAAGAAACCACGTCCATCTATCCAGACTGATAGGAGGGGCGCAATGTGAAACAAGCTAGTTCCTCACCCACATGTGATGGATAAAAATTTGGAAAGGACACCTCAGAGTGAAGAGTCACAGCCCCACACCAGGACCACCAGTCCAGGATTCCAGTGCCAGGAAGATAAGTCCCCATAACTTCTGGCTGCAAAAACCAGCAGGGATTGAGTTGGTGGAAGAAACTGCTGGGGTCCCAAGCAGTTCATATTCAAGAACCCAAACACAGACTTACTTACTCAGACTCACTCCCTCTGAGCTCCAACACCAAGATCACAACTTGAAAGGCACAAGTGGTATACAGAGAGAAACTGAAGTGTCTAGCATCAAGGCAAAGAGAGGCCATTGTCCCTTTTCTAAACCCTTCCTGCACAAAGCCAGCAAGCTGGTACCATATCTGAGACTCCCTAAACCTGTGTAACACTGTTTGAGCCTCCTTGGAGATCCCCAGAGACTCAACCATACCCAACTTATGGGCCCACCCAAGCTGCTTTCCCATCTGAATAGCTGATCTGGGCTCCTGCCTCACAACTTCCTAAACCCTATCAAATAAGCAACAGCTGGCCTCAGTGAGCTCAAGGCCTGGCACTAGCAACAGCCAGTTTAGATTCATAGGTTGGCTTCTCCTGGGACTCTCCAAACACAGCACAAGTAGAAGCCATTTCAGATTGTTTTATAGCTCAGGCAGTGTGCGCAGGCAATACACAGGTGGGGGCTGACCTTGGCCTGCACCACCCAGGGAAAAATCAGGGCCAGTGCACCCAGTGGAAAGGTACAGACCATATAGGAGCACCACCACCCTGCTCCTGCAGGGTGATCCTGCACAGAGGGCAGAAGTTGGTGGTCAGTGGGCCAGTGGTTACAGTCAGTCCTTGGCAACTAACTGGCCTTGGTAAATCCCTTCCATTGATCTGCCAACAGATATCAAGTCTCAACTACAAGAGGAGGGCATATTCAGCCCATGTGAAGGGCCCACATCAAGTACCCAGCTTGGGTGATAGGGAAAGCTATGCCACTCAGTCCTATAGGACACCTACTACATTAGGTCATACTACCAAGACATGGAGTAAAAGTAGCTCTACCCAACACACAGAAACAAACTCGGGGAGGCTGTAAAATTGAGAAGGCAAATAAAGATGGCTCAAATGAAAGAACAGAACAAAACCTCAGAAAAAGAACTATGAAAAATAAAATGGAGATATCCAGACTATCAGATGCTGAGTTCAAAATACTGGTGATCAGGATGCTCAGAGAAATGATTGAGTGTGGCCACAAAATAAAAGAAGTGAAAATTATATATAATGAAATAAAGAAAAATATACAGGGAACCAACAGTGATGGGAAGGAAGTCTGGATTCAAATCAACAACTTGGAACAAAAGGAAGAAATAAACATTCACCCAGAACAGAGACACAAGAATTGAAAAAAACAAGGAGAGGATTAGAAAATTCTGGGACAACTTTAAACAGGCAAACATCTGAATCATAAAGGTGCCAAAAGGAGAAGAGAAAAAAGAAAAAACTGAAAACTTATTTGAAAAAAGTAACAAAAAAATACTTCCCTAATGTGGCAAAGGAAATAGACATACAAGTTCAGGAAGCACAGAGAGTCCCAAAGAAGTTGGACCCAAAGAGAACCACACCAAAACATATCATAATTAAAATGTTAAAAGTTAAGGATAAAGAGCAAATCTTAAAAGCAGCAAGAGAAAAGAAGAGACTTATCTACAAAGAAGTTTACATAAGACTACCAGCTGATTTTTCAAAAGAAGCTTAGCAGGCAAGAAAGGACTTGCAAGAGGTATTCAGAGTGATGAAAAGCAAGGATCTACAACCAAGATTACTCTATCCATCAAAGCTGTCATTTAGAATGGAAGGGCAGATGGAAGTCCCAGACAAGATAAAGCTAAAGGAGTTCATTTTCACTAAGCTATTATTATATGAAATGTTTAAGGGACTTATTTAAGAAAAAGAAGAAGATCAAAACTATAAACACTAAAATGACAACAAACTCACAACTATCAACAACTGAATCTAAAAAAACAAAAACAAACACAAAAACAAAAATAAACTGAGCAAACAACCAGAACAGAAAGAGAATCATAGGTATGGAGATCATTTGTAGGGTTATCAGCTGGGAAGAGACAGGGGGAGGAAGGGAGAAATGGTGCAGGGATCAAGGAGCATAATTAGTAGGAACAAACTAGGGGGATGTTAAGAATAGTATGGAAAAGAGTGAAGCCCAAGTACTTATATGCACCACCCATGGACATGAACTGGGGGTTGGGGGGGCATAGTTTAACAGAGGGAAGGAGGGTTCTGGACAGAGGCCGACAAAGAGAAAAATATTGGGACAACTGTAACAGCATAATCAATAAGATATACTTTAAAAAATAAAGCATTTCTTTGCTATGTTTTATAGATACGAAAATTATAGCTAACATTTATTGAGAAACTATTACTTGACGAACACTGTGCTACACACTTACATGTATAATTTTACTTAAATGTTAAGAAATCTGAGGTTTTAAAGAGATAAATTGCCAAAAGTCCCTCAACTATTAAGTCAGAGCTTTTTGAATTCAAGTCATCTTATTTGATAACCTCTTTCTATTAAATCACAACACTATATGTAATTTAATTAATCAATAATTGATTGCTAATTAGTGTTTGATGAATGTAATATATTAACATTACATATAAAAGATGTTCACTGGATTTTTTGTAATTTGATGCTGTCCCTTTATTCCTACATTTATTTATTCTATACCATAACAGACTCTGGAAATAATGTTGAGTGAAAACAGACTTGGGCACTAAACCCATGGAGGACACAGGCCAGAACCAGAAATACAGCAAACTTAGGTAAAAGAAAGAACTACACCCAGGGTCAAGCAAAAAAATTGTTTTGTTTTAAACCCAGTCCCAGTACCAGCAATTGTAGAAGGTCAGGACTGTTGCTTGAAAGATCCCTTTGCTGGACTCTATAATAAAAGTTGAGGAGCCATAAGCTCTGTGGCTCAACTAGAAACCCAACTCTAAAGTCCTAGATGTCAAGTATGAGTTTCACAGCAGCCACAGGACAAGTGCATTGTTTTGATGTAGGGATTAGGGTGTAATGATGTGTCTTCCTAGGTTGGAAGGTGTGATGGTTAATTTTATGTGTCAACTTGACTGGGCTAAGGGATGCCCAGAGAGCTGGTAAAACATTATTTTTGGTTATGTCTGTGAAAGTGTTTCCAGAAGTGATTAGCATTTGAATTGGTGAGCTGAGTAAAACAGATAGCCCTCTTCAGTGTGGGCAATCATCAACCAATCTGTTTAGTGCCTGGGTAAAACAAAAAAGCAGAGAGAAAGGGTGAATTCACTTTCTGCCTGTGCTGAGATTCCATCTTCTTCTATCTTCAGACTTTGGCCCTCCTGGTTCCTGTGCTTCTGGGTTTACACTGGGACTTTAGAGCATTGCCCACCCCCCACCCCCAATTCTCAGGCCTTCCAACTGAAACTGAATTATACCTCTGGCTTTACTGGTTCTCCAGAATGCAGATGACAGATCATTGAACTTCTCAACTTTCTTATCACGTGAGCTAATTCCTATAATAAATCTCCTCTTATATCTATATCTGCACCTGTAGTTCCTCTGCCTGGCAGAACCCACCTGTGTGGATAACATGGACCAGTGGACCCAGGCTGTACCTTCATGTGGGATAAGGAAAGCACACAGTAGGTTTTCCACTCTACCAAGATAACCTTTGTCTTCTCTAGTTAAGAGCCTCCTTCTTACAGACCCACTAAGCTGTAGGAATCTTGGGTTTCTACAGCTTGGAAAAGCAGCATTTTACAGAGCTCTAAATCAATGAAACTGAGCAAAATGACCTTTGATTAATTACATCATCAAAGGTTGAAAAGTATGAAATTAGAAATTATTTCCTGAAAAAAGTAAATTGAAAACTCCCAATCAATCCTACAAGAATGAAACACAGAAGGTGTCAGTTGAACAGACAGCTTAAGAGAGGCCTTAACACCAGGACAGGTTTAAGAATATCATCTTCAACACACTAAGAAGTTGTTCTTATTAGCTGCTCAGCATGAAGAAATAAGTTTGCCAGAAGATCACTGTAGAGCCTATATAGTTTTGTATTTATCATTGTTTAGCCAATGTGGTGTCCAGTGTATATAGTTTCATTAGAAAACATTGATTCAATCATTCTCATCAAACCCTTTTGCCATCTTCCTAAAATGTAATCTAAGAACCTGCCCTTCAAACTATTATTTTATATGTGTCCCTGAACAATGAAGTCAAGATTCTGGTACCTAAAATGAAAAGAACCAGATACATAGCCTCTCTCACATAATGCTGTCTGCAGGCTTATTTCTCCTGAGCATGCTGCACTGCTTTTTCATTGTCATCATTTCCTTTCTTCCTTACAACAGTCTCATGAATTATGTTGGAACAGATATTATTAAGCCCACATGAAGAATAAAGAAACTGAAAGTCAAAATGGATGACTTGTCCAAGGTCAGTAAGGCCTAGAATTTTAGCTTCTAATCAACCACATACCCAGTTCTTTTTCATTTCATCAGACTTCTTGTACTTCATCATGATTTTGAAGTTTGTTTTTAAAAAGCATTGTATTGAGCCTCTTAAGTTCAATAAGCTTTTCATCAAACTTGCTTTTTAAAATGAAGATACCGTAGTTGGTCACAGAGGCTGTAATAATTCTCCCTATGGCTTTGAGAGCCTTGTTTACTGCTCATTGATCACCATGACAATGCTACCATAAATAACTCCAGATAGATTGCTATGTATAATCACAGAAGACATCCATATGCATGAGTCACCTGTCAGCTCTCCAAGCCCATCATTTCCAATACCTGTCAACGTGTCATCAAGGACTCTGAGTTTGTGACACAAACAAAACTAACTCTCTCAAGAAGTGGAAGATCATGCATTGCTACATAGATTTGTGGTTGGAGAAAACAAAATTCAAAAAGTCCACTATTTGGGGGAAGAATGGGTAGGGATTTGCCAGGTCACTCTGAACTGTTCTTCATCCCACCCCCACAGTGTAAGGATCTAGTCTCAAGGATAGAAATTCAAAGCCACTTTCACTTGGGGTTGAACAATATACCCACTGACTCATTTTATGTGAGCATAAGAGGCAAGACATAGAATTCTCTCAGAACCTTCTAGAACAAACTACCAAATGGCAACTTAGCCTAATGTAGTGTCTATCAGCCACAGCAATGTTTCAGGAAAGGCGTTGGTCACTTGGGCAGGGTTAGTTATGATGGGTCATTATGCTTAGGAAGATGTTTAGACTGAAAGACCATCAATAATATAAGGGCAGGTGAGAATCAAAACTCAGGACAGAAAGGCCAGTTTTCAGTCCAGAAAGGTAAGCAGCAAGCAAACACTTGAACCCAGAAACAGGACAAACAATGGGATTCCAACTGTCAAGAACCAGGAATCAAACAATTCACAGAAAGAGGGAGGCAGGAAAGCAGTAATTCAGGTAGGCAATCCATAGGTAAGGAAATAAAGTAGTAGAGGTCCAAGTAAGTAAAGGACCCAAAACCCAAGAAGAAAAGCGAGTCAATTTAAACCATCAGTAGTCAAGGCATTACAAAGTAAATCTGACTCTGACATAAGATTTGTCTCACTCAAGGGCCTCTTAGGCACTGGCTGCCAAGCTTCAGCACACAGCTGCAAAGAGACATACCTGTCTAGGAGATGGCTTCTGGTGGTTCTAAAAAACATAGGCCAAAATATAAGCTCAAATATAAGTGTGCTTGCATTTTTAATTAAACTAGTAACTGTGTAAGAATAAATGCATGTACCATTTAAATAAGGCTAGTAATGCACAAAACTGTACCCTTGAATATGTTTCAATTATCTATAGAAAAAGACTAATGCAGGTAATAATAATAATGATAGTAATAATAAAAATGAACATTGCTACATACCAAGCACTTTTTGTGAATAACAAGAAAATAACCATAACAATAGTCATAGCTAATTTTACTGAGCAGATGTTAATCACCAGGATATTTCTAGGTTCTTTACATGTGATGCCTTTTATTCCTTTCAACAATTCTTAGTTAGGTTCTATTATTATCTACATTTTACAGAGAAGGCACAGAGGCATTAAATAATTTTAACAAGGTCACACAGCTAGTAAGTCTTGATTTGAAACCATGTTTTCCAACCTCAGCAGCTATGCCTAGGAGAAAGGATTACCATGACACTAGATCTTATGATGGATCAAAAGATACAAAAATTATGTTCACTCCACACTCCATATCTCCTTCTTCTTAATTATGATTTCATCTAGCAAACAGCCTAAATTCTTAACTTTCCTCTACCATCATCTTCTTCTCAAATCTGAAAATGCTAAGAGTAGAAAGCTTGCAAGGAATTCACATTTATTGAATTATATGAAGTTACTTAGTGCCAGATTCTATAATAAACACTGTACATATGTGACCCCATTCAATATGTGCCTTTAGAATGTTCAGTTCTCCATTCATGCCCCTCCAGAGCCAGAGCAGAATATCAGTGTGTGTCCCCTATCTAGCAGTCATTGTTACACAAAGCCGGAGGGCAAACCCCAAATCACTCCAAAGGTCATAGCTAGGAAGGTGGGTTTCAGAGGCTGGGATAGATCAGAAATGGAGCGTAGAAACAAGGAGGGAACTTGTGCAAGTCTCCATGAACACTACAGAAATTAGCTGTATGGCGGGTGCCTAGAATGCCTGTGTGTTCATGACAGACCCTGATATGAGCAAGTCAAAAGTATTTAGAGGACCCAGAACAGAAGACACAAGCCTTTGAACTTCTCAAGGCTGAACCAACCTTAGCTTTCCACAATTCCTGTGTGATGAGTAAGTTTAAAATACACTCAGAATGATCTTTCCAACCAAAGAAAAATATATAGGGGCAGTTTCTCCTGGTCTATAATCAGACACTGGTAAAGTATAGCAAATAGAGAACATATTGAAAAGAAAATGAGGAATGAATATCATAATGAGGGTGAGATCAGAGGATGGTTAATTGGCTGTTTGTGTTCAACCTATATACTCTAACCTTTTTCATGAAGGCATCTCACACATTAAGAAGGGACAAAAAAAGCAACCAATTAAACATCTGTCATTACTTTCTCTTTAGTTTTTAATTTGAAAAAAACTTTCCCTTCCCTTCTAAATGAGAGTTGATTATTCAACAGAGAGCTGGCTGTATTGTACATGATTTTGGCTTGGTTCAGACTATCATTAATCAGCAAATGCATCAGTGCCAAAGCCAGCAGTTTCAACAAGATAGAAATGGAGCATTTTCACAATGGTTCAGCAAAGCTGCCTGTGTGAGCATTTCATTCACTGACAGTAACAAGATTAATGAACACAGCCACCTGGGTGGTGCTTTCAATGTTACCCTCAAGCTGATTTTCAAGTACAACTAACCGAGGAGCCAAAATCATATAACAAAACACGTGATATCTAATGTCTATGTAGCAGTAAACATTGTCTATTAGGGAATGTGGGAAACGCTTCACATTTTACTTAATCTTAATTTTTCAGGTCTTCATTATAAGGAGGTGGCTACCCCAACTGCCTTTGTGGTACAATTCTATTTTGATCAGTAGCTCTGAGCTGCCTTAAGGAGTCCAAGGATTTTCCCGTCTCTGCTCCTTTTGCTGATAGGATCAATATTTATAAACCAAGGGGTATAAAGCCAAGTGGTCATTTCCTTCATGTTTACCTAACAGTTACTCAAAGATACACTTAATTCATTCATCTCCAGTCTCATGGAGTTGATCATCTTTCCCAAAAATGTCATGGCAGACTCAGTCCTCACATAAACTTTTTCTGCCTGCACACAGAGGGACAGAGAGCTCTGGTGTCTCTTCCTGTACTTACAAGGACACCTATCAGACTAGACCCCCACCCTTATAACATCATTTAACCTTGATTATCTTCTAAAGACCCTATCTTTAAATACACACACATTAGGGGTTAGGGCTTTAATATATGAATTAGAAAGGACGACAATTCAGTTGATAACATTAATGTACTCTTTCTCACCAGCCCAGAAAGCTCTTCCCTCTCTTCTCCTCAGAGAAACATACCACTCAAGCTTCCAGATTCCACTTACATGGTATCTTCTCCAAAAAACCTTCTCCAATTTCAGTCAGGAATAGTCTTTTCCTGTGGCAGCACTTATTTTATTCTCCTTCCTAGTATTTATTAGTTGGTCATGTGTCTCTCTCAGCTCAGATACTGTGAGTTCCTTAGAAACAAGACTCTGGCAGACTCACCTTGATTCCTTCAACCATCTTGTGTGTTATAGTAATTTGCTCTTTATCTACAGTGTCTAACACATGACTGATTGCACAGTAGGCACTCAATAAATAGGAAAAAAAGAATAAATGCATTTTTGCTTTTTCCTGCTGACATTTTCTCTGATTCTCCTTTAATCCTTTTGTCATCTTCCTTTCCTTTTTTCTTTCCCATGAAATTAATTAACATATTTTCAAGCCCCCTCCCCAAAGTATAGTTTGCTCACTTTTCCTTTACTTCTTTGCCCATATTCTTTGCAAACAAACACCAAAGTCTGCAAGTATGAAGTTATACCTATATCCCAACAACTCCCAAAGTCTGTGGCCCGACCTCCCTGCTGAGTTTCAGTCCTGAGTGCCCAGAACCCTTCTTGATGTTGCTATTGAATGTCCCATGAGCAAGTCAAATTCAATAACCCATCTAAACATAAAAACACTCCACAACAAATCAGTCTCTAAATCCTGCAAATTAGACTGCTTCAACGTTTTTCTTTCTGCCACTCTCTTAATTGAGCCTAGTGTGTTTCTTGCCAGGATGATGGTAACAATCAGGGTAGGTATGAGGGTGAGGTTGTAGTTATGCTGATGGTGATGATGATGGTGATGGGAACAGCTCGATTTTTTTTTTTTGGTTCAATTGTAGGTCTAGGCTCATTTTCACTTCTCCCCTATATTCTCTTTTTCATCCCAGCAAACAAAATACAATTCCCCAATTACATGTGACATTTCCTGCTGTGTTTCTTTCTATATACTGCTGCCTCAGCCAGCAGGATCATCCACCATCTGCATCTGGTTAGTTCTCACCCATCCTTCAAAACTTATGTTAGGCCATCACCTCCTGGAGGAAGATTTCCAGGATATCCTTTGTACTACAGTGGTACTGCAAATTTGTCTCTATCATCACACTTTTATCAGATTAAAACTTGGAAAGATAAATAAAAAGTTTTCTTGCTGACTCTGTTGACTTTCTCTACCAAGTCAGTGGTCTTCACTGAAAAAGGAACACATGCACACACACACAACTAAAGAATCATTTGACTTTATAAAAGAAATTGGATACCGTGTTGTTTCTCTAATCACGAATTTAAATTATTCAGGGTACATGAGAACTTAGGCTTATTTTTAAAAATGCAAAACCACACATTCAGTAATATTAGATGTCATTTTCTTCCTTATATAAAATAAGCCAAGACCCTTCTATATATCTTCTCATAGGTAAAATGAAGAAATTGACCTAACCTGAAAGTCATTCTAAACACACTGAGATGTTCCTGAGACTATCACACTATAGTTGTTCTCAAAACAAATTAAAAAACAATAAAGTATCTTATAGAGTTGCAAGGTAGACAGGTTTGGATCACATCCTTCAGACCAAACTAATTACAGTCCGTACAAACTGCATGATTGTGAGATCTGCAAATGCCACTGATGACGCACATCGCTCCATGAACAGTTTCATCAATGTTGCTAAACACTGAATAATAAGACAGATCACCACTACATTCAAGACCTGCAAATGTAATCAATACAACATAGAAACTAGGATTATTACATTTCAGTGTGGCTGGGTTTAGATGGAAAACAGCAGAACACAAAAAAAATAGTTCCTTATGTACTTTTATGAGAGGACATGGAAAAAACCCCTTAACAAATGAGATAAAATGCAGCTTCACAAGCAAGAACAAATTTTGATTGAGTAGCGTCTCTCAGCTCAAGGATGACACTAGACTTGGGAGCTGATATTTGGTGAAAAACATCAGTGTAGGCAACGAGGAATATGAGAGATGTGGGTTCTATTTGATGATGATTTCAAGCTGACCATATATCACTGCACACAAACTGATAAAATGCACCTAAGAGCCCTGGAAGTTGGTTGGAGTATCATCCCATACACCAAAAAGATGTGGGTTCAATCCCCAGTGGAGGTGCATACCAGAGGCAACCAATCAATGTTTCTCTATAACATCAATATTTCCCTTTCTATTTTTCTCCCTCTATTTTTCTAAAATCAGTAAATATATCCTCAGATGAGGATTTTTAAATATACACCTAAGACAAAACTATTCAATTGTCCAGGATTTTAATGTGGATTTTATCATCTAGCAATTAATTTTGAAAAATAAAAAATTTACTAACAAACTAGTAATTCGGTTTTTATTTATTTATTATTTATTTTTTTTAAATTTATTGGGGTGACATTGGTTAATAAAATTATATGGGTTTTGGTACATATTTCTATAATACATTGTCCGTATATTATATTGTGTGTTCATCACCCAAGTCAAGTCTCCTTCCCTCGCCATTTATCCCCCTTTACCCTCTTCTACCTGCCGCCACCCTGCTTTACCTCTGATAATCACCATACTATAGTCTGTCTATGAGGTTTTCCTTCTGGGGGCTGGTTTTTGTTTTGTTTTGTTTTGTTACTTTTGCTTAATCCCTTCACTTTTTTCACCCAGCCCTCCAACTCCCCTCCCCTTGGACAGCTGTCAATCTGTTCTCTGTATCTATAAGTCTGTTTTCATTTTGTTTGTTTATTTTGTTCACCAGATTCCACATACATGTGATAATATAGTATTTATTTTTTGCTTACTGTCTTATTTCATTTAACACAATACTCTTCAGGTCCATCCATGCCATTGCAAAAGGTAAGACTTCTTTCTTTTTTAAGGCCAAGTAGTATTCCATTGTGTAAATATACCACAGCTTTTTTATTCACTCACCTACTGATGGGTACTTGGGTACTTCCAAATTTCAGCTATTGTAAATAACTCTGCAATGAACATGGGGATTTTTTTTTTCAAATTATTGTTTTAGGTTTCTTCAGATATACTCTCAGAAGTGGAATTGCTGGGTCATAAGGCAAATCTACATTTAATTTATTGAGATAACTCCATATTGCTTCCCACAGTGGCTGTACCAGTCTGCATTCCAACCAACAGTGCATGAAGGTTTCCTCTACTTCAGATCCTCAACACTTGTTGTTTGTTGATTTATTGATGATAACCATTCTGTCAGGTGTGAGGTCATAGTTCATTGTGTTTTTAATTTACATTTCTATGATGATTAATGTCACTGAGCTTCTTTTCATATATCTATTGGCCATCTGTATGTCCTCTTTAGAAAAACAGCTGTTCAGGCCTTTGCCTATTTTTTAATTGGATTGTTTTTTGGTGTGGAGTTTGTATATTCTTTATAAATTATGGATACTAACCCATGTTTTCTTTATTGTTTGCTATGCAAAAACTTTTCAGTTTGATGTAGTCCCATTTGTTTGTTTTTACTTTTGTTTTCCTGACCTGAGAAGATATATCAGAAAAAATATTGCTACAAGAAATGTTTGAAATTTTATTGCCTAGGATTTTTATGGTTTTGAATCTAACGCTTAAGTCTTTAATCCATTTCAACTTTATTCTTGTGTATGGTATAAGAAGATGGTCAAATTTTTTTCTTTCATATCAGTCCAAGTTTTCCATATCATTTATTTAATAGACTATCTTTAACCCATTGCGTGTTCTTACCTCTTTGTCAAATATTAATTGACCATAAAGTCAAAGGTTTCTTTCTGGGCTCTTTGTTCTATTCCATTGATAGACAGGCTTGTTTTTATGCCAGTACCATGTTATTCTGATTACTATAGCCTTGTAGTATAGTTTGATATTAGGTAATGTGAGTCCTCTACCTTTGTCCCTTTCTCAAGATCACTGTTGCTGTTCTGGGTCTTTTGTTCTTCCATATAAATTTCTGGAATATTTATTCTAGTTCTGTGAAATACGTCACTGGTATCTGGATAGGAATTGCATTGAATCTCTATTGTTTGGGGTAGTATGGACATTTTAATGATGTTAATTCTTCCTATCCATGAAAATGGCATATGCTTCCATTTATTTGTACCTTCTTCAATTTATTTCCTCGGTGTCTTATAATTTTTCGAGTACAGGTCTTTTACATTCTTGGTTAACTTTTTCCTATGTATTTTTTTCTTTTGGATGCAATTGTCAGTGGTATTGCTATCTTAATTTCCCTTTATGGTAGTTTATTATTGACATTTAAAAATGTAGCTGTTTTTTGGATATTAATTTTGTATCCTGCTGCTTTCTTGAATTTATTTATCATTTCTAGTAATTTCCTGGTGGAATCTTTGGGATTCTGTATGTACAGTATAATATCATCTACAAATAATGACAGTTTTACTCTTTCCTTTCCGATTTGGATGCTTTTTATATCTTCTTTTTATCTCATTGCTACGATTAAGACTTCTAGTACTATGTTGAATAAAAGTGGTGAAAGTGGGCATCCCTGTCTTGTTCCTAATTTTAAGAGGAATGCTAGTAATTTTTGCCATTGTGATGCTGGCAGCAGATTTGTTATATGGCCTTTACTATCTTTAGGTATTTGCCTCCATTTCCACTTTGCTAAGCTTTGTTATCATAAACGGTGCTGGATTTCATCAAATGCTTTATCTGCATCTACTGATGTGATTATATGGTTTTCATCCTTCATTTTGTTTATGTGGTGTATCATGTTTATTGATTTGTGGATATTGTACTAACCTTACATCCCCAAATATATCCCACTTGATCACGGTGTATGATCTTTTTAATGTATTGCTGGATCCAGTTTGCTAATATTTTGTTGAGGATTTTAGCATCTATGTTTATCAGTGATATTGGCCTATAATTTTTTTTCTTTGTAGTGTCTTCATCTGCTTTTGGAGTTGAAGAATAATGCTGGCCTTGTAAAACAATCTTAGGTGTCTTCCTTCCTCTTAAATTTTTTGGAATAATTTGAGAAGGATAGGTGTTAGTTCTTTTTTGAATATTTGGTAAAATTCACCTATGCAGCCATCTAGTCCAGGACTTTTATTTTATGTGAGATTTTTTATTACTGCTTCAGTTTCACTAGATGTAATCTGTCTATTCAGATTCTCTGATTTTTCCTGATTCAGTTCTGGAAGATTTTATGTTTCTAGCAATTTATCCATTTCATCAAGTTGTTTAGTTTGTTGGCATATAATATCATAATATTTTCTTACAATCCCTTGTATTTCTTTGGTATCAGCTGTTACTTCTCTTTCATTTCTGATTTTAAGGATTTGAGGCCTCTCTCGTTTTTTCTTGATGAATCTGGTTAGAGATTTGTCAAGCTTGTTTATCTTTTCAGAGAACCACTTCTTTGTTTCATTGATCTTTGTGGGGGGGACTCTGGTTTATATCTGCTCTGACTTTTATCATTTTCACTCTTCTGCTCACTTTGGGCTTTGTTTGTTGTTCTTTTTCTAGTTCCTTTAAGGGTAAAATTAGATTGTTTATTTGATATTTTTCTTGTTTCTTGAGGTAGGCCTGTAATTTTATGACTTTCCCTCTTAGGACTCTTTTCACTGTGTCCCATAGATTAGACAAAAAAATAAAATAAAATAAAATAAACCTACCATGGAGGTAGCTTTGAAAAAGAGAGAGAATGGGAAGTGAGGAATTAGAGACAGTGAGAAGAGACAACAGATGTTTTGCTGTAAGAAAAAGAAGAAAAAAATGAGCAGTTTCTTTCTTGGAGTTGTGTTAGCTACTATTTTTTTGTTTGTTTATTGTAAGCTGGAAGAAATAGTTACATGTCTGTATATCAATGAAAACTACCAGTAGAGAGAGGGAAAATCATGATGCAGAAGGAAGAGGAAATAATTAATGGAGCAGTGTCCTTAAGTAGATAGTAAAGTATGGGATCTAGGGCACAAGTGGTATGATTGCCACAGGTAAGAGCACAGAATATTCCTCCATGATGAGAGGAGGAAAGGCAGATTACAGGGAGACTGTTGCCGGTAGGTGGGTAGAAGTAGTGATAAGAACTCTGGCATGTCTATTCCGATTATTCTATTTTCTCGGAGAAATGGGAAGAAAAGATATCACCTGAGAATGAGGACTGAAAAATACTAGCAGCATTATTGACACACACAAAAAAATAAAGTCTGATACCGAAAAAGAAGTTGTCACATGTACAAAACAACAGAAACTTTCAATACTGGTGAGCATGAAATTAATTGATAGGACCACTTAGAAAATAGTGTGACATTATTCACTAAAGGCAAAAATGTGTATATTTTATGACCCAGCAATGCCATTCCTAAGTTTAAATCCTATAGAAATGTGTACACATGTGATCGTGGCCCCCTGTACAAGAATAATTGTGGCATAATTGCTCTTTATTATTGGTAAAATTACTTTAAAAAATACTATAACAATCATCAAGATAGTGGTTTCCACCTCAGCTCAAACTAAGTATAATGGGCAAAAGGGTTTTGGACAGGTGTGATGTGCCTGGCATACCTTCCTCCAAAAAAAACCTTTTTTTCCCTAATGTGGGACATTGAAAAATTAATCCTTGCCTTCTGTTATCTAGTGGTTATGGATTGAATGATGTCTTTTAACCCTGTTGCCAAACCTGCTGCCCCCAGAATACAACAAGGATGCCGGCCTGTTAAAACAAGCATACCATCGTCCGGGGACAGCCAACTGACCTGGAGTCTGCACGATCCTTCCCTATGTGGGAAGGCCACCCTCCCCTCCACACCCCCACTCTTATTAGGGATTTCTGGACCCAAGGGTAGGTAGGACGACGACCATTTCCAGCTTGAAGCAGCTAGAGGAGCTCGAGACCTTCACCCATTGTCCTTTATAAGATTGTAAAGGGTCTTAAGTCTGAGAGGGAGGGAGTGTTATTTTTTATTGTTAAAATAATTAATTAATCATTTATTTATTTTAAAAAAGAAGAAGAATATATAAAAGAATGAAGCAGGAGAGCTTGTATATATGACCCATGGACTTGGGGGGGGTTGCTGGGGGAGGGGGTTGCTGGGTGGAGGGGAGAAAAGGGGAAAAAATTGGAACTATTGTAACAATATAATCAATAAAATATACTTTAAAAAAAAAGATAGTGGTTTCCATAAGAAGAAAGGAAGACGGGGTGTCATCATGAATGAACATACTGAAAGATTCTCAAATACTAAAAATGTGTTATTATTTCTTAACCTTGATTATTTCTTAAACTGTGTATATATGTTTTATGCACTTTTCTATATTGTTCAATTTCTTTTTTACTGTTTTTCTATCACAGTAGTTCTAACTTTCTCCCCTTGCTCTAACCTGCCCCCCTCCCGACTCCCACAGTCTATCCCCACGCCATTGTCCATGTCCATGGGTCATTTATACCTGTTCCTTGACAAGACCTTTTTCCTTTTTTCCCCCATGATCCCCCTCTCCCATTCTGGTCACTGTCAGTCTGTTCCTTGTTTCCATGTCTCTAATTCTATTCGCTCAATTCTTTGTTTTGTTAACTAGGTTCCTCTTATAGGTGAGATAATATGGTATTTTTCTTTTGCCTCCTGGTTTATTTCATGTAGCATAATACTCTCCAGTTCCATCCATGCTGTCATGAAAGGTAGGAGTTCCTTCTTTCTTTCTGATGCATAGTACTACATTGTGTAAATGTGCCACAGTTTTTTGATCCACTCATTTACTGTTGGGCACTTAGTCTGTTCCTAGCATTTGGTTATTGTAAGTAATGCTTCTATGAACATAGGGGTGCATAGGTTCTTTTGAATTGTTGTTTCGGGATTTCTTCAGGTATAATCCAACGAGTGGTATTGCTGGATCAAATGGCAGTTCCATTTTTAGTTTTTTGAGGAAATTCTGTACTGTTTTCCACAGTGGCTGCCCGAGTCTGCATTCCCACCAACAGTGCACTAGAGTTCCCTTCTCTCCACATCCACGCCAGCATTTGTTTGTAGATTTATTAATGACAGCCATTCTGACCAGTGCGAGGTGATAGCTCATTGTGGTTTTAATTTGCATCTCTCTAAGGCTAGTGATGTTGAGCATTCTTTCATATGTTTATGGCCCCTCTGTATGTCCTCCTTGAAGAAATGTCTATTCAGGTCCTCTGCCCATTTTTTTTATTGGATTGTTTGTCTTCCTGGTGTTGAGTCATATAAATTCTTTATATATTTTGGAGGAGATCAAACCCTTGTCTGTGGTATCATTGGCAAATATGTTTTCCTATACAGTTGGTTCCCTTTTCATTTTGTTGGTGTTTTCTTTAGCCATGCAGAAGCTTTTTAATTTGGTGTAGTCCCATTTGTTTATTATTTCTCTTATTTCCCTTGTCCTAGAGGATATATTGGCAAAAATATTCCTGCATGGAATATTTGAAATTTTACTGCCTGTGTTTCCCTCTGAGACTTTTATGGTGTTATGGCTTATATTTAAGTATTTTATCCATTTTGAGTTTATTCTGGCCTATGGTGTAAATTGGTGGTCTAGTTTCTTTTTTTTCCATGTGTCATTCCAATCTTCCAACACTATTTGTTGAAGAGGCTATTTTTACCCCACATAATGCTGCTGCTGCTTTAATCACACATTAATTGACCATAGATACATAGGTTTATTTCTGAGCTCTCTACTCCATTACATTGATCTATGTGTCTGTTCTTATGCCAGTATCATACTGTCTTGATTACAGTGGCCTTGTGGTATAGTTTGATATAGGGTATTGTGATCCCTCCTACTTTGTTCTTTCTCAAGATTGCTGAGGCTATTCAGGACCATTTTTGGTTCCATATAAATTTTTGAAATATTTGTTCTAAGTCTGTGAAATATGTCGTTGGTATTTTAATAGGGATTGTATTGAATCCTCACATTGCTTTGGGTAGTATGGACACTTTAATAATATTAATTCTTCCAGTATATGAACATGGCATATGCTTCCATTTATTTGTATATTCCTTAATTTCTTCTTTCAGTGTTATGTAGTTTTCTGAGTACAGGTCTTTTACCTCCTTGGTTAAGTTTATTCCTAAGTATTTTATTTTTCTTGTTGCTATAATAAATGAGATTTATTTCCTAGTTTCTCTTTCTGATATTTCATTCTTGGTATACATAAATACTCTATATTTCTGAATATTAACTTTGTATCCCACTGTTTTGCCAAATTCACTTATTAGGTTAAGTAGTTTTTTTGGTGGAGCCTATAGGGTTTTCAATATATGCTATCATGTCATTGGCAAATAATGAGTTTTTCTTCTTCCCATCTGAGCCCTCTTTCAGCCTACCAGCCCTCTCAGCACTTTTGCATGGCTCTGCAGGCTCAAGAAATTTCAGGTTCTTTCTCTGTATCACCTTGATGAACATGACAACTAAGCAAGGCCACCCAGGGCTTACTCACTTTGTCATCCTTTGCTGCACCATTAAATAAAAAGCAAGGCACAAACCTTGCATGTCTCTCTGGTGTCATTTCCTTCAAATCCATTCCGATACAAGTATCCACATTCTACATCCTTTGATATTTGGTTACATACTATAAACTTTGCTAGTAGTCCATCAGGGTCTGATTTTTAATGTTTAAGAAAACCTTTGGGAATTTAGGAAATTCTCAAGTGCCTCATGTACTTTAATTCTGTCCA
The DNA here is from genome assembly GCF_987537825.1 of Furipterus horrens. Classification (NCBI taxonomy): domain Eukaryota; kingdom Metazoa; phylum Chordata; class Mammalia; order Chiroptera; family Furipteridae; genus Furipterus; species Furipterus horrens. The sequence continues at coordinate 121,850,057 of NW_028327173.1, read as the reverse complement.
GTTTTGCTTCATGTACTTTAAATCTCTATTATTATGCACATATTTATGGTTGTTATGTCTTCTTTATACACTGACCTTTTAACACTATGAAATCTTTTTTATCTCCTGTAACAACCACTGTCTTAAACCCTATTTTATCTGATATTGATACTGTTTACTCATCTTTCTTATGGTTATAGATAAACATAGTATATTTTTTCTATCCATTTATTTTCAACGTATTTTGATAATAGCTTTCAGGTCTCTGAGGCTCTCTGTTCTTTTTCTTTCTTTCTTTTCCAATTTTTTTTCTCACTGGTTTTAAGACTGAGTAATTTCTATTGATCTAAAAATTTATTGACACTTCTACTATCTTAAGCCCATTCATAAATTTTTATTTCAGATATCATATTTTTATCTCTAAAATATACACTGGATTCTTTTTTATAGTTTCAATTTATTTGCTGAGATATCTTAGTTACTTATTTATTATAGAAATAATCACTGCTTTCAAATACTTGTTTGATAAGTCACACATCTGATTATCTTTGAGTCACTCTTTTCTCTTCAGTATGGTCACATTTTCTTATTTCTTCATGCCCCATAATTTTGGATTACATCCTAGACATTATGAATGATACATTATACAGATTCTTGATTCTGTTGTTTCTTCAAAGAGTTTAATTTTTGTTTTCTTGTTCACAAAAAGTTAACTAAGATGAACTCTAACTCAAAAATCTGAAATCTCAATTCAATTTATTTATCCTTGTCAAGCAAGTCTGGTATCTTCCTGCATGTGTGTTGTTTATGGTTCATCCAGCTATTTGGGCAGGTGATACAAAAATTTGGACTCCTTCTTTGTCTCTCTCTCTTTTCTGGGATTCCTCCCCAACTCTTCAGCTCCTGTGACTGCCTCGAACTCTATCTTCAGTAAGACTATGGGTTTCCAATCCATGTTTTAACTTCCTGCTGTGGCAACTGGGATTTATCTTAAAGCTGAAATCTATACAAAGTTAGAAGCCCACGTAGTGCTGCTCCCTTCCTCCACATGTCCATATAAAATACCCACATATGTATCTACTTTGGTTTGCTCTCTAACACATTCAGATGGTTGTGTTTTCTTTTTTTATTTTTATTTTTTGCAGAGTTTATAGTTACCTGTGGAACAACTGTCTTATGGGAGCTACTAACACATTACCAGAAGAAGAGACTAGCATTTGGCAATCCAGAAATTTTTTGTCTATTGTCTCTACTATTGTTGTTTATCTAGATAGAAACTCAGTGAAATTTCTCCTTCTTTTTGAGCCTCTTTGTATCATTACTTCCCTAGGGCTATAAGATTCAACCTCACTGTCTAATTTTAAAAATCAGAAGGTATATCTTAGCTTTGGGGGTCTCCTGTGAGGAGTAAGGGACCCCAGATGGACACCAGAAAGGGGAAAATGCATAGATAAACATTTCAAAATATCTTCTGAAGTGAAAATATATTATGGAAAGATTAACACATTTAACTCATCATTTGAACAAATTAGGTTGCTGGTCTACACGGTCCTGAAAGAGAAGGATCCCTGAGAGGGGAGAGTACAGAGGAGATAAAGACACATAGAGGTGGGTGAGAGACAGATATGGGTAATGCCCCTTAGTGAGGTCTGAAATGGGAGAAAAGGCTGACATGTAGTAGATGCAAGAGGTGCTCCAAAGACAGCTTAAAGACCCCAAAAAGGAGAATCCCTACATTTTAGAGATATAGCTTCATGGCACTTTAAACCTAAAAGATGTTTACCAAATCATTTAAATCCAAAGCCCTTATTTTGGAGGCAAGGAAACTGAGTCTCACACTTTGCCTGCTTCATAATTTAGTCAAGGGGTTCACTACCCACAGCACAGTGTCAGTGCTATGACATTCTATCTAACAATAGCCTGGAACCTGTTCTCATTTGTGTTTTGACTAATCAATGCTATGTGTGATAGCTCTAGGCCTGAGTCACTCAATTCATCCTTAAACATGCTGGATAATTCTAATATAGAACTTTTTGTTCTTTCTCTTTATTATATTGGAGATTTAATCACAACAGAGTGCATTGAGGCTTTTTATGATTGCATACAATACACCAGGCTCCAGCTCTCTTTTTTAATTATGATAAAGTCATGTGGCCTCTCATGAATTGCTTGGTATCATGTCCAGGTATAGATGGTTCATAGGACTCTACAAAGATTAATTCAGATTAGCTCATAAATTTATTGAGGGAAGTATCTATCAGGTGTTCCTGTCTGTCTGTGTGACTTTTATTGATAATAATAAAATGATATGAGTTTCAAACTCCCTTTCCCATGCTGTCTTCTGATTTAATCATTAGTCAGATTTTGCATTCTTCCCTAAGGTATCTTTTTATAATCTCAAATACAAATGAGAAACTTAGATCAGTGAATTAAAGAAATTACATTTTAAACAATGGTTCTATGTCCACAGTTTTGTTCTCCCCTCTCAATAGCAAGGTTAATATCATTTGGACAAATGAAAATACATCAAGATGAGTATAATTTATTTATACTTAAAAGATACAATACCATTTGTTTCTAATGACAGCAGTGGCCAAGAGAAGAGAGAGTGGACCATTGTTCACAGTCCAAGGTCAAAAGTTGCTCTGGTTTCTTTTAAAATTATGCACCATATCTTCTGACCTCTTGCCAATCAATAAGAAACCAAATAATGCCAAAATGTCCAATGTATCATAGAATAACTTAGCTTTCAGGGAGAATAGACATAACTTTTGGGACTTCTTAGTTCCTTCACTTAAATAAAAAGCATAAATTATTTTAAAATCTATAAATATTTACCATATTATTTTAAGGCTCTACTGTGTAGCCCAAAAATAATTTAAAATCTAGCACTTGGAACCAGCAAAAACGGTAGCCATTTGTTAAGCATTTACGATGTGCAGAACCAAAAAGCAGACAACATGGGAATCTGGGCCTCTTCTAATCAACCTAGGAGTTGTTTTTTTTTTTTTATGTTTTATATTAAAATTCTCACTAAGAATATTTTCTTCAGTCCAAGATTACCGCTGTTAGCTGCAGTGACAATCCTGGTGACCTATGCAATATATAATCAGAATTCATACATAAAGAAGACTCTGAACACACAGGAGACTTATGACCAAGATAGAGGTCTAGACTGACATGCTCCAACTCCCTCCACAACTAAGAAGGAACAGAACAACCACAAAACCAGAAATAACCAGAAGTTCCAGAAAATAAATGGAAGTCCAATGTATGAAGTTACAAAGAAGTGGTGCTTCTCCAGACAGGTAGGAGGGGTGAAGCCGGGGTGGGAAGGTCAACTGTGCTAAAGGTGGCAGCAGCAGCAAAGATGGCAGGATGGATGGCAATAGCACAGACACCCGTATTTAAGGGGAGGAAAGAAGTGCCGGGCGAGTACACCCCCAGCTGCTGACCAGACCTGTCAGCTTGCGATTCCAATGCCAGGGAAGGCAGACCCCCATTGCCTTGTACTGTGAGGCCTGGAGGGGGTGGGGAGGGAGGAGGAGGCTCCCACTCTCTCAACAGATAATGAAGAGCAAGAATGCATCTTGGACCCCCGCCCCCACACAAAACGCCACAGCGTGGTGAGAAGGGTCTCCTGGTTGTGATGAGTGCACGGGCTCTGCCCCTTATAGCATAGAAAATGGGACAGCTTCACCCAGGAAGCAAAGGTAAACACAAAACTGTCAGGATGGCACAGAACATGATAGAGATCCCAGTGACGCAGCCGACCAGACAGCAAATATCTAATCTAACAAAGCAGCAGATAGAAAATCTTTCTGAGGCTCAGTTCAGAGCTTTGGTTATAAAAATGTTTACAGACATAACAGCAGATCTTAAACAAGACGGGAAAGGAATGAAGGCTAGTCGTCCTGAAATGAACAAAAACATACAAAACTAGTGGTGAAGGAAAGAAAACCAGAGATCAAATCAACAAACTGGAATGTAGGGAAGGAACAAACAGTCAACCAGTGCAGAAAGAGGAAATGAAAAGTGAGGAAAATGAGGAGAGGCTCAGATACCTATGGGACAGCTATAACCAGGCCAACATCCGAATCATAGGGTTGCCAGAAAATGAAGAAGAAGAACTAGAAATTTAAAAATTATGTGAAAAAAATAATAAAGCAGAACTTCCCTAACTTGGGGAAGGAACTGGACTTACAGGTCCAGGAAGCACAGAGAGTTCCAAAAACACTGGACCCAGGGAGAACCACACCAAGACACATTATAATCAAAATGTCAAAAATTAAAGATAAAGAGAGAATCTTAAAAGCAGCAAGAGAGAAGAAGGGAATTATGTACAAAGGGGTCCCAATAAGACCATCAGCTGATTTCTCAAAAGAAACTCTGCAGGCAAGAAGGGACTGGCAAGAAATATTGAAAGTAATGAAAAGCAAAAACTTACAACCATGATTACTCTATCCAGTGAAGCTGTTATTCATAATAGAAGGGCAGAGAAAGTGCTTCCAGGACAAAGTAAAACTGAAGGAGTTCATCAGATCTGAACCACTGTTATATGAAATGTTAAAGAGACTTGTTTAGGAGAAAGAGGATCAAAACTGTGAACATTAAAATGAAAACTGTATCACAACAATCAACAACAGAAGCTAGGTAACAGAAACAAAGACAAACTAAGTAGACAACAGGAGTAGGAAAAGAATTACAGTATGGGGACCATTTGGGGGGAGGGGGAAAGGGTGGAAGATGGTATAGGAATTAAGAAGCGTAGTAGGAGGGAGTGGAGTTGATAGGAAGATGTTGAGAAGAACTATATGCACAACAAATGGGCATGGACTAAGGGGCGGGACAACTGGAGGGAGGGGCGTCACTGGGTGGAGGGGAACAAAGGGAAAAGGAATTGGGACAACTGTAACAGCATAATCAATAGAGCTTTTTTTTTTTTTTAAAAAAGACACTGAATCCTGATCATTTTTAAACACAGAATAAATGATTTATTATTTCTCTTCACCTACCTATGCAAGTACTGAAGAGTAAATGATGTTTAGCAAATTCTGGATAGCATCTCAAATACTGCCACTGAGATCCTGTGCAAGTGCCCTTACTGTTGTCAGTGGTCAGCATCAAGGAACAGGAGCAGAAAGGAAAGGTCAAAGATACATCCTTTTAACATTTTCACCATATTTCTTTGACTCTTTGCTAGACTTTTTTCTCCACCATGTCCCTGGCTGTTACAGGATTTGATCCCCAACAGCCTAAAGAAAATAAATAATTCCAGGTCTTGTTAGCCTTCTGACAACTTTCTCCTATATGAATATAGTCGGTGTGTAATATTAATGGCCACATTCCTACCAAATTATTTTTTGTCATAGTCCTAAGGCTAACTTGGAAATCTTCTCTCTCACTAATTATTAAATGTAGTCATTCAATAAACAAATATTGGGTGCCTGCTAGGTGTCATGCAGCATATAAAAGTGGGACCAAACTAGACAAAGAAGAAGATGGGCACTCAGGCAGAGAAAGGAATGTGCATAGTTTTCCTCATGCCAGCCAAGAGTATCTTTGGCTGTTTGGTCACCTCTATCCTCTCAGCAATACTTATCAATCTTGGGACTTAGAAGATCTTACCTCTGTTAATTCCTACCCATTGAAGAGACTCTGTAGCAGAAAAAATAGATTGCATTATATAAGGACTTTAGTGGTAACTTCTAATTCAGCCCAAGTTATTGCTAATCCTTGAAAAGTAACCCATTGAGCTAATTTTCAAGGAAAAAATGGGACAATCATATATTATGGTAGTAATTAGGTATGCATTTTTGTAATATAATGATATATGTCAATTATGCCTCAATTTAAAAAAAAAGAAAATGCATTTTTGCATACATACCCCAGTTGGGTTAATAGTGTAGATGACAGGTAAATAAAGTATAAATGACAGAGAAGAATAGTGGTATCAACATAGACTTTAAGATAAATTGTGACTTATGTCATTTTGAACTTTTTTTTCAGAAACTAGTATCCCTGACCAAAGTGCCTGAATAGATAAATCATCACTAAAATACATGGGATTTTTGGCCTCATCATACTCTATTAACAAAACAAAACTATGCTTTTTATGTGTCATAACTCCTCGAGTTCTTTGTTGAACTAATACATCTTGAGACAAAATGCAATATATAAGGTGAGAGCCATACTTTGTAAAATTGGAAAAGAACATATTTGCTTGTAGTTTAGCACTATAATTATATTTTTGATACACAATATCCTTGAGGGTTTTACTTCAAAAATAATCCTCTGGAAATCTACCTCAAGACACTAATACATACAAATATTCATAATGAATTATTAATACAAAAATGTAATGTATGAAGCTTTAAACAAAATTTATTCTTTTTTAAATGAGTCTATTATGCCACAAAATGACATTATGAGCACAATATTTAATATTAAAACTAAAATATAAAAAATTAAAAGCAAAAATATCTCAAATACATTTCATTAAGGATAAGTAAAAGAAAAAATGTAACTAGATGAGGGTGACATCAAGTAAGATTTTGAGCATCCTGGTGGAAAAATGAAGATTGTTACCTTATTTCAGAAAGAAACAAAAATACTTGCAGTTTCTCACATTCTATGGTTTTCTAAAACAACTGAAAATTTGAAAGGAAGAAGGGCACTTCCAGAGGACCCACCCTGTGCGGGCACTGAGGTGGGCCCTGGGATTCAGTCAGGAACAAAACAGACACATTTCCTGCCCTGATAGAATTTACATGAGTGAGATAGATGAGAACTGAGAATATAGTGTTACAAGTCATGATGAAACAACCAAGTGCCTACGTCACATTAGAACCTACAACCCATCAGTTCCCAAAAGTAAAGAGCTCTTTTGTTGCTTGTTTTAATGTTTTTATTGTCCATTACTCTGAAGGGTAACAAAAATAAATGACATCATAAAAGTTTAAGAAATTTTACCTTGGTTTTATAATCATTGTCTCTGGGCTATATTTCCTGACTCCTTTTTTCTTAAGTCATAACAAAGCCATAGTGTTTATTTCATACTGAGAAAAAATATGAAAAATAATAATCCATTTCATAGATGGCTTCCATATATATTTAACCCATGATGACATCACATCGAATGTATGGCCTATGGCCCAGCCAACATGGAAAATATAAATAGATATATGTAGCATGATTGCAGTATTCAACCACCAGTTCCAGGCTTCTTAAAATCAATTCAGTAGAGACAGATATTGATCACGAGGGCCTCTAAAGCAAAAACCAACTCTATCCATTTCTCCTCATTTTTCCAACAGCTCCTCAAGGTCAGAGAACATGTCTGCTTCATTCTGTAAATCTTCAGTAAGCCTAGAACAGGGCTTTCTACAAAGGGAGCCCCTCCAGGTGCCCTTGAGAGAAGACATTAAAGAATTCAGTGAGTTATTATGCTTAAAAGTAAATTTGGCATCTTGAAACAGTGAATAGATAAATATGACTGATAAGAACATACATGTGAGAAAGTGGAAGAATTGATATTGGAATTGTGGTGGACTAGAGCAGCCTGAGAAAGGCTGGGAAAACCAGGTCAGAGAGCTGGATCTCTGAAGAAAATGAAAAAACATTAAAAGAAACTCTAGATACATTTCTTATCCTTTTGCTGGAAGAAGGTTATAGGGAGAACGAGGAAAGAGATATCCTAAGAATCCTGAAACACTAGTTCAAAAGAGCATATGCACCCCTAAGTTCATTGCAACATTATTTATAATAGCTGAATGATGGAAACAACCCGTGTCTATCAGTAGATGAGTAGATAAAAATGTTGTGGCTCATTTACACAATGTAACATTACACGACCATAAAAAGGAAGGCAATCTTACCTTTTGCAACAGCATGAATGGACTTGGAGATTATTATGCTAAGTGAAATAAGCCAGTCAGAAAAAGACAAATACAACATGATTTCTCTTATATGTGGAATCTAATGAACAAAATAGAAACAGAGACATGGATACACAGAACAGACTGAGAGCTGTCAGAGGGGAGAGGGGACTGTATGAAGGAAAGGGAAGGGATTAGCCAAAGAGCATATATGCATGACCCATAGACACAGACAGCAATGTGGTGATGGCCAGAGGGAAGGGGGAGTGGGTGGCTGGGTGGAGGTGAGCAAAGGGGGAAAAATATGAACATCTGGAATAGTGTCAACAATAAAAATAAATTGTACAAAGCCCCCCTCCTCAAATCCTTTCTTGCCACAGACAATGGTGCTAAACAAAGGACACATGACCTCTGCCCTCATGGAGCTTACAGGGTAATCTAGAAGAGAGATTATATTTGAAGAAAAATAAAAGAGGAAGGCAATGAAGGAAAAGATATTACAAAAGAGAATAATTTAAATGAGATGGAGGAGATAATTTAGATTATCAAAATCAAGGAAAGTCTTCTGAATAAGTGATATTTGATCTAAAGCCTCAAGAATGAGTTTGAAAGAAAGCAGATTTGCAGATAGAGAGAATGGCATGTGCAAGAGACCTGAAGCAAAAAAGAACTTGCCACCTTCAAGGACCAGAGATAAGAGGCATGGTAGCCAGTTCAGAACAAACAAAGGAGAAAGGGCACAAAATTAGGTTGAAGGGTAAAGGAGGTAACTGAAACTCAAAGAGGTTAAATAACATACCCAAGCTTACCCAGCTGGAAACTAGAGTCAGTTTCAAAACCCACATCAGTTTGACTCAAAGCCTATGCTCCTAGCTAATCCAACAGGCTCCCCAGACCTTTTGATCACCCACGGTGCTCAAGAATAGATTCCAAAATCCAAGATGATGGAGGAATAAGTGGAAGCTATACTAACCTCCTCCCAGGAGTCTGAGCTTACAACTTAATTGTGAAGAAATCATCTGGAATAACCAACTGAACACTAGCTGGAGAGAAGTCCTATAACCACGAAGAGACAGAAAAGGCCACTTCATTAGAACATGACCAGTAGGAAGTGAGGAGGTGCGAAATGGCTAGCTGGGCTTCCACAGCTGGCAGCTGAAGGGACTGAGAAACAGCTCAGCAGCTGGGAGAGTCCCCTGAGAAGAGCAGGCTCTAAACCCCCAGTTGGGCTTCCAAGCCTACAGCAACAGAGCGGAAAGTAAAATAGTATCCAGTTGTGAAAAGCAAAAAGCCAGAGGGTTTCTTGCTAGCCTGAGAGAAACAGCTGGAGAAAAAAAGCTCTTAAGAGGATCATGTACAAAAATATTTTGGCACCCACTTACCCTGGGCTCAAGTAGAGGGAGGGCAGAGAGGGTTAGAAACACTTGGGGGAAATCTGGAGTGGTGGCTTTGAGCGGAGAACTGGGGGAGCAGTCAACCACATTCCAGTGCTGACTCATTCCCCATACTGCAGGCAGACCATTCCCTTCCAAGTGGTGAGAGCCTGAAGGGAAGGAAAAGCCCTGCCTACAGGAAGTAAGTTGCACCACCCTCAGACCTTAAGCCTGACGGCTGTTCACAGATTAAATAGGTTAACAACTAAGGAGACAGACAAAGGCAGTAGATCTCTGGTAGTCTCCAACAGACTGCCTAGGCCTAGATTGGTACATGATCTGACAACAGCAGGGGCAGATCCAGGAAGTGCAGATCAATCTAAGAAGCAGCAACAAACAAGAAGAGTGACAAAAATGGGGAGACAGACAAACATCCCCCCCATCAAAATGAAAGAATCCCCAGAAAGAGTGCTAAATGAAACAGAAGGAAGCGAACTATCAGACATGGGATTCAAAGATGGATTATATGGAAGATCAATTAAATCAGCGAGTTCAAAGAAAACTACAAAAAACTCCAGGGAAACTACAAGGAACTTACTGAGAATTTTACCAGCATGAAAAAGGACATAGAAGCTATCAATAAGAGCCAGGAGAAAATGAAGAATACAATTTCTGAATTGAAGAACACAGTAGGAGAAATTAAAAGCAGGCTAGAGGAAACAGATCAGATCAGTGAGTTGGAGGACAACGTAGAAAAAAATTCCCGGACAGTACAACAAAATGAAAAAATACTGAACAAGACTGAAGAGGCTCTAAGACAGCTGCTGGACAACATGAAATCTAATAATATCCATATCATAGAAATTCCAGAAGGAGAAGAAGAGGAGCAACAATAGAAAACCTGTTTGAAAAACTAATGACAGGAAACTTCCCTAACTTGATGAGACAAAGAGTCATGCAAGTCCAGGAAGCACAGAGGGTCCCAATGAAGATGAATCCAAAAAGACTCACTCTAAGACACATCATAATTAAAATGGCCACATTCAAAGACAAAGAGAGAATCCTAAAAGCAGCAAGAGAGAAACAACTAATAACATACAAGGGAGCTCCAATAAGGCTATCATCAGATTTCTCAGCAGAAACACTGCAAGCCAAGAGGGAATGGCAAAAAATATTCCAAGCAATGATAAAAAAACAAAACTCTACCCAGCAAGGCTGTCATTCAAAATGGAAGGTGAAATAAGGAATTTCCAAGATAAAAGAAGGCTAAAATAATACTTCTCCACCAAACCGGCATAGCAAGAGATGCTAAAGGGTCTGCTTTAAAAAGATGAAGAAACAGAAAAAGATAGAGAGGAACACAAGTAAAAAATGAGGAAAATGACAATGAGTAAGTACCTATCAATAATAACTTTAAATGTAAAAGGATTAAATGCACCAATCAAAAGACATAGGGTAGCTGAATGGATTAGAAAGCATGACCAACATATGCTGTCTACAAGAGACCCACTTTAGAGCAAACAATCTACATAGACTGAAAGTTAAGGGATGGAAAAAAGTATTTCAAGCAAACAGACCTTAAAAAAACGCTGGGGTAGCAATACTTATATCAGAAAAACAGATATCACAGCAAAGACCATAAAAAGAAACAAAGAAGGATATTTCATAATACTTAAGAGAAAAATCCATGAAGAAGATATAACACTGATAAACATATATGGACCCAACCTAGGAGCACCCAAATATGCAAGAAAATTTTTGAAAGAATTCAGGAAGAATATAGGCAGCAACACTCATAGTAAGGGACTTTAACACCCCATTGTCAAAAATGGACAGACCTTCAAAGCAAAGAACACCAAAGCTATTGAGGCATAGAACAACACTCTAGATCAAATGAAATTAGTTGATATATAGAGAACTTTTCACCCTGAAGAAGCAAAATATACATTCTTTTCAAATCACATGGAACTTTTTCAAAGATATACCACATGGTAAGACACAAAACAGGCCTCAACATATTCAAGAAAATTAAAATTATATCAAGCATCTTCTCAGTTCATAATGGCTTAAAACTGAAAATCAACCTCAAGGAAAAAACTCAAAAACATTCAAACTCATGGAGAATGAATAATATGCTATTAAATAATGAATGGATTAACAATGACATCAAGGAAGAAATCAAAAAGTTTCTGGAACAAATGATAATCAACACACAACCACCAAAAACCTATGGGATACAGCAAAAGCAGTCCTGAGAGTAAAGTTCATAGCAATACAGGCCTACCTAAAAAGGATAGAAGAATCTCTAATAAAAAAAAAATCTAATCCTACAGCTACAAGAACAAGATGAAGAACAACAAACAAAGCCCAGAGCAAGTAAAAGGAAGGAAAACATCATGATCAGAGCAGAATTAAATGACATAGAGACTAAACAAATAAGTCAAAAGATCAACAAAGTAGATGATTTTTTGAAAAGATAAACAAAATCGACAAGCCTTTAACCAGGCTCATCAAGAAAAAAAGAGAGAGGACTCAAATAAATAAAATCAGAAATGAAAGAGGAAAAATCACAACCGATACCACAGAAATACAAAGGTTTGTTAAGAAATTATTACGAACAACAGCATGGCAAAAAATTTGACAACCTAAATGAAATGGACAAATTTATGGAAACATATGATCTCCCAACACTGAATCAAGAAGAAGCAGAAAGCCTGAACAGACGAATAACAAAGAGTGAAATTGAAACAGTAATCAAAAATCTCCCAGCACACAAAAGCCCTGGACCGGATGACTTCACAGGTAAATTTTACAAAACGTTTAGGAAAGAACTAACTCTTATCCTTCTCAGATTACTCCAAAAAATCCAAGAAGAGGGAAGACTCCCAAACTCTTCCTATGATGCCAGTATTACCCTAATTCCAAAACCAGGTAAAGACACAACAAAGAAAGAAAATTACAGGCCTATATCACTGATGAACATAGATGCTAAAATCCTCAACAAAATATTGGCAAACCAGATCCAGCAACACATTAGAAAGATTATACACCACGATCAAGTGGGATTCATCCCAAGGATGCAAGGATGGTTTAATATTTGCAAATCAATAAACAAAATACACCACATAAACAAAATGAGAGACAATTATCATATGATCATATCAATAGATGCAGAAAAAAGCATTTGATAAAATACAACACCCATTTATGATAAAAATGCTCAGCAAAATGGGAATAGAGGGAACATACCTCAACATAATAAAGGCCATATATGAGAAACCTGAAGCCAACATCATACTCAATGGGGAAAAACTGAGAGCACTCCCCCTGAGGTCAGGAACAAGACAAGGATGTCCACTCTCTACATTCATATTCAACACAGTCTTGAAAGTTCTAGCCACAGCAATCAGACAAGAAAAAGAAATAAAAGGCATCAAAATTGGAAAAGAGGAAGTGAAGCTGTCATTATTTGCAGATGACATGATAGTGTCCATAGAAAACCCTATAGAATCCACAAAAAAAAACTACTTGACCTAATAAGTGAATTTGGCAAAATAGCAGGGTACAAAGTCAATATTCAGAAATCTAAGGCATTTCTGTACACCAACAATAAAATATCAGAGATAGAAACTAAAAAAAAAAAAAAAAGAAATCCCATTTACCATAGCAACAAGAAAAATAAAGTATCTAGGAATAAACTTAACCTAGGAGATAAAAGTCCTGTACTCAGAAAACTACGTAACACTGAAGAAAGAAATTAAGGAAGATACAAATAAATGGAAGCATATACCATGCTCATGGATGGGAAGAATCAACATCATTAAAATGTCCGTACTACCCAAAGCAATTTATAGATTTAATGCAATCCCTATTAGAATACCAACGACATATTTCACAGACCTAGAATAAATACTTCAAAAATTTATATGGAACCAAAAAAGAACCTGAATAACCACAGCAATCTTGAGACAGAAGAATGCAGTAGGAGGAATCACAATACCTAATATCAAACTATACTACAAGGCCATGGTAATCAAAACAGTCTGGTACTGGCATAAGAAGAGACATATAGATCAATGGAACAGAATAGAGAGCCCAGAAATAAACCCAGATCTATATAGTCAACTAATATTTGACAAATGGGGAAGGAACATAAAATGGAATGAGAAAAGCCTCTTCGACAACTGGTGCTTGGAGAACTGGACAGGGACGTGCAAAAAAATCAAACTAGACCACAACTTACACCACACACCAGAATAAACTCAAGATGGATCAAAGACTTAAATGTAAGCCATGGCACCATAAAAGTCCTAGAAAAAAACATAAGCAGGAAAATTTCAGATACCCCATGTAGCAACATTTTCACTGATATATCTCTTAAGGCAACAGAAAGAATAGAAAGAATAAACCAATGGAGTACATCAAACTAAAGAGTTTCTGCTCAGCAAAAGAAAACATCAGCTAGATGAAAAGGGAACCAACCATATGGGAAAATATATTTGCCAATGATACCTCAGACAAGGGACTGATCTCCAAAATATATAAAGAACTTACACATCTCAACACCAAGAAGACAGACAACCCAATTAAATAATGGTCAAAGGACCTGAACAAACACTTCTCCAAAGAGGACATACAGAGGGTCCATAGACATATGAAAGAACACTCAACATCATTAGACATCAGAGAGGTGCAAATAAAAACCACAATGACATACCACCTCACATCAGTCAGGATGGCCATCATCTACAAATCAACAAACAACATGTGCTGGCGAGGATATGGAGAAAAGGGAACCCTGGTGCACTGCCAGCGGGAATGCAGACGGGTACAGCCACTATGGAAAACAGTTTGGAATTTTTTCAAAAAATTAAAAATGGAACTGTCTTTTGAACCAGCAATTTCATTGCTAGGATTATATCCGAAGAATCCTGAAATACCAATTCAAAAGAACTTATGCACCCCTATGTTCATAGAAGCACTATTTACAATAGCCAAGTGCTGGAAACAGCCTAAGTGCCCATCTGTAGATGAGTGGATCAAAAAACTGTGGTACATTTACACAATGGAGTACTATGTAGCAGAAAGAAAGAAGGAACTTCTACCATTTGCAACAACATGGATGAAACTAGAGAGAATTATGCTCAGTGAAATAAACCAGGCAATGAAAGAAAAATACCTTATGCTATCACCTATTACAGGAGACTAATGAACAACACAAACAAGCGAGCAAAATTGAACCAGAGGTATGTATACAAGGAGTAGACCAACAGTAAGAAGGGGGGAATGGGGAGGAAGAGAATGGGGTAAGAATCGGAAGGTTCTAGTCAAAGAACATGTATAAATGACCCATGGACATGGACATAGACATGGACAACTGGGTGGGGACTGACTGTGGGAGAAGGTGGGCGGGGTGCGGGGAAGCAATAGGAAAAAAAGTGGGACAAATGTAAGAGAAAAACAAAGAAACAAAAATTTTTAGTAGGGGAAAAAAAGAAAATATAAAGAATGGAAATGCAATTCTAGTGAATATTAGGACAAGAATTTTCCTTCACACTGTATGTTCTTCTCCCTATATGATCCCTCCAGAATTTAGCATTCTGAAGAAGTAATGACATAAGGTTCTTTGCATAAAACTAATAAGACCAGTTGTTAATAGAGGTTTTGTTCACCAAGACTATGACTGGAATGTCATGCCTAAAGGAGACATGCTTGGGCTCTGAAGGGACTGGGATTGACTTTCAAAGGTAATAAAAGCCCACGATATAAAAGGCCTGGTACCTTGGTTGGATGTGCGGTCCATGGCAATCTCTCCAGGGAAGGAATGAAGGAACGAAGGTTGTTTTCATGAAAGATGGCTAGAAGGGACCTTAAGGCACAATGGAAAACCAGAAGGATTTGGAAAAGATAGGTGTTTAGAGGCAAGGCTGAATGGCAGGTATGCGGCTCAACTTCTGTTCCTTAAATGGCAGACTGAAAGTCACCCTAAATGTTCCTAATGTAAGTACCAGCAAAGCAGACTTAAAGATCATATCTTATCGTTTGCAACTCTTGTAGTGTTTATGCAAATGAACAGGATAAATTAAAAATGACTCAATGCAGTCCCTTTAATGACAAGGAGGGTAATCCTAAGAAGAAAAATTGTGATTCAAGGGAAATCACAATTCTCAGTCGTAGACTATAAAATAGTCCAGCTAACTGTCTTTAAGGTTTATTTTCATTTAAAGTTTGTTTTCATTTGAAAGCTAAACCATGTCTGTGGCATCATCAAAGATGCTTTAAATTTACAGGCAAGAAGAATGTCAAATACCTTGCAACTGGATATCTTTCCAATAAGACAGTCTTATAGATTTAGAGACCGGTTTGTGGTCATGTTGCATAAGTTAACATTGTTTTCTGTCTTCATAGGGCATAAGTTTATGATCTCTTTACCTGAGCAATTGTCTGTATGTATAGGCCTCACTTAATCCTGTCTGCATCACTGCCTCCTGAGACTCGATGGTTTGGCTGAACTAAGTGTCTGGGTTGGTGAAGTACGGGGTGGTCTGTGGGCTTCACTTTAAAACTGGTTTTTCTTTTCTGTCCTAATGCCTTGGACAGAAAGGTCCCAGAGGTCTGAGAGGGGGCAAACCTAGGACATTCCCCTCAGCCCAAACTAAGTATAGTGGGCAAAAGGATTTTGGACAGGTGTGATGTGCTTGGCACACCTTCCTCCAAAGAAGCCCTTTTTTTCCCTGATGTGGGACATTGAAAAATTGATCCCTGCATTTTGTCATCTAGTGGTTATGGATTGAATGATACCTTTTAACCCTGTTGCCCCCAGAATACAACAAGGATGCCAGCCTGTTAAACCAAGCACGCCGTTGTCCGAGGACAGCCAACTGACCTAGAGTCTGCACAATCCTTCCCCATGTGGGAAGGCCACCCTCCCCTCCAAACCCCCACTCTTACTAGGGATTTCTGGACCCAAGGGTAGGTAGGAATATGACCATGCCCAGCTTGAAGCACGTAGAGGAGCATGAGATCTTTGCCTACTGTCCTTTATAAGATTGTAAAGGGTCTTAAGTCTGAGAGGGGGGGGGATTGTTATTTTTTATTGTTATAAAAATTAATTAATGAATCAATCATTTAAAAAAAGAATAATATGAGAAAGGATGAAGCTGGAGAGATTGCATGCACAATCCATGGACATGAACTAGGAGAGGTGGAATTGCTTGGTGAGAGGGGGTGCTGGGCAGAGAAGAGCAAAGTGGAAAAAATTGAAACTATTGTAACAATATAATCAATAAAATATACTTTTAAAAAAAGAATAGATTCCTAGGCCTTACCCCAAATCTTCAGGATCCCATACAGAGGAGGATCAGCTAGAGGTCCACAGAAAAGAGACACTACATTCAAACTGGGCAATCTGAAGAGAGCTTAATGAAGAATCTGTATTAGTTTCCTGGGGTTACCATAACAAAGAACCACAAACTTGATAGCATAAATAACAGAAACTTACTGTCTCACAGTTCTGGTTAAAAGGGTAAGGTTCTTCTGAGGACTCTGAGAGAGAATCTGTTCCATGCCTCTCTTTAAGCTTTTGGGGTTTGCTGGCAATTTTTGACATTCCGTGGTTTACAGATAAATCACTCAAATCTCCACCTTCATCTTAAAATGGCATTCTGTATGTGTATGTGTGTGTGAGTCCAAATTTTCCCTTTTTATAAGGACACCAATAATACCAGAAGAAGGCCCAACATATCCTCTTTTTGAAGACCTTCTAAATTTCCAAAGGTCACATTCACAGGTTCTGGGATTAAGATTTCAACTTTGGAAGACACAATTCAACCCATAATCAGGGCTATTTACAAAGATATGGGCAGGGAGAGCACAGGGACCGCGCAGCCCCCAGACTAGCAAGAGTGATTGTCTGTCACCACTCACTGTGACCTGTAGGAGAAAGCTGGGGAGGTAAATACCCCACCTTCCTTCCCTCCAACCTCCTGCTAGGGCTGAAGCCAACCAGAAGCCATCCTCCTGAGATGTGGAGCAGGAAGAATAAAAGTCAAATGTGGGTCCAGAGGGGCAAACAAGATATTTAGCCAGAAGATCCTGAAAACCTTTAAAAACAGGCCCTGGAAAATTATTGTGCTCAAGTGAAGTTTAGGAAATGTTTGGCACATTAAAATTGTTAGAAAGACAAGGTCTTGAGCATCAATGAGTCTTACTCATGTAACCTAGTACTTGTTCATTTTTAAAAAAAGAAATATGAAGGAATTTGTACTACTTAATAAGAAAGACATCTATTGGTTTAATTGGAAATGAAAATGTTTTGTTTTTTAACTTAACAACCCACAGCTTGAAAATAAGATTCCAATGTTTGCACCTTAAGGCCAGGTGATTTGGGAAGATGAAGAAGAGAAGGGTCAGTTATTACAACAGAAATAAACCAGCCCTGGTCTCTCATTGCCTGTGACAAAGTCTCATGCCTCTGTGACACTGTGTTCACAGAGACTGTGAATTAATTGAGAAAGACTAACTAACTGAACCCCAAAGCTCAGAAGTGAGGACACACAACACCATGCCAAAAGAGCAGAAGGAAAACTATGTCAGTGTGTCTCTTCCGCCGAGAAGGGGAGTCCTTATCTCCAAAATTTTGCTGCTTCCCCCACTTTCGAATGCACAAAACACTCACTGAGCCAAAGATGGAAACTGTGAGCTTAGCACCATCATTCTGTCAATTAATTTGGCTTTCACATAGGAGCTGTTTTTCTAGAATACAAGATTACTACATTATGAAATGCTAATTGTTTTTGCTATTCTGCCTGATGCCTAGAACATGAGATGCAAATTAAAACATAATATAATTATGGCTGCTCTCACCCTGTTCAAATGTATTTTCTTCTCCAGCAGACTCAGGTAAGCAGCCCTTATTTTGTTTAATTTCCAGCATCCTATTCTATCTCTTACCTGCTGTGTTTTAAGGAGTCTGCCCTGGAGAAATGCCTGACATTACCATCATAGTGAGGCTTCTTGTTTCAAACAAAAATATCAGAATTTCTTATTCAAATAAGTCTTGTCTTTCTCAATAGTCACCTTGGGAGACTAAATATTTAGTCCACATGACTGCATTTTATATCAGTGAATTCTCATTAAAATGCTATATCAAGACAGACTCTAAAAGAGAAAAAAGGCAGCACTAGAGAGGAATGACCCACATCAGCTTGGGAAGCTTGTATAAAGGCAGGGCAGTATGTTGCCTTAATGACCACAGAGACTTTTCAGAGTCAGAACCCTTTTCTTTACCACCAGCTATGAAAGCCTCCTCTGAGTGCCCCCTTCCAACAGCCCACCCTGATACAGGCCCATTATCCTGCCAGGAAAGAATAAAATGCATTACTAATAGAAGTGTTTCTAAAAAAGAAAGAGAGGGGTGGGAAAGGGAATGAAAGGAGATGAGAGAAGAGGTGAGGAGAGGAGAGGTGACATGGTATAAAAGGGAAATATCTTCCATAAAGTATCTGAAAAATCTTCTGTCAGTAAGTCATTAAGCACTTAAGAATGTTGCAGAGTATGAAGTTATGACAGTAAAAACTTGAAATTGTTGAAATGTTCAACCACAGAAGAATGGTTAAATAATTTACAGACAATGCATACAATGAAGTACTTTAAAGTTATTGTAGGGACCTATTTTCATTGACATGGAAAGTTGTTAGGTGAGAAAAGCAGGTTAAAAACCTAAATGTATAATGTGATCTCATTTTTTAATATGTATGCCTTTTGATCCTGTGACTCCACTGCTAGGATTATACCCCAAAAACCCAGAAACACCAATTCAGAAGAACCTATGCACCCCTATGTTCATAGCAGCATTATTTACAATAGCTAAGTGCTGGAAACAGCCTAAGTGCCCATTTGTAGATGAGTGGATCAAAAAACTGTGGTATATTGACATGATGGAATTCTTTGTAGCAGAAAGAAAGAAGAAACTCTTGCCTTTTGCAACAACATGAATGGAACTGGAGAGTATTATGCTCAGTGAAAAAAAGCCAGGTGGCTAAAGAAAAATACCACATTATCTCACCTAATACAGGAACCTAATGAATAAAACAAACAAGCAAAATAGAACTAGAGGCATGGAAACAAGAAACAGACTGACAGTGGCCAGAGGGGAGGGGGGAGGGGGAGAAATAGGAGGAAGAAGGGGAAGGGTCTAATCAAAGAACTAATGTAGGGAATCAAGAGGGGTAAAAATGTGAGACAACCATAATGGAAAAACAAACAAAATAATTTTTTAGTGGGGGAAAAATGAAAATATGAAGAATGGAAATGCCAGTTCAGTGAATATTAGGACAAAGATTTTCCTTCACGTTGTATATTTTTCTCCCTATTTGATCCCTCCAGAGCTTGGCATTTTAAACAAGTAAGTAAATGACATAAGTTTCTTTGCATAGAACTAATAAGACCAGTTGTTAATAGAGGTTCCTTTTTTTTTGACCAAGTCTTTGACTGGAATGTCAAGCCTAAAGGAAACATACTTGGGCTCAGATTGCTACCAAAAAGCCCTGAGGAACTGGGAATGACTTTCAAAGGTAATAAAAGCCAGTGAGATAAAAGGCCTAGTACCATGGTTGGTTGTGCGGTCCACAGCAATCTTTCCAGGGAAGGAACGAATGTTGTTTTCCTGAAAGATGGCTAGAAGGGACCTTAAGGCACAATGAAAAACCAGAGAGACTTGGAAAAAACAGGTGTGTACAGGCAAGGATGAATGCCAGATATGTGGCTCAGCTTCTGTGCCCTGAAGAACAGACTGAGGGTCACCCCAAATATTCCTTGGGTAAGTTCCAGCAAAGCAGAACTAAAGATCATAAGTGATCATTTGCTGCTCTTGTTATGTTTATGCAAATGAACAGGATAAATTAAAAATGGACTTAATGTAGTCCCTTTAAAGACAAAGAGGGTAACCTTAGGGAGAAAAATTATTATTCAAGGAAAATCACAATGATCAGTAGTAGAGTATAAAATAGGGCAACTAACCGTATTAAAAGTTTCTTCTCATTTAAAATATGGTTTCACTTGAAAATTAAACCATGTCTATGATATCATCAAAGATATTCAAGTTGCAGGCAAATATAATTTCAAGTGCCTTGGAACTGGATGTCTTCCCAATAAGACAGTCTTACAGATTTAGAGACTTGTTTGTGGGTTATGTTACAAAAATTAACACGTGTTTTCTGTTTTCAAAGGACATAAGCCTATGATCGCATTACCTGAGTGATTGTCTGTACGCATAAGCCTCACTTAATCCTCTCTGCAGCGCTGCCTCCTGAGACTCAATGGTTTGGCTGAACTAAATGGCTGGGTTGGTGAAGAATGGGGTGGTCTGTGGGCTTCACTTTAAAACTGGTTTCTCTTTTCTATCCTAATGGCTTGGACAGAAAAGGCCCAGAGGTCTGAGAGGGGGAAACCTAAACTATTTACCTCAGCCCAAACTAAGTATAATCGGCAAAAGGGTTTTAGACAGGTGAGATGTGCCTAGCACACCTTCCTCCAAAGAAGCCCCCCCCTTTTTTTTTCCTAATATGGAACATTGAAAAATTAATCCCTGCCTTTTGTCATCTAGTAGTTATGGGTTGAATGATGTCTTTTAACCCTTTTCGCCAAATCTGTTGCCCCCAGAACACAACAAGGACACCAGCCTGTTGAACCAAGCACGCCGTTGACCGGAGACAGCCAACTGACCTGGAGTCTGCACGATCCTTCCCTATGTGGGAAGGCCACCCTCCCCTCCACACCCCCACTCTTATTAGGGTTTTCTGGACCCAAGGGTAGGTAGGACGATGACCATGTCCAGCTTGAAGCAGCTAGAGGAGCTTGAGACCTTCGCCCATTGTCATTTACAAGATTACAAAGGGTCTTAATATTTGAGGGGGGGGATAGTTAATTTTTACGAACCAGGGGTATGGACTTGGGGGGGATTGCTGGGGGAGGGGGGTGCTGGGTGGAGGGGAGCAAGGGGGAGAAAATTGGAACTGTTGTAACAATATAATCAATAAAAAACATTTTAAAAAAAAGAACTAATGTAAATGACCGATAGACATGGACAACAGGGTGGTGAAAAATAAATAAATAAATAACTATGTACGTTTGTAGGTATCTTGAATGTGTGTGTACGTTTAGAAGAGAAAGAGAAGGAGAAAGAAGGAAAGATTCTCATTAAAAACCAAGATGTAAATGAATATTTTTGAGAGGCAAAAACTATGGAAAAATTACATATTTTGCTTATTTCTGTTTTCTAATTTTTTTACAAAAAATATGACGTATGAGGTCTGTCCAGAAAGTATCCAGCCATGTACTATGAAAAACAGACATTTATTGAAGAAGATGCAAGATACAAGAAACATTGTACATAGGACAATGATGCTTTAGTCCCTTTCAAAGTAGGCACCTTGGGACATCACATGGTTCTCCTAATTGCCATCAGCTGCTCCATCGTATTTTCCTGAATCTCATTGACAGTCTGAAATCTCTTCCCTTTCAAAGGTGATTTTAGTTTTGGGAAAAGTCAGAAGCCATAGGGTGCCAAATCTGGGCTGTAGGGGAGCTAAGTCACTTGGGTAATTTGATATTTTGCCAAAAATTGCATGAGACATGATTCATGAGCAGGCACGATGTCGTGATGAGGCTACCAGTCACCAGTTGCTCATAGCTACAGCCATTTTTATTGTATTGGCCTGGAGAAGTGCACTCATGATCAGTAATACCTTCCCAATCAAAAAGCACAGTTAATTTAACATGGTCTTGATCTTGCTGTGACTTTGCTGTGCCTTCTTTGAATGTGAAGAACCAGGCAACTTCCATTGAGATGACTGGGCCTTTGTTCCTGGATCACAGCCATAAATCCATCATTCATCTCTGGTTATGACCTTCTTGAGGAAATCTGGTTCATTGGTAGTGGTTTAAATCAAGTCATTAACAACTGCAGCATGATCTTCCTTCTGCCCTGGTAGCAGAAGCCATGAAACAAATTTTGCCACAACACATTTCATGCCAAGATCCTGCATCAAAATCTTGGACACAATTTTTGGAACCCCCAGATTAATTGCTAGTGCCTGCATTCAGTCACCAATCTTTGTTGATTTCAGCCCAAATGCAACATTCTCAGGTGTTCTGCTTGTTGCAGGCCTTCTAGAATGTGGATCACTTTGAGGAGATTCTTGACCATCTTTGAAGCATTTGTGCCACTCTTTTATTTGCGCTGCACTCATTGCAACATCCCCAAAAGTCTTCTGAATCATCCGAATAGTTTCCATTGAAGAATGGTCAAGCTTAACACAAAATTTGATGTAGATTCATTGGTCTACTTGCTCAGTCATTTTGAATGTGATGGCCACACAGTTCACATGTTCACTCAAGAGTATCTACCACCCCGTTTGACTAATACAGTGAAGTCATCATTGTTCATGCGTGGGCATTCCAATCCACTCTCCTTGGCTGCCAGATTACATCAATGTCATGCAAACCATTCTCATTATATTAACAATGGCTGGACTTTTTCTAGACAGACATCATATATGCACGAAAAGTAAAGAAGGTTATCATAGAGATAACTGAGTAGATGTGGCTGAAGAGTATAATCCAAATAGTCACCTAACATTTACATTTTTTTATCATATCTCTTTTTAAAATCTGGCGATGTTATGCCATAGATATAGTGATAATATAAATGAAGATACAGAATATGTATAGAATATGCAATCAAGTTCACAAAAGAAAGAAAAATGAAGAGGATATATATCTGACTGGATTATGTTTTCATTAAAAAATTATCTGAAAGGGTAAATAAAAAACATAACAGTGATTACCTATGGGGAATAGCAACTGAGCTGATGGGAGACAGAGATAAACCTCCTTCTGTTTTTGACATGTAAAACTTGTGAATATATAGTATGTGTGTTACATGTCATTGAGTTGTCTGCTTCCTGGCAAACTTATGAATGAGTAATGACCACAATGTTTTGTCCTCAGCAGCCCTGCTCAGCTCCTACAGACTCATGCCTATGGCTTCTGTTATAGAATCAATACATCTAATGTTTGGTCTTCTTCTTTTCCTGCTGCCTTCTGTTTTTCCCAACATTACTGCCTTTTCTGAAGAACCCTGTCTTCTCATGCTTTGCCTGAAGTAGCACAGCTTCAGTTTTGTCATTTTTGCCTCCAGTGATGTTTCAGACTTAATTTTCTCTAGGCCCCACTTGTTTGTCTTTGTGGTGGTCTACAGGATACCTGTAGAACTCTCTTCTAACACCCTATTTCAAATAAATTAGGGTTATTTTCTTATCAGCCTTCTTTACTGTCCAGGTTTCATATCCATGCATTGTAATTGGGAATATGAGAGTGTGGGTAATTTTAGCTTTGCTTCTAATGACATATCTTTGGTCTTAGTGATCATTCCTAATTCTCTCATTGCTGCCCTTCCAAGTCTCAGCCTTTTCCTGATTTATTGGCTGTAATGTACATTTGAACTGATAACTGAGCCAGGGTAAGCAAAATCTTCACAGTTTTGATGTCTTCATAGTCTATGTGCTATAGTTATAATTTTTGTCTTCTTGATGTTCAAATAATTTTTATTTTGCACTTTTTTTTTCACTTTCACCGAAGTCATTTCAAATAATTTCTACCTTCTGACAGTAGATAGGTTGTTGATATTTAGTCCACTAATTTTCACTCCTCTTTCCTGCAAGTCTAGCCCAGTTTTTTGTATGATATGTTCTGTGCACAAATTTTAAAAATGCAGAGTTAAATGCACCCTTGTTGGACACCTTTGTCTATAGGAGACCATTCTGTCTCCATATTCTGTCCTGACAGTGGCCTCCTATACACAACACAGGTTACACATCACAAAATCAGGTACTGAGGCACGTCCATCTCTCCCAGAGCAGTCTATAGCTTTTCATGATCCACACAGTCAAAAGCTTTACTGTAGTCTTTAAAACATAGACTAAACTTCTGAAATTCTGGACTCTCACACTGGAGCACTCCAGGATCCAATCGACGTTTGCAATTAGCTCTCAGGTGCCTCTTCCTTTTATCCAGCTTAAACATCTGGCATTTCTTGCAAAGCCTGCGTCACCTTGAGTATCACTTTACTTGTATGGGAAATGAGAACCATGATTATATAGTTATTGCACTTCTTGACATCTCTTTTCTTTAAGTTTGGATGTATATTAAATGTTTCCAGTCTGCAAGCCATTGTTTTGTTTTCCATATCTGTTGACATATTCTTGTCAGGATTTTGACAGACTGAGTTTCTGTAGCTTGAAATGATTCTGTAAGTGTTCCCACCTGCCCCAGGTGATTTATTTCTTCCCATTTCCTTCAAGGCAACTTTTAGTTCACTTTTAGAATTACAGGTACTTCCTCATATGAATCTTCATCAAAGGTGTTTTTTATCCTTTTGCCTCCTCTCTACAGATTTTCATTATATTATTTTCACCTTACCTTTATCTTCTCCTGGTCAGATAATGTGCTTCCTTTTGGCCAATCAGCATTCTTAGTCTGGGTGTGGATTTCTCTATTTCTTGAATCTTCTGGTAGAGCTCTGTTTTTCCTTTTTTTGTTTTTCTCTACTCTCTTTAACACTGACTATTGCAATAGTTCTTTTTATCTTTACTTGATAGTCATTGAAAAACTACATTCAGGATTCTAACCCTGGTTTTGTCATCTTTTACTTTTGTATCTCACCTACCTCTAATGATTTTTAGTGTTCTGTCATTTATCTCGATTTTTCTTTCTTTTTCACTCTGGCATTGTATTTCTACATTCTCCCCTAATAATATTTCTAGCTTCAGTTCATAGTTCTTCTGCTTCTCAGTCAATTAAGTTTAACAGTGCAAATCTGTTTTTTATGTGGACTTAAATCCATAAGGAATGTTACTTACATTATATTTTTGGTGCTACAGTTCTTTTTCAGCTTTACCCTAGTGTTTGGTATTAGCAGCTCATTATCAGTACCACAGCTAGCTCCTGGTCTTGTTTTGGCAGAGAAAATAGAGCTTTCCCATCTCCTGCTTCTAATTAAATAGTCTACTTGATTTCTATATTGGCCATTTGGTGATGTTCATGCATACAGTCAACTCTTTGGTTGGTTGAAGCATGTGTTTGTGATGGACAAGTTGTTGGCATCTTATAAATTCAGAAGCCAATCTCTTGCTTCATTTATGACCACTAGTCCAAATTTTCTGCCATTTGTTTCTGCTTTATTTCTTACTTTTCCATTCCAATCACCTATAATTATTTCCTATAATGTCTTGCTTGGGTGTTTAATCAATGTCTTCACGGATACTTGTGTAAAAATTTCAATTTCATCATCTTCCATGGTTAGAGCATAGACTTGAATAATGGTTATAGTAACAGATTTACCTAGAAGTCTGATTGATATTATTTGGCCCAACCTTTCATTGTAGCCCCTGTCTTTGCTATATCTTGCCTCAGCATTGAAGCTACTCCATATCTTCTAGGCTTGTCATTTCAAGAGTAGAACACTGCAGAGAAGAACTATATGCACAACCAATGGGCATGGACTAAGGGGGGAGGACAACTGGAGGAAGGGATGTCACTGGGTGGAGGGGAACAAAGGGAAAAGAAATTGGGACAACTGTAACAGCATAATCAACAAAGCATATTTTTTAAAAAGACACACAAAAAAGAGTAGAATACTGCAGATGTACCATTTCAGTCATTTTAGTTCGCCAACACAAAGCACCACAATGTTTACATGTTCCATTTCTTGCTTTGCAATTTTTAGTTACCTTGGTTCATGCTCCTTATGTTCCATGTTCCAATTGTATGTTCTGTGCAGCACTGCATTTTCCTTTTGCTTTTGTGCAGATTGGCTGCTAGATGTCCTTCCCACTTTGGCATAGCTGTGTCATTAGCTGCAGTGCTTTCCATACTTACTCTCTGCTCTTGCCAGTAACAGTTGGAGTGCTTTCTGACCTGAGAGTCTCATCTTTCAGCACTATCTCATATTTTTCTTGGACTGTCTCACATAAGGTTTTCAAGGAGAGAGAGTGTGTGTTAGTGTGTGTGTGTGTGTGTGTGTGTGTGAGAGAGAGAGAGAGAGAGAGAGAGAGAGACAGAGACAGAGACAGAGAAAGAGACAGAGACAGAGGGGGAGAGAGAGAGAAGAACATGCAGCAGTGGTTTACCATTGCCTTCTGCTGCTCAGTGTGTGTATCCAAATCACATGTGCTTGGGTCTGTGGTTCCACAATCGCCACATGCCTCTGAAATGTGAATATATTACCTAGTCTAAAACAAAATATTTTAGTTTTTTATACTTCTTAATGACTTTTATCATGTTTTCCCAATATTGTATCTAAGTGATTGGTTTAGTGGTTTGGTATTGATTTAATATTAATTATATTCAAATATCCATCTGCATGACTTCTTTTCTTTTCTTTTCTTTTTTAATTTCTACTTGGTCTCTTTTCAATGCTTAAAGGTAAAAGGACCTGGATAGAAGGGGACAGTCTCAGCAGCCTAGCAGCTGAATGAGACAAAATATTTTCATCCCATGTTTCTTAAGGGCAGATTCACTAAGAAGGTCAAATAGAAAATAAACAAGAGTTGAGGAATTGCTGCTAACAGGTGTGTATGAGACACATGTTCTCTTTCATTGATCTATTTTGGACCCAATATTAACTTCTCTTGGGTCATAATGCTGCCTCTATTGTTTCCCCATTAACATGCTGCCCCCAATGGGAACATCTGCCCAACACTAATGAGCTATTCACAGAAGAAACAAGAACAGGGTACCAGGAGCCAAGGTAAAAGAATTAGAAAAGGAGACTGTTGGCTCCTGAGCTAAATTGAATTGCTTCTAGAGACAGAAACAGATTTCCAATTATGTAATCCCTTTATTTCTCATTTCCTTTAAAACTTAAAGGTCAAATTCCCTTTTTGAATGCTAAGGGCCAGATCTGACATTCTTGTGTCTCTGAAACTGGCTGGACTGAAACCAGAAGAGGTCCCCTGTCTAATTCAGATGAATACAAAGTATTTTTTTTTCCTTTTTGTTATCATCCACAGTACTGCTTGGAAGGATTAGTTAATAACTATTGTCTCTCTTCCTTCACATTTTATTTTTCTTTCCAGACAATATTTTAAGAGAAATTTAGTTTGCTTTCACTAAGAAAAAGAACTGTTTGAAAGCATGAAGATCTGGGATAAGAGGAAGTCCAGCTAACTTTCACTTTTGTGAGACTTGACTCAGATTCCTTTAATCTTCTCTTTCTTACAATTTATTGTTTGCATTTCGATAATGGAAGAGGCTTTTCATCTCACACATTTTCTCTTTGTCCTTCTTTCTCTCCCTACCCACAGTCTATACACCTCATCCTCCCAGCCATGCTGAGTCTACCACTTCAATGGAAAATTCCCCAGTTTTATCAGCTCACTCTGACCTTGATCTCCTCTGATTTTCTGCAATTTTCTGTTTGTCTCACTCACCCTGACACCCATGTCCACATTGTCTCATCTTTCATTGACAAGGAGTCTAATAAATAGACTGCGTTGGTTCCCAAAAGAGGAAGGAAAAAGAATTAAAGTCCTGTGTCCAGAGATTCAATTAGAATCATCAGCATCTCTGCCTCCTTCTCCATCTCCTTGGCTCTGCTTTTCTTCTGTGCATTTCTTAGGCAAGCTTTCCCCTCAAGGTGGCTTTTATATTCCTAGCAGTGAAGACCCCAGGAAAATAAAACCCTCATTGCCAAAGTTCTAGCAGAAGTCTCTCCTGCTGTCAGCAAGAGACTCAGTCCCGGGTCACATTGCTCATCTCTGGAACAGGGTTCAAGATCGGGTCCACCCAAAACTGAGAAGGAGGAAGGGAGGATTCAAAAAGAAAAGAATAATTCTGAAACCAAAAGGACCAATGCTACACAGAGCCCCTCCCACCCCAAAAAAGTGTCCTATCTTAGCACCATTACTGCCCCCTATTTATGTGTATAAATTTTGCTTTGCCTGACTACACACTAAGTTCTGAAGATCAGAGACTTTCACTATTCTTCAGCATCTGGCCTAGTATGAAACACATTATTAGTGAATATTCTATATATATTCACTGGATAAGTAAACTCCTCTTACCAAAAAAACAAGGAGCTCAGTATAAAGCTCATAGTCTCTACTGAGCTGGACCTGCACAAACAGTGGAGGGAATCCCCATCATTGGGACCCAAAGACAAGGTTTCAATGTTAATAGGCCACACCTGCTCCTGATTTCCTCTCTGAACAACCCAAATGTTGGCAAGTCCTTATACTGTGGAGGAAATTCCAGATGCTCTGCTTCCTTTTTGAAGAGCCTAAAGCCAGAATGAATAAACTTCCCGTACTGAGCCAGATAGAACATATTTGAGTGTGTGTGGGCCATATGATCTCTACTGCAGCTATTCAGCTCTGCTGCTGTAGCAGGAAAGCAGCTGTAGACTATGCTCAAAGGAATGTGCATGACTGAGTGCCAATAAAACTATTTATGGGCACCAAAATCAGAATTTTACATAATTCTCATGTGTCATAAAATAGTACCCTCTTTTGATATTCTTTCAACAATTTAAACCAAAGAAGTACATTTTTCGTTCTCAGGCCCCACAAAAACGGGTAGCAGGGCAGAATCTGCTCATGGGCCATAGTTTGCCAACTATTGTCCTATAGTATTTCAGTTATTTTTAGAAGAAATTTTTATGACCTTAGTGGAATAAAAAAAAAAAATCAAAAACCAAATTTGGCAAGTTTAGCACTTTCACTTGAAGTTTAATGTTTTGGGAGTTGATAACCAGTTGAGGTTTCTATGTGACAGAACTTAAGTGTCCCGAAGTCTCTCAAATCTTTTCTTAGTCTGAGGGCTTACAAAAAACATTTAAACATAATCAATTGCGTATTCTAGAATTTCAGCCATAGAGGCTTGGTACCAGAAAAATATCTGCAGATTTAAAAGTCCATTTCTAGCATATTTAACATCAGGCTACCGGGGAACATATGGGTA